>NC_068981.1:181112351-181140408 GCF_001194135.2 Octopus bimaculoides | reverse complement strand
GTTAGATGAAAGGATTTAAACAATTTAAGCAGAAATTTTCTTTTCTTTTGAATCATTCTTTTACCATTAAAACTCAAATTTCAACGTATTTATTCATTCAACTAAATTTGATTCCACACCTCAAGAAAAAAAAAAAAAAAAAAAGGAAAAGAAAATCTGTGAAAATGTTTTTATCTTCAAGCATGTACTAAGGTATTTATTGTTAATGTGTACATGTGAAAGAAAAATCATTTTGTTGATTACTTAGCTAGCAAGACTCATGTAATTTTACAAATTGGCCTGTCATTCTCCCAACTACCATTGGTGTCCTGTTTTAACTGTGTGATTAGAAAGCACTTCTGTTAATGGTCTCACATTTAAAGTATTTCAACAATTCATCAGAAATCTTTGCCTCCCCTTCACAAAAAGAATTTGGATTATTGAAATGTTATTCACTCTCCTTTCCATCGAGGTTTTAAAAGACAATTATAGCCACTTGTAAATTGAATTACACAGTATTGTGAAGCAGAAATGCTAGCTGTTTAATGCTTTATAATAATAATTATTATTTTCCTTATTTCTAATAAAATTGAAATATTTATCCAGTGGTTATGTCTAGAATCTGCACAGAACCTGCTTAGAACATGAATGGTAAAGTTTTTTTATACAAATGTTTTTTTTTACATAAAATAATATATTAATTTGTTAACCAGCTACATCATATCAATGTTGGCTCTTAGTCATTGAATATCACTTGAAAATCGGGTTCCTCATCAAAACATAAGGACAATTCTACAAACGGTTGTAATTGCTTGAAAATTATATCCACCCACACAGTTAATATTCTTTACTGGCTCAATACTCATTCCTGAATATTACAGTTTGAGATCTTCAACAAGCAATTGAACAATGATATCTGAATTTAAGTGGACTAAAGCGTTTCGTTTAAGAATATAATGCTCTACAAAGAAAAATGTGTTCCAACAATAAGGAAATACAAATAGTTTTACATAAGACGCTATCTGGCTTCTCCCTAAATATTTACTCTAATAATACATCATTAAGGGCGGCGAGCTGGTAGAATTGTTAGCATTTTGGGCGAAGTGCTTAGCGGTATTTCGTCTGCCGTTACGTTCTGAGTTTAAATTCCGCCAAGGTTGACTTTGCCTTTCATCCTTTCAGGGGTCAATTAAATAAGTATCAGTTACGCACTGGGGTCGATGTTATCGACTTAATCCCTTTGTCTGTCTTTGTTTGTCCCCTCGATGTTTAGCCCCTTGTGGGCAATAAAGAAATAAATATGTTCATTTTGTCTTTAAGGTGGCAAACTAGCAGAATCTTTAGCATGCTGGACAAAATGCTTAACAACATTTCTTCTGGCTCTATATGTTCTAAGTTCAAATCTTGCCAAGCTCAACTTTCTTTTCTTTCCTTCAAGCCACTGGGATTGATGTAATCGGCTTGCCTCCTCCATTCAAAATTGATGGCCTTGAACCCTGAAATGGATAGGGGGAATGTTGCGATCTCAGTTATCTGCCATGGAAACAGGATAGTTGGCCTTATGAGTTCAAGAAAATGAATAAATATATGTCTTTTTATAAATATATATTTTTTATTTTTTTCAGTCATTAGACAGTGGCCATGCTGAGGGCACCATCTTGAAGAACTTTTAGTCAAATGAATTGAACCCAGTGCTTTATTCTTTATTAAAGACTGGTACTTAATCTATTAGTTTCTTTTGCCAAACCACTAAATTAGGGAGATGTATACACTACAACTACAGCTGTCAAGTAGTAGCGTGAGAGACATACACACGTACAATGGGCTTGTTTTAGTTTCCATTCTACCAAATCTACTCACAAAGCTTTGGGTGACCCAAGGCTAAAGTAGAAAATATTGGGTCATCTCATAAATTGTGGTTTTTTGATACTTCTCTTATTTTCCAAAATTGAGATAAACAAAGTTCTTTATTAATCTAAAATATACTCTCCTTCATCTTCTACAATGCTCTTCCATCTATCTGGTAGACTTGCAAGGCTCCACTTCCAAAATTCACTTGTATGTGACGAAAGATACTCCTTCACTACTGTTCTCACCTCATCTACAGAATTCATATTTTTTCTGCCCAAATGATTTTGAAGACTGTGGAATAAATGATAATCAGATGGGTCAATGTCCAGCGAATATGGTAGGTGGGGCATTGCTTCCCATTCAAACTGCTCCAACCTTTGGAATGTCATCCTTGCTGTATGTGGCCAAGCATTATCCTGATGGAAGAAGACCTTTCATCTTGAAACCAAAGATGGCCGTTTTTCTTCTAACGGTGACTCAAGCTACTTGCAGTTGATCTCCTTTGTTATTGTTTGGTTTTGGTTTAAAAGTTCAAAGTGGACTAAGCCTTTCATATCCCACCAAACAGATAACAACACCTTATGTGGGTGAAGACTTTCTTTAACCTGGGATGCCAGTGTTTCTCCTTGCCCTACTCACTGTCTTTGGCACTTGACATTCTTGTAGAGAACCCATTTGTTGCCACTAGTCACTATCTGATCCAAGAAAGATTCATTTGTGAGACGTGACAGCAAAGAGCGTGCATTCACTCTCTGCTCATGATTAGACTTGGAAAGTTTGTGAGGAACTCAATGACCCAATGTGCTGACTTTTCTGATGGCACACAGATGTCGATGAATGGTCGAATGACCAAATCCAAGCTTCTCTGCTAGTTCTTCAACAGTTATAATGGGATTTTATTCCACCAGGGTTTGCAGGATGTCCTTGTTGAGCTCTACAGGTCTTCCAGGATGAGGCTCGTCTTCTAGACTAGTTTCCAGCTCGGAATTTCTGGAATGCCATTGACATTGGCTTACGCTTATTGTCTGCTCCCCATATACTGCATTAATATTCCTCACACTTTCTGTTGCATTGTTGCTTTTATTGAACTCATAAAGCAAAATATGCCAAGTATGCCAAATATGCACCTTTGTCACTTCCATTATAGCTTTGAAAAAATAACTGTTAAAATCAAACTGCACTCTTCAAAACTTGCACTAAGAATAAGGACAAGGTAAAATTGCTACCTACTTTTATAGCAAGTTGATGCAGGTAGTTTATCCTGTCCCCCTCTGACTTTTAATTCGTGCAATTGCAAAAACTGCATTACTTATGTGATAACCCAATATTTGCTTAAGGTGTCACGCAGTGGCTTTGAACTCAGAATCATGTGGTTGGGAAACAAGCTTCATGCCACACAGTGATATATATATTCATTCATTTTATGACCACAACTGTATCACAGTGTGATTTAGAGCAATCAACTAATCTATTTAAGTAGCAGTTTCTTTAGAAATTCTATATTAAAACATTAATACTAGCTTTATTTGTTATGAGTTAAAACAAATAAATGCCTTTTTTTGACTACTTGGTTGATCAATATTACAAGATAATATATACCATACAAACCATGTTTTTCCCTCTTATTATGTATACTAGCTATTGTGTGTTCGGTAATCTGTAATTTTATCTTATGTTTTTTGGGGAAAGTTTTATAAGATCAGGTTTCTGTTGTTACATTTTCTACTTTCACATGAAAACTTAATATGGCTTCCATGTCAAGTGGCGTCTGTTTAACAAATAAATATATATAAAAAAAGGCATTAATAAACATTTGAAAAAATGTTTTCCTATTTGTATTTTTTTTTCCGTATGGGAAGATTTTGAGCATTATCAATATCCACTGTTGCACCATGGATTATTTTGGTAAATAAAGCAAGACAGTTATGAGTTTTTTTTTTCTTTGTTCTTGCTTTTAGTGATAGGCAGGTTCTCCTCTGTAACATCAAGTGATTAGCCAATACCTTTTATTAAACTAAATATAGCATATGATATTATTGTAGGTTGGATGAGTAATGTGTCTGTGATATTGCATAGAATGGCACATAAACAGACTGAGTATGAACAACAGCTATTCCTCATCTGGTTGATCGTGCCATTCATTACAACACTGCAGAGCATGAGGAAGGTCAACAAGGCAACATCCTGTGTCTGCAGAGCTGGTTGTGTATTCATGTTAGGGCAGCCAATGGATTCTTGCTTAGTCCTTCAGCAATGTCCTGCAAAATATCCTCCCAACGACATCAGTGATAGCAGGAAGACAGCCATTGAATCTTTTGGTTGGGTGCTTTTCTCATGAAATATTCAGAATAACTTATAACCTGCAAGTGTACAGGCTATCAAGTTTTACCAAGTATTTATATTTGCCTGGTCTACATCCTTCACACTTCAGTTGATAAAATAATAAATAAAAAAAAAAAACTTGGTTTCACTCTCACAAAATCTGTCTCCCTTGTCACCCATCTACATTAAGAAAACAGATTGTATTGTACTGATGATATTGTTGCCTTCACAGATACCATCTCAGAAGCTGTGACCCTTCTGTTAAAAAAGCAACAACAGGCATTAGTCTGTATGTCAATGTCTCAAAGAATACATCTGATGCAATCAAGTGCGTTCAATTCAATAAGTACGATCACACAAAATCTAATATCTGTTGATTCTTTTGTGTATTTATGAAGTGCCATCACAATCACTGACAAGAATCTAAAAATTTGTATCATGCCGGTGGCACATAAAAGCACCCACTCCATTCTCGGAGTGGTTGGCATTTAGGAAGGCTTCCGGCTGTAGAAACCTCGCCAAATTAGATTGGAGCCTGGTGCAGCCTCTCAGCTTGCCAGTTCTCAGTCAAACCATCCAACCCATGCCAGCATGGAAAGCAGATGTTAAACAACGATGATGATGATGGTGATGATGATGGTGATGATGATAAGCATAGGTTATAGGGTGGTAAACTGGCAAGATTGTTAACATATTGGATAAAATGCTTTGTAGCATTTCATTTAGCTCTTTAAATGCTAAATTTAAATCCTGCTGAGATCAATTTTATCTTTCAGGGTCGATAACATAAGCAATAGTCAAATATTATGGTCAATATAGTTAACTTGTCCCCTCCCCTCAAAATTGCTGGCTCTGAACCCTGCTATAGACCAGTATCCTGTTCACCTATACACCATGGAAACCAAGTAACTAGCCTTATGAGCCCTGGAACTCTAGGAAATAAAGAAAAAGGCAAAAACTGTACTTGATGGCCTCAGTATCATATGACGATTATTGCTACCTAATAATCTTATGAGAAGCTTCTTTTATGCTGCTGTGAAATCAGTACTATTGTATGAATCTATTGCTTGAGCATTCACCAAACACCCAGAGGCAGGGTTAAAAACATCTATTACAGAAACTTAATATTTAGATGTCCTTTTTGTTACTATTTCACTAGGCAAACCTTCCAACCCATAAATAAATGAAACCCTCAAACCTTTCACTGTGCGCATGCATACACGCACGCACACACGCACGCACGCACGCACTCACTCACTCACTCACTCACTCACTCACTCACTCTCTTTCTCTCTCTCTTTCTCTCTCTCTTTCTCTCTCTCTTTCTCTCTCTCTTTCTCTCTCTCTCTTTCTCTTTCTTTCTCTCTCTCTTTCTCTTTCTTTCTCTCTCTCTTTCTCTCTCTTTCTCTCTCTCTCTTTCTCTCTCTCTTTCTCTCTCTTTCTCTCTCTCTTTCTCTCTCTTTCTCTCTCTTTCTCTCTCTCTTTCTCTCTCTCTTTCTCTCTCTCTTTCTCTCTCTCTCTCTCTCTGTCTCATATCTATCTATGTATGTATGTATGTTTGAAGATAATCAAACCAAATTTTTGTCATTTCAAGCCACTCACCCAATGAGTATTTCTGCCAAATTTGGTGAAAGTCTGTTCAGCTATTTCCCAGTAATTTTGCAAACACACAGACAAACGGATAAAGACGAGTGATTACAATACCCTTCTTTCACATACGCATGCAGGGTGGTGATGATGATGATGATAATAATAATAAGTGTAGACATGGCTGTGTTTGTTTACACAATTACAGATGGTGATGTTATTTATCCTATCAATAGTTTATCCACTGGTTTTGCACTTTCAAAAACTTACTTCACTTAAAAAAAAAAAATTACTGTAGGGTATCTGGTTATGAACTGGTTATGATTCCTCTGTAATACATTTGTCTAAACCATGCTACCATGGGAAAATGGGCATAAAAATAAAAACGTAATAATTATAAATATTGTCAAGAATTATCAATGGCTTCATTCAAATATTTAAAATTTAATTCTGTAAAATTGTATTAAATAAATCATACAAAATTGTCCCCTTCATCAATATGAACGTTTGACAATTTCTCTTTTATTGTTAGCACACACTCCTCATATCTTAGACTTCAAACAGTAAACCAGCTTGTGAAGTTGATATTTATTGCATATTTTCAAAAACCTTTTATTGCTAGCCTAAGCCTAAAATGTTAAACAGAAAACAACAAAAGCAATTAACTATTTTTGTTTGTAAATGTCATTTGACTGCTAGATAGGTTTCTGTAGTGTTAATTAATAAAAGACTGCATTTGATCTCTGGTGTCTGAAATAAAATAGAAAATGACTTGTGAATAAGAAAAGGCTCTGTTACTCAGTCTTACTAACCATTGCTAGATTACTGTGACATTCTTCTGGCATCTGTTCCTTAACCTGCTTTTGTCTTGATGAAATGTCATCACTGAAAAGTCAAAATGTGAAGAGTTTAATAAATTTTTGTTACTCTTTTAATCACTGTCCAACCATTTTTATAAGGGATGAGAAACTGCAAAAAAAAAAAAAAAAAAAAAAAAAAAAGATAAAGAGAAGCAACCAACATTGCCTTAGATAATTACAGTATGAACTAGAATAATTAATACATTACATAATTACATTGGTAAACAACTCAAAGCGGGAGCCTCTTTGTGGTTGTTTGACTGTTAGAAATAACGGCCTAATCAGCCTTAAATCACACCTAACTGTCTTAATGCACTTGATATAATACTTTTGAAAATATGGAACAGTTGTGGTTGGAATGCTTTTGATCATAAGTCTGCCAGAATAAGGGCTGAGCTGGCGCAAGATACATTTTGTTGTGAAGGTGAATTTTGGAACCATTAATTATAACATAGAAAATAAAGTAGTATATAATAAATTTATGTTGTGCCTATTTGGTCTACTTTTGTCCCTATCAGTTGTCCAATGACTGCTGACAGTTGTTAGGATTCGTTATAAGAATGGAAGTAGTTGGGTCACAATGACTTTGTTTTTGTAGTTCTAATAGAATAAATTGTTTTCTCTACTATTTGCTGACATAAATACTGTTTGTTTTTTTTATAGGGGAGGAGGAAGTCTGTTGTTTGAGTGTCTTTGTGTTTAACTAGATTAGTCTTGACATAGTAAGTAAACATGGAAATTATATACTGTATCAGCAGACAGGTGCATAAGACATGTCAGAAGTTATATTAATGACATTGAACTTGAAATTGATCCCTAAAACTGCATGTTTGTTTTAGATTACAAAGTGTGTGTGTGTGTGTGTGTATGTGTGTGTGTGTGTGTGTGTGTGTGATAATTTCCCTGGAATACTTTCTCAGGTATGATATCCATCAAACTATGTAACTCAGTCTTTAGTTATGTATGTATCATTTGATGAGTAAATTGGCCCTGTTCTTCATGTAGTTGTACTTCTCTCATTCTTCTTTTACTAGCTTCAGTTATTGCAGTCTAACTCACTGGGGCTCTGCTTTCCAGAAAGTTTATAGATGGTTAAATAGCTTTCCCTCCCTTATTTTGGAGTACTTAGAACAACTAAGGTGTAGAAAGCAAATTAGTCATTGGATTAGGAGGGAGTTAATTCAGACAAATACTATTCATCTAGTTTGATTACATTAGTTTGCACAATACAGTCATATATGCACATATAAGCATGCATTTATACATATGCACAAGAAGGTTTTGCATAGTGAGACCAAACTGGAGTCGAGTGGTTGCAAGGGGAGCTTCTTAATGACACAGTCATGCAGTGGCTGTGTGGTAAGAAGCTTGCTTCCCAACCACATGGTTCTGAGTTCAGTCCCACTGCATGGCACCTTGGGCATGTGTCTTCTACTATAGCCTTGGGCCAACCAAAGCCTTGTGAGTGGATTTGGTAGACAGAAACTGAAAGAAGCCCATTGTGTGTGTGTATATATCTGTCTGTCCGTCTGTCCGTGTGTGTATGTGTCTATTTGTTCACCCACCATCGCTTGACAACAGGTGTTGATGTGTTTACGTCTCTGTAACTAAGTGGTTCAGCAAAAGTGACCGATAGAATAAGTACTAGGTTTACACAGCATAAGTCCTGGGGTTGATTTGTTTGACTAAAGGCCGTGCTTTAGCATGGCTGCAGTCAATTGACTGAAACATGTGAAAGAATATAAGAATATGTAATCACCATAATAATGTAATGTCCACTTTTCATGCTGGTATGGGCTGGATGGTTCGATAGAATCCTATTTATTATATATGTGAAGGAACATGGCCTAGTGGTTAGGGTGTTGCACCGACAATTGCAAGATAGTGTTTTTTGCATTGTCCTTAAGCAAAACATTCAATGTCACATTGCTCAGTAATCACTTTGACATCTGATGTGTGGCACACTGAACCTGTACATCATCATCATCATACATTTATTCCATGCTTAGGTAGTATTAGTTTGATGGAGGCAATGAGCTAATGTACAACACAAACATTTGAACACTATAAACAGATCATCTGTGCAGGTTGTTCATCTAGAAACTGTGAAACTCTCATCTGTCATTTGTGACAAGAGAGTCCACAAAATATATAGTGTGTGTATATTCAGATATTGATTTTGTCCAATGAATTTGGAATAGATTACTTTTGTTGTTGTCTTGTTGCTAACAACAGTCTACCATCTTATTTGGATTCTACTGTCCCTAGTATCATTTTCCTAGTCTTTGTCTTGGGGGAAATGCTTTACTAGCTCTTCATTAACACCTCCAAAATTAATACAGTTCTATATTTAAGAGATGAGGAATTATGTACATTATTTACATTCGACGGATATTTGTCCTCATCTTGTTTGTTGTCAACACGTTTCGGCTGATATACCCTCCAGCCTTCTTCAGGTGTCTTGGGGAAATTTCGAACCTGGGTTCTCACTCCTAAGGTAGGAATGCCTTAAGAATGAGAATAAAAAAAAATACCTTAGGAATGAGAACCCAGGTTGGAAATTTCCCCAAGATACCTGAAGAAGGCTGGAGGGTACATCAGCCGAAACGTGTTGACAACAAACAAGATGAGGATAAATATCCGTCGAATGTAAATAATGTAAATAGCCTCCAAAATTGTCAGGGAAGTAATATATATACTTGTGAACGATATGGTAAAGGTCTTAATGTGGAATACAAGATTTGGGTAACCTATCTTTGATTTTGTTTTGGAGTTATGTTCAGAAATATCAATCATACAGAAATAACATTCTTCAAGCTTCCATGGTTCTCTCCAGACCGTTGGTGCACCAAAGCTCATATTTTGCTTTTTCTCTGCTTCAGATTTATGGCACAAGTTTGACAGAGTGAAAGGCCCTTGGTGTTTCCTGATGACTCCGTTTCACTCCAAAAATGTATGAAATATGTTCTAACAAAACCTGTAGCCAGTTGACACTGCTGTTGTAAAGGATCTACAAGTCTAACCAAAAATATCTGAGTTGTGCCTACACTTCCTCCATCTACATACTAGTACTAATCATATTAGATTATAAGTTTCTCTTACTAATAATCAGTAATACAGTCATCATCATCATCATCGTCGTTTAACGTCCGCTTTCCATGCTAGCATGGGTTGGACGATTTGACTGAGGACTGGTGAAACCAGATGGCTACACCAGGCTCCAATCTGATTTGGCAGAGTTTCTACAGCTGGATGCCCTTCCTAATGCCAACCACTCAGAGAGTGTAGTGGGTGCTTTTACGTGCCACCTGCACGAAGGCCAGTCAGGCGGTACTGGCAACGGCCACACTCAAAAATGGTGCATTTTATGTGCCACTCGCACAAGAGCCAGTCCAGGGGCACTGGCAATGATCTCGCTCGAAAGTCCTTACACACGATCTTGCTCGAAAGTCCTTAATTTTCATTGGTCCTTGAGTAGCTGATAATACAACCAACTAATACTGAAATGTTAAAGTAATCACATGCTCATACTGTATACAAACCAGCCTGGAAAAAGCTGCCTTTTAAACTCTTCTCTCACTTTTCTAAGTTTGCTGGCTATCCTTCATAAGGAGCTTGTCTACTTGATGACTTTTCTCAGCTACTAATAATTGTCAGTCGATACTTTATACATCATCTTAACTGTTTTGATACCAATTTGACTGAGAATGCCCCTGGTTCTATGAGGCAAAGTTTCCATTTCAAAATGATCTGAATCCTTTTATCTTTTACTTGTTTCAGTCATTGGACTGTGACCATGCTGGGACACCATCTTGAAAGATTTAGTTGAAAAAACAACTCCACAAGTCTATTGGTCTGTTTTGCTGAGCTTCATAAGTTACAGGGATGTATGCAAATCAACACCAGTAGTCAAGTGGTGGTGGGGACAATCACAAATACATATACCCCTCCACACACTTTTTACAGTTTTCCTATACCAAATCCACTCACAAGGCTTTGGTTGACCTGAGTCTATAGTAGTAGACACTTGCTCAAGGTGAGACTGAACCTGAAACCATGTGGTTGGAGAGCAAACTTCTTACCATACTGTCATCCCTGTGCCTAAATTAAACCTTTCTTCCGAAGTTTCATGTTAATTTACATTCCAAACATGGAATGGATAAATTGGTTCAGACTTGCAAATAAGTTCCATATGTGACCGTACTGTGTTTTTTTTATAAAATTAGAGTATGATTTGAGGGGAATATGGCTACTATTTCTACCAGATCAAGCAGTTATGTAAATGCTCTATCACTGGTTCAGGATCATATTAACTTGTCTTCTGTATTTTTTTGCTGGAATTACACTTCCCTCAATGAGATGAAAAGCAATATCAGTCTATCAAAACTTGAATCGTAGAAACAAAAACCATGAAAATAGCATCTAATCCAGCTCTTTACTACATATAGCAACTCCATCACTGTAAACCATATTAAAACCCATTAGCATTTAGATTACTCTGGCAAATGTAATGCTTATTTATTCACATTGTTTTGAATTAATCATGCATTATTTTGTAGCTTTGAGATTTTTAATGATGATTGTCTATTTATAGAATGACATTTTAGAGTAGGTGTGAGAGACTGGACCTGCTGGTGTGAACATAAAACAAAATATACGGGCTGGATATGGCTGGTTTAAATGCTAAAGGGTTAAAATATTAATCCTTGTTTCTCTGCAACAGTTGACTCACAATGAAATTGCAATCTTTCAGTGAAGGAACATTATTAAGTTGAAATGTCATTGATTAACGTTGGACATAATTTTTCTTTGTGTGTGCTTTGCTTATTCTGTTCATTTCATACAGCTACAACTAATTATTAGTGTTATATATCAATTAATTGCTGTTAAGGAAAAGTATAGATTACGATTACATGTTTCCTAGATCATTGGATTGTCCTGAGTATGACTAAACAATAATTACTTCGAGTAATATTTCATTAGCACAGCCTCCACCACAACCTCATATAACTTCACTATTCTCGTTATTTTCTGTATCCTTAACCCTTCAGTATTTAAACTGGCAACATCTGGCCCAAATATTCTACCTGTTTTATGTGCAATCTGGCCAGATGTGGCCTCTCAAACCTACCCTACAATATCATTCCAAAATTTAAGTTACCTCATCAAAATCTTGAAGCTACAAGATAATGCATCATCATCATCATCGTTTAACATCCGCTTTCCATGCTAGCATGGGGTGGACGATTTTACTGAGGACTGGCAAGCCAGAAGACTGCACCAGGCTCCAATCTGATCTGGCAGAGTTTCTACAGCTGGATGCCCTTCCTAATGCCAACCACTCCGAGAGTGTAGTGGGTGCTTTTACGTGTCACCGGCACGAAGGCCAGTCACACGGTACTGGCAACAGCCACGCTCAAAAAGGTGTTTTTTACGTGCATGATTAATTAGTCATGTGAATAAAAAAAACAAACATTACTTTTGACAGAATAATGTGAATGCTAAAGGGTTTAATTATCTCCAAGAGTATGGTTTATTTTATAACTAGGGATAAATAGATATGTTCAAATGTCTACATGCCTGAGATCAGTTGTTCTTAAGGTTGCAGTATTTCAAAGTATGAAACTTACTGTTTGTCTCTTGTTTCAGTCACTGAACTTGAAGGATTTTAGTCTGACAAATTGATCCTAGTATTAATATTGATTTTAAGTCTGGCACTTATTCTGTTGGTCTTGTTTACTGAACCACTAAGTTATGAGGACATAAAATAACACCAGTTGTCATGTAGTGGTGAGGGCTATGACAAACAGACACAAGGACAAGTGCATGCATACACTCACATGCACACACACTTACTCACAACGGGCTTCCACATAGTTTCCATTGAACCAAATTCACTCACAAAGTGAAAATAAAAGACACTCAAAGTATTGTGCAATGGGACTGAACCTAGAACCACATGATTGCAAAATGTGCACTTAGCTTTTCTAGTCCTCCATCCTATTCTGTCTCATTCACCTCACACCTTGACCTCACATTAGGATACCAGAAAAGCATGCCAAAGCAGACTTTGCTTGTGATGGTGCCATATGCATGTATGAATATGTTAAGAAACTCATTTGGCAACTAAATGGTTTCAGGTTCAATCCCACTGTGCAGTAACCTGACTTATGCAATTATAGAAACTAGACATTAAATGATGATGATGATGATGGCGTGTGTGTGTATCTTAATCTTTTGGTGAACTACCAATAACATCTTGCCACACATATCTGTGAAATGTGCATCTCATAATACTGAACTGCTTTATGTGGCTCGAGGAGGTTTCTTTTGCAATATGGGGTGCATTCAATTACATTATATCATTCCCCACCCACTAGGGAGCAGTGCAGAAATAAGCCGCAACGATTGTTGTCCTAAATAAAGCTTCCAGTACACTCTGTCTTCTGTATTAATCATTTAGAATATATATATATATATATACATGCACACACATATATTAAATGATTATATATATATATATATATATAAAACTCCCTTCTTCTCTCTTACACTTCACTTCTACAATTTAGTTTATGTATTGTAAAAATGTCTTGAGTAGAATTCTTAGAAATTCTTTTTTGAGGTAGGCACTGCAATATTCCAGTAGCCAAGTTACTATCAGTAGTTTTGTTAATTTCACATCTAAAAATATCAGGATCGCTTATATGATTTGGACCAGTATTTCTTGCTCATCTATATATAATTGATTCGACTGAAGGCTTTGTCTAGGTAAATATCTGGAATCTAATACAACCACTACTTCTAATTGCGGTCAATGTCAATATTTGTGGATGAGTGTCGCATTAAAATAGACTTTGTTCTTGTTACTGGTAGCAACAATTATTCCCAAATGTCAGTGTTTGATCTAAATTTGATTCAGTGTTGAGATCTCTCCCAATAGACCTCCATTCTCTCATTAATTTCTCTGATTCTTAATGATTAACCTGTTTGCAATCATATTCCCAGCAGAATTCAATATCTATGCATTTCAATACGTTTTGAAAATTAATCTAGAATTCAGAGGAATTTAGTGGAATAACTTAGCTTTTCATTATTAATCATTATTAATCATTATTAATCGGATGTTTGAAATATAACTAACTGTAATATTTGTTTCAGTCATTGAATTGTAACCATTCTGGGACATCACTTTGTAGGTTTAGTTAAACAAATCAACTCCAGTACTTATTGTTTTTTAAACCTGATATTTTATTCTAAAGCACTAACAGTCGAAGGAACCCATGGAAGATATGGGATGAGGTGGAGAAGCATGACCTTCAAACATTGGGCCTCACAGAGGCAATGACAAGAGACTGAGACTTCTGGAGATATGCTGTGATCGAGAAGACCTGGCAAGTAAAGTGAGATCACAGCCGTAGCCTATACCAGTGTCGCATAACCAGCCCATTTAAAAAGTACCTTTGAATCGTTGGGCAACACACCATGCTTGAGGAGACCTATTGAGTCGAGTAAAATCAAAATCTCAATCAAATAGAAATCAAAATGGAAATTGTAGTTGTGGCTGATGCCATTGCCGCCAGACTGGCTCCCGGGCTGGTAGCATGCAATAAGATTTCAGTTTTTATTGAATTGTAATTGTACTCCTCTTCTCAATACAAAAATGTCCAGTTTGACAATTGTTTTTTAGGGTTAGAGGAAAAAGAGGGAAACAGCTTGGAAATCTAGTGTAAATAAATATGTTGAATGAAAAAGCACTTTTCTCAAAATGTTGGGACAAATATAGAAGGTAACTTTGACTTGAGTCAGTTAGGTAGATGTATTACAAATTTATGCACTCCATACTGAAATGATGATGTAGATGACTCTAAGCCATTTATATCGAATTGGTAATTTTTGGAAACAACAACACCAGATCTTATTACTTTTTGGTATTCTTGAGTTAATACTTAGAGGCAGGTCTGTGGAGTCAGTCAGAAGTAATGATTAGGTTACTGGAGTTGGTGTCAGTAAAAATGCAACGACTCCAACTAAATGTAAATTGTAATATAATGCTTTAAGGTGGCAAGCTGGCAGAATCATTAGCGCATCAGACAAAATGCTTTGCAGCATTTCTTCTGGCACTTTATGTTCTGAGTTTAAATTCTGCCGAGATCGACTTTGGTTTTCATTGCAAAAGTGCTAGTTGAGCACTTGGGTCAATGTAATTAAAAACTGCTGGCCTTATGTCAAAATTGGAAAGAAATATAATGCATTAATATTTCCAACTTCACAAATACTAATTTAACTGTTTTCTGTACTGAAAATAATCAAATCCGATTTAAGGGCATCTATGAAGCAGGATCTGGCAGAAGCAATTTTGTTTGTAAAAGCTAGATTTTTGTGTTAAGACTTTTGATTTAATCTCTATTTTATAAGTATGATGTTTCTTTAATAAATTTTGTTGGGATAAACTTTTCAATCTTTTACAGTATAATTGTTGTTTCATTTAATGTAAACGTTCATATTAAGTTCACTAAAATTTTATTCTCAGTGCTTCAATCCTTTTACTATGTTATTATAGAAATACATTGCCTTTGTTTCAATAATTTTGAAAATGTGGAAGAATTTAGTAAAATAATGAGTGCTTAGAACATAAATTATGAAATTTTGACAGAAGGTTTTAATTTAGATCACTTTAAAACAGGATGTTTGTATCACAGAACTAGTGGTGGTTTGGGGTAGGTTGGTATCAAAAGAGTTAATCATGAAAAGGAAAGGTTATATATCAGTAGTTATAGTTGGCAAAGCAATTTAATGTTTTTTTTCGGAGGTTTTTTTTCTGAACTGCTTTTGTAGTAATTAAAAACGATTTTATTCCTAACCCTCCTTTTTTTCTTCTCTCCATTGGATATATGACAAAAATGATCTTAAAGCCATTATCATGTTTGAAAAATATCCACTTCTCTTTATTGTGAAAAGAATAATCAAGAAGGAATTTCGCCCCATTACATTGGAGAAAGAGATAATTTTTGTCAGGTTGATTAATTGAATTGAAAATACATTTTACACCAATTGTGCGATTCTTTTGTAATATCATTGAAGACTCTTTTTAGTTCATTAGCGTTAATAAATTAGTAAACAAAAATATAAGATGAAGGGAAATTTGAAGAAGATTAAAAAAATTTTTTTTTAAATTTTGGTTGTGATTGTTTCCTTCCTGAGGATATTAAGCTCAATAACATCCTGTTGCTATGGGTAGCGAGAGAAAGAGATTTTAAGAGCTGACAAGTTAATGTGAAGGAATTCAGCTGGAGAAGTATTAGTCTATGTTCTTCAAGAAATTTCATGAAATATCTGAAATATTACTTCTTTCATCAACATCACGTCATCTGTTTTTTCTTTGCTGGTATAATATGAACAGGTCTTTAATAAAGCATCATTCTGTGTCTCAGTTCTGTGCATGAAAAGTTGGTTTTATAACTTATATGACTAAATCTACTTCTGTTTAATAGCAGTGGGCTAGGTATATATGTGTATGTGAGTGTGTTTATATATGTATGCATGTGTGTTATATATGTGTGTTTGTGTGTGTATAACCACCCTTTCTATTGTAATCCCTCACAGTCAAGAGAGATAGATCATAGTCTTGTAAGTTACATAACTTCCCTAGTACTTACATCATGAAAAAGTATCTAGTACATTCTGTAAAGGGGCTAACCTTAGGAAAGGCATCAAGCTGTAGAAACCCATGCCAAGGCAGATATTGGAACATGACAGTCCTCTTCTCTGGGAACCTGTCAAACCATCTAACCCATGTCCCAGCATGGAAAATGGATGTTAAAAATGATGAAGTTGATCATCATCATCATGCTATTTATTTTGAACTATTGTGAAGAAGCAAAAATGGATTCTGTTTGACAAAACATCATGCATTGGAAGTGTATATTCGGTGCCAAATTTCCTACCTTGTTATAAAAGACTTATTTTAGTTGACTGATATCATTGGAATTCATAATAAAGAGGAACATTTAGTTAGATTTTATAAAAGATTTAAGCAAATTTTCTTTTTCTTCCATTGAAAACATTAACACAAAACACTTTCATTTATCAACATGCTTCTTATGGTCCTGCAAATCCAGGCCATACTTACTGGATCAGTTTCTCTTTATTTGCTGTCTTGAATGTTACCTACTCTGCTAATTAGACATAACTATAGAGTATGAAGTTGAAGGGAGGTGATCTGGTATCTGTTTCAGTTAATATTCTCTACAGATGATACTCTTTTATCACTTTTGTTTCCAATGTATTGTCATCTATGTACTTTGTTAAATAGAAATATAAACCAACATCTCTAGGTTGAAATTTATGATTGTTTCAAGCAGTCTCCCTTACCCGTTGAAAAGTTCTGGGTTAAATCATCAATATTGGCTTTCATTCTTAAATTTTATTAGTAGTAGTAATAATAATCTTTTTTACTATAGGCACAAAGCCTGGAATTTGTGGGGAACAGGGATAGTCGATCACATCAACCCCAGTACTTGACTGGTACTTAATTTATCAACCCTGAAAGGATGAAAGGCAAAATCGACCTCAGTGGAATCTGAACCCAGAACGTAAAGACAAGCGAAATGCTGCTAACCATTTTGCCCGGAATGCTAACGATTCTGCCAACTCCCCATAATAATTATTACTCTTAGAAGTTATGACTTGCTTAATCATTGCTATCATACTTTCCTACATGGTTGTTGAATCTCAGGCCATGAATGAACAAACCAACAATCATAGGCATTCCGTCTGTAACCATCCTGTCTTGTATATTTAAGACTATATTGTCTGGTGTATCCTTACTTTTGTAAGGCTGTAGGGTGTGATTTGAGGGAATTTCTAACAAGTCAAATGATTATATAGAGCAGTGGTTCTCAACCATTTTTATCTATGAACCCCTTTAATTCCTGTTTTACTCTACTGGACTTCAATTGTCATTCGATATGTATAAAAAAATCCCACTGTATTTTAGTAATTAAATATTTTTTAGGAATTTATATAGAGGCTCCTCATTTACTAGGTTTGCTACGTGATTTTAATACTCAGTGAAAAGCTTCTAAATTTGCATTTTGCTTGTAATATCTGTAATGAAATACAAACTGTTACCTTTTTCTCAACCTTTTGTTGCATAATTTTAGCTGGCTATTTAAAGTAAAATGTAAAAATACTCAATAATTGTGTGAAAGTATTTAATTTCTGCACTGTAACCTACTGAATTACTCCACCCCTCCTAAGTTGTTCTCTTTTTGCTTTTTATGTAATCCTTAAATGGACATTGGAGGACAAGACAGTACTTTAGTTAACTTGAGTGTTTACCTGAATTAGATTAATTTGTCACATGGTGCTGTTGCCATTCATACAAATATCTTAGTCTGCGTCCCCTCTCTTGGAAATGCTGTCTAACCAGATTGGCAAAGACTCACCACACCAATGCAGTCTATATCTACAAACACACTACTGGTGTGTGTGTGTTAAAGGATGGGGGTTACATAAAAATCACTGACATATATTATTTTCTTCTAATCTCTGTTTCTCTGAATTAGCCGTCTGTTTCCTCAAGTCAGAGAACTTCTACATGTTCAATAAACCTGCTAGAAATAGCAGCCAAATCTTTCTGTTGTCTTAAAGACATATGCCTGAAAAAAAAAGAAAAAAAAAAGACAGGATAGCCATGGTTGGAATGTCTATGATCATAGATATATTAGATGTGGGCTAACTTGAAGGAAAACAACAACCTCAATGCTTCTCTTCCGCACTTACACCCCCCCCCCAATACTTCGTGTATTCTTTTTACTCTGAACCACAGTACTCCATAACACTTTCCCTGCCTAGGTTTTCCCAGCATTAATCAAATCTACAAATTAATGTAAATGACTTCGTCCTTACTCACCAGTTTGCAAAGGTCATGGGTGTGGCTCCCTGTCTACTAACTAAATAAATAAATAAACAACAACAATCCTGTCAACTTAATGTGACAGTCCCCTGAAGGGAATAATACTACTGTTGGTTAGACCTAGGAAGCGGTGCAGTTTCCTAGGTCTAACCAACAGTAGTATTATTCCCCTCAGGGGACTGTCAGATTAAGTTGACAGCATACAACTACTTCATCGTATCACTACTGCATAAATCTCTCTGAGAGATTTAGAAATGTATTATTTCTAAACAACAATCCTTTCTACTATAGGCCCAAAGCCTGAAATTTTGAGGGAAGGGGGCCAGTCGATCAGCTTGACCCCAGTATGCAACTGGTACTTATTTTATTGATCCTGAAAGGCTGAACAGCAAAGTTGACCTTGGTGGAATTTGAACTCAGAACGTAACAATGGGTAAAATACTGCTAAGCATTTCGCCTGGTGCACTAACGATTCTTCCAGCTCTTTTTTAACGAATGCTAGATGAATTACATCGAATTTAGGATTTAAACAGTACTTATTGACCTTAGAAAGATGAAATTAGTGTCAACTTTGGCGAGTTTTGAACTCAGAATGTAAACGCTATCCATTATTCTACTATGTTGTTCACTGCTTTGAATAAGAAGGATAAATAAATGTGCTAATTTGTCAGGTGGTATGCAACACATTACCAGTAATTGCATAGAAGCTCTTGACTCTTCAGTCAAGAGATTGACACCTTATTTTCTTGTCTATGACTCCACAAAGGTTGAATATTTACATCATATTATGTCTCCTCCCCATCTTTCTGTTGAATGTATTAGCTCTAAGTATCATTGTCTATAGTATTAGCTGTTTTGACAAGAAGTGGGGCTTCTTGTACTTATCTGAGGTGGTTGGAGGGAGAGGATTTCTTACGTTTTTAGTTCTCTTTTCATTTTGAAGTAGCATTCTTTCGAAAAAAAAAATGATTTTACTCAACTAATAATTTCATTAGTAATCTGATATTAAAATCCTGTAGGTAATGCAGATAAGAGAAAGTAATTTGTGTGTGTGTGAGAGAGATTCTTCAAATAGAATATAAAAATTGAATTATGATATTACAAAAGGAAATTATATGCAGGTATGCAGTCATAACAAGAAGGCATCTTTTATGTTTCACTAGTAGTCATTACATAATTAATGTTACACAAGGTTAACCTACACACAGACACACACAATAAAACTGGTCATGTAGATCATCAGATATACAGAGCAAGCATAGCTAAGTACTCTTAGTGTTAATGGGATGTGAAAGGCTGAGTAAAAATGGAATTATTCACACATACTGAATAAAATCCTGTACAGCAGTGTAATTGGAGATTGTTGTGTCAATACTGTTCTCAACTACTTGCAAAACCAAGTAGGGCTTTTGTGAGAAAAGGCTTGTTTGAATTACTTGAAACAAACAAATGAAAGCTACTGGAGAGGTAGTGTTTGACTGTGAATGTAATCACAGTCTCATGTCATATCAGATTGACTGAAGCAAAGCTATGCAATATTGTAATTGCCAAATCAACTTGTGAGAAACCAATCACAAATAGATCAAGTCAATAATAATGAACAGTTTTATTGCAAATAAAATCTATTCAATATGTTTCTGTGATCATTGACCATACAGATAAAAGTATAATATACTGATGCAAGTTCTTGGATGTCTTTTGTAATCAAGAATGATTTGGTAGTGGGAGAGGCTCTCCACTCTTCACCAAATCTAATGAAGAAACTTCATCAATAATGTTTTGCTCCTTTGGGGGATTGTAGCCATAAGAGCTGGCACAGCCCTGGCCACCGATATTGCAGAACACTATTGGTAATCCTGGTTTAGTGAATCCTGCTCTTCTCTTTATCCACTTCTTGTTGTTTTGTCAAATTCAACTCTGTAATAGGCTGTTGTCAATTTTTTTTTGATCCTGTTACATAAGGATCTAGAGAAGCTAATCTTTGGTTAATCCTTACCTCTTTCTATTGTTGTCTGTTTTCAATTCAGCTCTGATTGAAAGCATTGTTGACATGACCATCCTGGATTTCCATATATCTAGGCCTACACTGTTTACTGTGCTCTTTTCAAGAGTACAGGATGTGATTTGAACAAGATTTGACTGCTATTTCAAGCAGGTCAAGCACCCTTGTAAAGACTCCTTTGTCGGTTCATCTTAGTTCTTGTTGTTTTTTGTTGGTAAATGTTAAACAAACATGAATTATTTGCATACTTCACTATCTTGCAGAATACCTGAATAAACATTGATTCTGTTTTAAGTTGCCTTAACACTATTAGAAATCAATATTTCTTCAAAGGCAGCTCAAAATAAGATTCAACAAACTTGTGACAGATAATTTTACACGCAAGCGCGCGCACACACACACACACACACACACACACACACACATGCTCACACACATTGTTGTCAAACAGAAGAAAATGTTTAATGTCAGCTCTTCAAATGTTTGTGTAATTACTCTGTAAATGTCTATGTAAAACACTAAGATGCTCTCTCTCTAATTACACTATTTTCATTTATCAGAAATCTGTAAATCCCGTACTGGTTGGCTGACTGGCTAGGTGGCTGGTACGTGTACAGGTTTACCAAGAGAATAGTTTCATTAATGCTTTAAGTTATTGCTTTTTATTCATGTTGATGGATATAATTGCAACTGAATGTATAAGCTTACTAAATTGTTTCTACAAGTCTTCATTGATGTACTATCTCTAACCCACCACTACCATCACACTGTGTTTCATTATTACAATTATAGTATAGATGATTTCTTACTCTGTACCATCTTCCCACAAACCATACATGTATGAACTTATTCTCTCTTCTCACCATCCAGAACTGCTGTAGCAGTCACTTTGTTCCTTCTTTCTTAAAATTATTTTTGAAATTTTTTCCAGAGCCTCTTTTCCCCAACAAACACAGTTCATAGAATGTAGATATTTAAATGTTTGAGATTATTCATCGGTAGATTATTTTTTGTCAAACTGATCCAGTTTAGAAATTGTAAATTTGTTTTAATATATCAGCACAGGCATGGTTGTGTGGTTAAGAAGCTTGCTTTGCAACCACACGGTTTCAGGTTCAGTCCTTGGGCCAACCAATGCCTTGTGAGTGAATTTGATAGATGTAAACTTGTGTAGAAACCTGTTGTGTGTGTGAATGTGTGTATATATATATATGTGATTGTCCGTTATGTCTTAGTGTCTGCATTTGCCATCCACTCTTTGACAACCAGTGTTGAATAGCAAAATATTCCCACCAAATATGGGATTGGGGTGGATTCGTTCAGTTAAAACCCTTCAAAATTGTGTGCCAGCTTGGCCACAGTCCAATGACAGAAAAAGTAAACAATAAAAGATATACCCTACCCACTCAATCCTGTGTACTACTTATATTCACTTTACTGTAGCATAAAGATATGCCCTGACACATCTTATCTCAAAACTTTTTCCTGCTTGTTGAAGCTTATGCCATTATTATAGCCAGGGATAGGGCAATGAGCTGGCAGAATTGTTGGAACACTGGACAGAATGCTTTGAGCCATTTCTTCCAGTTTTACATTCTGAGTTCAAATTCTGCCATAGATGACTTTGCCTTTCGTCTTTTTGAAGTCAATAAGTACCAGTTGAAACACTGGGGCTGATGTAATCAACTAGCCTCCTTTCCCCAAAATTTCAGGCCTTGTGCTTATAGTAGCAAGGATTTTTTTAAAGCGAGGGCTTTATTATAAGCAGTTTTAGGAACCTCCAAACCTATTTAGAAAGCTTTCCATTGTGGTGTAGTAAAATGTGGTCAGCTTCACAGATGTCAAAATTTTGGTTTTTAATCTTGGAGAATGCACCATCTAATGTACAGATCTTATCTCTTGTCTACTTGTACGCACCATCTCTTCTCTGTCTCTTAGATACACCCCCACTCCATCTCTTTCTTGTCTCTACTTATGTCGTCCCTCACCCACCTCTGCAATCATTATTTATGCCAGAGATGAAACTTTTACATGGCTACCGGAAGTAGTGGTCAAATTTCTCTCAAATCACACATGACTATTTCCAAAATAAATAAGTAAATAGATAAATGAAAATGAGGGACATTGGTTAATGTAGTCTTAGATACGATTTGTCTGCTGAAAAAAAAAACAAAAAAAAAACAAAAAATAAAAAGCCAAGATAGTTATGGTTGGAATGCTTTTGATTATAAGTTTGCTCAGTTCAAGCTGACTTGGAGCTAAACAACTACTACATCTATTATACTTTCTCATATACACCTGCAATCTCACACACACACACACACACACACACACACACACACACACACACACACACACACACACACACACACACACACACACACACACAATCACTATCTCATATCCAACCATGTACTTGCTCTGTTTAATATATTACTATGTACACAGTCATTGCCCCACTTATATACATACTGTATCTCATATCCAACCACATGTGCTTCTTTTAAAATGCTATGCACACGATCATTGTCCCATTTATATTCACGTCCTCACACACACACACACACACACACACACACACACACACACACACACATTGTCCTTCATACAAATACAACCACATCTATTTGTTGTTAGCTTTTGATTTTCTCCTTCCAGATGTTTTCTCTAATCTGATCCTCAACTGTCTTCTCATATGTTCAGTCTTTTAATATATTCAGCTTAGCTTCTTTTCAGTCAGGCTCTACTATAGCGAAACATTAATATTTGATCAAGCTAAACATGTTTGTAATACTCGAGTCTATTTTCTACAAACCTTCTACCTGAAATCCCTTAGGCTGAACTTTACATTTTCTTTCATTTGTTTTTCTTTTTTTCCTTCACATTTAGCTACTACTTTTATTTTAGTATTGCTTTTTAAATATTTATTCACTGCTTATTCTCTCCCTCCTCTAAACCTTCTTCTCATACATAAGAGAAATAATGAGCAAATTTTCATTTTCATTAGTTTTTTAAAAAAATGTTTTGGAGGTTTTTATTTTTTAGAATATATACTTCATAAGTTATCTTTTCAAATATTGGTTTTGACTTTAGATAAAGAAATCTTCGTTTGTAATTTAAATTTGAATTTGATTTTCTTGTTCATTTTATGAAAAATTACAGAATCTTCATGCCTTTGTTTAGAAAATTAAAAAAAATTAACAAACAGTTGAGAAACTAAGTATTTTCATATCCATCATCATCATTTAGTGTCTGTTGTCCATGCTGGCATGGGTTGGACAGTTTGACCAGGGCTGGTAAGCTGAAAAGCTGCGCCAGACTCCAGTCTGATTTGGCATGGTTTCTTACAGTTGGATGCCCTTTCTAATGCCAACCACTCCAAGAGTGTGATGGGTGCTTTTATGTGTCACCAGCGTGACCCTGGTATCTGCCACGACTGCGATTTTACTTGATGGGTCTTCTCAAGCATGACATAATGCCAAAAGTCTTGGTCATTGCCTCCATGAGGCATCAGCCACTTTTCCTCCGTGAGACCCAGCAATCAAAAGCTACTGGTGCTTTTATGTGCCACCTGCATGGGTGCCATTTGCGTGACACTGGTCTTTTCCACGACTGATTTTATTTGGTTTGATGGGTCTTCTTCACAAGCATGGCATAATTTTTTTATTTCTATTGGTCTCTTTGCTGAACTGCTAAGTTACGGGGACTTAAACACACAAGCATCGGTTGTCAAGCGATGGTGGAGGACAGACACACAAACATACACAAGAACACACACACACACACACGCCAGGCTTCTTTCAGTTTCCATCTACAAAATCCACTCACAAGACTTTGATCGACTCAAGGCTATAGCAGAAGACACTTGCCCAAGGTGCCACGCAGTGGGACTGAACCTGGAACCATGTGGTTGGTAAGCAAGCTACTTACCACACAGCTACACCTGCACCTATAAATAATGCCATTTTTTTTTTTATTAATCATTTAAGGAAATTCCAGTATTTGAATGTTTTGTAGCTCTAGATGCTTTTCTAACATTCAACAATTTCACCAGTAAGCTGGACTGGCATTGTTAGCCAGTTGACTTGAGAAAACTGGGGATATGATTTGCTGAAAGCCATTGATATGGTAGTGGCTTAGTTTGATCTGAGAACATTTTGGTCAGTTACTTAGTGTTCAACCATCTAGCTATATTGTTTCCAAGTACATAAGATAACATTTAAAATCCTAAGTTCAAAGCAATCTGTTGGATCTGATTTGGACTCAACAGACTAAATTTTACAAGATATTTAAGGAAGCCAAAAGCAGTTGTCACATGGAATTTTTTTTATTGCAAATAGATTAGGTTGTTGCAGGATTTCTATATGAGTTAGCTGCCAGATAAACACATTGCTACTCTTAATTTAGAAATAAAATATTTAGCTCAAATTCTGTCTAGGAGTCATCTGATTATAATCGGAGCATAAATTAATCAACACATAAGTGTATATACTTTTGTAAATGTTCACTCTACATAGACTAGAATGGGTTTCCAACTTGGTATGCTAAAACCTCCAGGGAGTGCAAAATGACATTTCAGGAGAGATGTACTTTATTAAAATAGTTTTACAGAAGAAAATTATTAACTCTTATAAATAACTTTATCCTGTTAGGAACACCAAGAGCTTCATTATTATTGCACATGGATTTAACTTTTAAGAGAATATGATATAGGACTGCATCCCCATTCCATTTGCAATGATACACTTGATTGAATCTATATTCAGCTCCTTTTTGTCTTTAAACACAAAATGTAGGAATTATCGGAATCGACAGGTAAATGAGCAGATTTCAGTCAGCAAGAAAGGTCTGTGAGTTTTATGTTCACAATTGTGATTGATTTCACTGTTAGCAGTTTCATCGAATTGCTCAATTTTGATTTGCATTTTATGCATTGAGTGAAAAGAAAATGTTTTTTAGTTCAATTGGTTTACCAACTGCACTCTATGTGGTTCAATTTATTTAAAAAAAATAAATTAGTTATTAGAAAACTGATGTTATCATCTTCAACTATGATATTACTTTTGTAGAAGGTGTGAAAATTAATCAAATATTTCCTGAGGGGCAGCATAGAAAATGTTGGAAGCCATTGGTGCAAAAATTATAATCTTAATAACTCATTTCAGACATTTAGTTCAAGAAACACAAGTTTTTTGTGTGAAGAATAGCTTTTTTTAATTTAAAAAAAATTTTTATTTTGTTAAAAAAATGTGGACTTTGACATTGACTGACGTAATATTAAGTGTGGCTGCTATTTTTTTTACATTGAAATTTTCTTTAGATCTCAACCACTTGAAGAATATTTTAGATTGTCATTAAGAAGATCATATTACTTCACAGTATGTTGTGGTTTGCATTGGATTGGAGACTTGTGTTAATTATTGTTTTAGCATTTCAAGTATTGGCTTTCTCTTGTGACAGAATATTAGTGAAAATAACTGGTACCCAAAGAAGACTGAAGTGTACTGTAACCAAAAAGACAAGGACATGATTCCAAATGTATCAGTGTATAATAATATTGGATAATTCACCTTTGGAAACATGGGTGTTTAGTTCAATATGGTTAAACAATCCTTATTCAGGGATCTTTTGTGCGGGATGGGTTACTTGACCTGATGAAAATTCTAACTGGGTCCCACTTGTGCTGTTTATCTTGATATGAGATCACCATGTCGTGCACATATGGTTGTGATGCATGTGTCTGGAGTACCCTTATCAGACGAATAGTCATGATGGGTATAATGGGCTTCGTATATTTTACCCCAGTGTCACTTTGATGGCATGCACTGCTTTCTCACTCAATAATAATAATTTCAAATTTTGGCACAAGGTCAGCAAGTTCAAGGGGAGGGGACTAGTTGATTATAGTGACCCTGGTATTTAACTATAATCAACTAGTCCTCAGGTATTTAACTATAATCAACAGTCCACCTGGTATTATAGTTGGTGGACTATCATCAGCATTGTTTTAAAGTTCATTTTTTTGGACTTGCGTGGGTTACACAGAATTTTTTGTGGCAAATATTTACAGCTGGATGCCCTTCCTGTCACCAACCCATACCTGTTTTCAAGTAAGGTAACATTTCCTTATAGCCAGACATGCTTTCCATGGAAGACTGGAAATAAACAGCATTGCTTTTATGAAGGTGATGTTTGTTTCCAACCATAACATATCAAGACAAGTGGAAACACATGCATACACCTGCATACTATGCGCAATCACTCACATACATACACTCATATATTGCGCGCGTGCGCGCGCACATACACACACACACACACACACACACACAAGATGGGCTTCTTTCAGTTTCTATCTGTCAAATCCACTCACAAGGCTTTTGTTGGCCTTGGGTTACAGTAGAAGACATTTGCTCATTGTGTCATGCAGTGGGACTGAATCTGAGATCACTTGGTTGGAAAGCAATCTTCTCAACCACACAGCCATACCCCTACAAAATATGTGTCTTAGTCATAGATACACAGCTTCTAAAACAAATTGATAAATCAACTATTAAGTTTAAATCCCTGTTTTATTGATCATTAACACAAACTCATTCACAGATTAAGATTGGGAATACAAAGAGAAAACTTTTTGTAAAGTAAATATGAAATTGCTTTTCTGCTTAGCTTTTAGCTGTACAGTCTCAATGTACTAATGAATGAGATAGCAAACTGTTTCAAGAATCATTCTTGTTTTCTTTCTATTCCCCTGGTTGCTACTCCATTACTATATTCTTTATTATTGGACAGCTTTCATATCCTTTATAATTTACTGCACAGCATTACCCTTGATAAATTTCTGGAAATCTTCAAAAGTTCTGCAGATTTTCATCAAGAATCATTTAAAGATTCTCTTGAGCTTTGCCAATATATTTGTATTTCCAAGCATAAGATCTTTACTTTTGTTAATCATATTGCACTAGAAGCTTCTGTGAAGTCTCTTTTCATCTTCAGCTGCATAATTTGCAATCATCTCTGTATTAAAGAAATTCATTTTTGTCAGTGTAGAAGCTTGGTACCATGGACTTTCTGTCCCTGTTTTCCATGACTGATATTTCTCACCAACTGACACACAGACATATACATGCAACCATTTACACACTTGTACATGCATACATGCTTCTTTACACATATACATCCATACATACATGCATAACAGAGATGAGTGCAGACATTGTACTAAAACATTAGATTTTGATGCATAGGCACAGATGTGGCTGTGTGGTAAGAAGTTTGCTTCCCAACCAAATGGTTCTGGGTTCAGTCCCACTGTGTGGCATTTTGTGCAAGTGTCTTTTACTATACTCTTGGGCCAACCAAAGCCTTGTGAGTGGATTTGATAGACTGAAACTGAAAGAAGCCTTTCGTATATATATATATATATATATATATATATATATATATATCTCATCATCATCATCATCGTTTAACGTCCGCCTTCCATGCTAGCATGGGTTGGACGATTTGACTGAGGACTGGTGAAACCGGATGGCA
>NC_068981.1:181107571-181110877 GCF_001194135.2 Octopus bimaculoides | reverse complement strand
TATATATATATATATATATATATATATTGTGTGTCCAGGTCTTTGTGTTCATCCCCATCACTGCTTGACTACCAGTGTTGGTATGTTTACATCTCCATAACTTAGCTACACGGCAAAAGAGACTGATAGAAAAAGTACCCAGCTTTAAAGAAAATAAGTATCTGGGTTGATTCTTTCCACTAAAATCCTTGAAGGCAATCCCCCAGCATGACTGCAACAAGTAAAAGGTAAAAGATGCTCTGAAAGTTTATGATGTTACTTAAGTATCAACTTTGTAACAACTGACAGAAGAGCTATGAGTAACATGGCTACTACTACTACTACTACTACTACTACTACTACTACTACTCCTACTACCACTATTCAGAACTGTGGAATCAGTACACAGTCTCCAACTCAGAAATCTAAGGGTCTACTATCGCCAACTCTCTCTCCTCCATTTATAATTTGACTAATTGTGTATTTCTTATATTGATCCGTAGCACACAGTATACACGAGCAAATGCTTGTGTTCTTTTATTCTTTTATTTGTTTCAGTCATTTGACTGCAGCCATGCTGGAGCACCACCTTTAGTCGAACAAATCAACCCCAGGACTTATTTTTTGTAAGCCTAGTACTTATTCTATCGGTCTCTTTTGCCAAACCACTAAGTTACGGGGACATAATCACACCAACATCGGTTGTCAAGTGATGGTGGGGGAACAAACACAGACACACAAACATATATATATATATATATATATATATATATATTGTTTGCATAGTATTAAGCAAATGAAATCTAGATCTCCCCCTTGGGCATTGACTATTTGCAAGTGACTTTTGCCCCTGCAAGCCCACTGAACACTGATCAATTAAACAATGCTGCTATTGTTTGCAGCTGAGACCTGTACCACTTGCTGTGCCTATTTTGAAGTAGATGTGATTAACTATTGAAAAATAAAGTATCTTGGCCCCCACGTATAATACAATGACAGAATATGTCTGGCTGGCTACTTGATTACTTGCCCAGCACACTATAGACTGTGTCACACTTGTATTCTCTTGATATTTGAATTTAACAAAATTATACATTTCTAGTCTTCTGTGAAAGCTTGTGCATCCATAGTGGGGCAAATATCTTGCTTCTAAACAAGTGAGGGTTGGCAACAGGAAGGGCATCCAGCTGTAGAATATCTGCCTCAATGAAGTCTGACTGGTGCAGTCATGGAAAAGTGGACGTCAAATTGATGAATGAATGAATGAGAATTCCGTATTTTAACATGTATAAGGAACCCTTATTTGTCAAAAATTAGGTTAAAAAAATATGGAGTTTCTTATACATAGATAGTATTATAATCCCTTACAAAACTTTTCTTCCAAATTTAAGCCTTCCTTATACTTGTTAAAATACAGTATTTTAAATAAAGATTGATTCTGCATTAATGATTTTCTTTGCTATTTTTTTAATTGTTATTTATTAAATATTTTGTTTAAAATTTTTCCTTAGCTAGATGGTAAAAAATTTGCTTCCCAACCACATGGTTCTAGGTTCAGTCCTACTGTGTGACACCTTGGATAAATATGTTCTACTGTAGCTCTGGGTCAACCAATGCCTTATGAATGTATTTGAAAGATGGAAACTGAAAGAAGCCTGTAGTGGTTTGTTTACATCCCTGCAACTTACAGGTTTGGCAAAAGAGACTGATAGCATAAGAACCAGGCTTACACATTAAGTACCAGGGTTGATTTGTGTGACTAACCCCTTCAAGACCATATCCCAGTTTGGCTGCTGTCCAATGACTGAAACAAGTAAAAAGATAAAAGATAATACTTGAAATTACTTCAAAACTGGCTGGAGTAAATAATTAGTTGCATTGTGGAAAAGATGAGAGAGGACAGCCAAAGTGGTTTTATAAGGAGTAATGGAGTTGTAGAACTGGATTATGTCAGATACAATTTAAAACATTGCTGTACAAATGCTATGCTTTTCCTTTTATAATTATCATCATTAACATGATCAGCAACACAAATATGCTGGTGTTGATTGAATGACTGAAATATGGTAACATTCTCCAAGGCATGTCTGAATCATGAACTAAACCTCAATTTAACTATCATATCCCTGTTTATTTGTTTTACCTCTTTGTTTATTTTCTACTTGTCTCACTGAACTATCCCATTACTTGCAGTACACTCATAACAGTACAGTTGTCTCTCATGTATGTATCAGTTACAGCTTCTTTTTTTTTTAATTGTAACGTATGTCGGACTAGTTTATTTTCTTTCATTGTAGCAAGTCTTTTGTTTTGACTGCTTCCCATATTTTGTAATATGCTTATCATTATAGCGAGTCCTTTGTTTTGACTTCTTTCCATATTTTGTAATATGCATATCATTATAGCTTTCATTTACACATAAAATAACTGACAATACCCTATAAGCTATTCATTGTTCCATAAGGTTTAAGAGTGTACAAGTGTGTTATAAAACACTTCTGTCCATGTTTGATTGTTCTAGTAATAGTAATGACTATCCAGTCATTTTATAAATAAATTTAAAATTGGTTGATTGGTTATAAAAAATTTTATCCCCACCATTGCTCACTTTATTATCCTAGTTTGCAAACTAGGTAACAACTGTATAGATAAGTGGGTGGAAACCTATTTGACTCTTTAAAGCTAAAGTAGGATTTAAAAAAACAAAATAAAATATTATTAGTCAGTGACTTGTCTTTAGTTGTTTTCAGTGGACAAGTACACTCTAAACATATTTATTTGTTGTAGTTCAGTCAATGGAAGTCTAGCCTTGCCTGTCACTGTTCATAATACTGGTGGTTGGTTTACTAAGGAGGTAGTCTTTTATCCTGTACTTGTTTCAGTCTTCAGACTGTGGCCATGCTGGAGCACTGCTTTGAAGAGATTTTAGTATAACTCAACCTCAATACTTTTTTTTTTTTTTTTTTTTTTTTTTTTGAGGCTTAGTACTTGCTCTGTCAGTCATTCTGGCCAAACCACTAAGTTACAGGGCTGTGAACACACCAGCACCAGTTTATCAAGCTGTGGTGGGGGACAAACACAGACATGGGGATGCATATATAAATGTATACGAGTAGATGGTGGGCTTCTTTCAGTTTCTGTCTACCAAATCCACTCACAACGTTTTGGTCACCCAAGGCTATAGAAGCAGACAGTTGCCGAAGGTGTCAGGGCCAAACCTGGAACCATGTGGTTGGGAAGCAAACTTCTTACCATGCAGCCATGCCTGCACCTGTAATATAAAGATTAGAATGCAGAAATAAATGAATGTATGTCCATATATATATA
>NC_068981.1:181102729-181107259 GCF_001194135.2 Octopus bimaculoides | reverse complement strand
ATATATATATATATATATATATATATATATATATATACACACACACACATATATATATAGCACAGCAAAAAGGAATTAATTAAAAATGTAATAAGTCTGTAACTATACTCGCTTATGTAGTTCACTGTAGGAAGAGCGAATGAATGAAAGGTTATGTATGTACATTGAGAATGTGACATTGTTCATTGTGTAATTGAGTTGTCATCTGAAATTATTACTGTTCTGACATAATTACTATTCTTCTCATGATGAAAGCAACACATGTACAAGTAGTGCAGTGACTATGAAATCAGTAGGTAGGTGCATATGTAAGTGTAGGACCAATGACACTTGTTTTATTGGAATAGATCCGCAATAAATAAATACTTTTAATGTTCTCTATATACACACACTCCAGAATTTTAATCTGCAGTTATGAAACTTTTTACTCATTCTTATTATGACTAATTCAATAGTAATTGGCTTGGGTTTTGTGAAGCTGGTAGAGGTTTGACTAATTTCAGTTCTCAAGTCAAAGTGATTCTCTTTACTTATTCCAGTTAAGCATTTCCCTTCCAGTAAAGCATTTCCCTTCCAGTAACAAGGAACAGCTGTTTAATTTGTATTTAACACCATTGGAATCTAATTATATAAATGGAAAATTCACAACAATTGATGATAAATAACATGTATAAAATTTCCTTAATTTCTGATATTAGATTACATAGTTTTAACAAAGTTAGAAAGATAATTGGGACTCTAATTCAAAATCAATTCTTTCTTTCTGATAACATGTTTCATAAAAGTATAGTGAGGTTTCTTGGGGGTGGGGTGGGAGAATGATTATAAATTCTGTTTTATATACTTTATCTGTATTTGAAAAAAAAAAAAAAATCATGTAATCACTTTTAATATGTATCTAGCAAATAGATCTATTAAGTTTCATTAAACAGTATGTACTTTTTTCTTTTTTACTTTTTTTACTTTTTTTTAGCTGAACAAATCATTAAGTTATTAATTCTTTTCCTTACATTCTTTCTGCTATTAACTATCATACATATTATGCAACTAGTTCTAATTATCTATTGTAACAATGCAGACAATTTAGTGATTAAACAATGGAAATTTAATTTTTCATACATAAAATATTTAATGTATCTTCTGTAGAAAAAATTAAAAAAGTATTTCATTTTTTCCAAGATACTGCATGAAAAAGCAGTTACTTAATATATTCAGACTTAGCATTTGTATACAGTTTTAAAGTATTTAATTCTATTATGGTGAAACATAGCACAAATTAGATGCTGAGAATGAATTCCAGTAATAATCAATTAAATGCAATTAGTTAGCAGAATCAGGATTTCAGTAGCATTTCTTCCAAATCTAACCAGCATTTTAAATTCAAATCATGCTGAGGTCAACTTTGCCATTCAGGGTTAATAAAATAAAGTACCTGTCATGTACTAGGGCCGATGTAATTGACTTGCCTTCTCCCTCAGAATTGCTGGCCTTAAACACTGCAAAAGAGCGGCATTCCATTCAGGGGGAAAATGTTGTGATGTCATTCACTCATGCACCATGGAAACCAAGTAAACAGCCTTTTAAAACCTCGGGCTTGAGAGAGGAAAAATAATTTACCGTCTGTATTATTTTTGTTAAAGTTTATTTTAACACCATGGCAATATATTTTGAAACTCAAAATATTTCAATAAATCACAGTAAATTTATAAAAGTTTCTAAACTTAGTTATAAAATATTCTATTTGAAAACACTGTCATGTTGTTATTATGCAGCCCCTGGTCAACCCTGACTAAGTAAACCCATTAGCAAATGAATCTCTCCTCATCTTAGGGATGTGTATGACTTCAGACAGTAGAGTGAGGTAGATTTGGCAACCATTTCTAGTAGGCTGAGTGTCCATATAAAGGTTTTCTTTTTTTGCTTGCACAGAGTAAGGTATGGCCATGTGATTAAGGAGTTTGCTTCCCAAACACAATATTTCAGGTTCTAACCTACTGTGTGGCACCTTGGACAAGTGTCTTCTACTATAGTCCTGAACTAACCAAAACCTTGTAAAAGGATTTGGTGGAAAGAAACTGAAAGAGGCTTATAATGTACATGTGTGTGCATTTATGCCTTCTCATCTTCACAGCATGTGATAGTTGTAAAACAATGTCATTGTCATACAAGCTGTCATTCATGTCTATGTTTGGTTATGTAGAAATATTTTCTTGGTTGGAACAACTGAGGGCTGACAACAGGAAGGGTTGTAGAATAGCTACATCAGTGAATTCCATCTGGCTTATATAAGCACAAATCAGTGATGATGTAAAGAAATTTTATTACATAACTTCAAACATGTTGTCATAGAGTATGTGCATGGCCTGTGTGGTTCAAGAAGTTTGCTTCACAGTCATGCCATTCTAGATTTTTATCTGATTACACAAACACCTTGGGTATGTCTCCTACCGTAGCTTGTTGTTGATCAATACCTTGAGAGTGGAATTTCATTGATAGAAACTACAGAGGTTTGTGTGTGTGTGTGGAGGCGAGGGAGTAAAAAATGTGCACATAAGCAATAAAACTGATTAAATTGGTGCATCAAACAAATACTCTATATGTATTCCATCTGAGTTGTACAAGCACTTGCTTGTCTTTCTCACCATTGGAAATACAGTAAATCTGTTTGGTCCATTGGAAACCTATAAGCAACAAAGCTATTAAGAAAATGTGTAAAAAAAAAAATGCTTTGCTTCAGCTGTTTTTACATTTTGTCTTCAAAATAGAGATGCTAAGAAGTGCAGCATTTTAAAACATCTCACATTTATTTGAATAATCTAAATTTACCTAATGACTCTTATTACACTATCTGATTGTCTCATCTCATAATGTGTCATCGTTTTTTTTTTTTATCAACTTAAAAGAAATTATCTAAGATCTTAAAAGCAAATTTAAAATATTGTTATCATTGTAGTGTTGTCATTATTGTCTTCGTTAAAAGCATCATCATCACCATTACCATTGAAACATTAGGTAGTCATATATATATATATATATATATATATATATATATTGAAACATTAGGTAGTCATCAGAATTGGTGGACTACTGATGATCCCTGTTAGCATTCTCATAAATTAAGTTTTGTAGGTATGGCTCTCACCTTCGTTGCCTTTTTGATTAGCATATATCATATTGGATATAAACAATGGCACTGTGTAGATTGTCAGGAAATGATATTACTATCATCATTGTGATCATCCCTGCTCTTCTTAGATGAAAATCTGTCGAGATCACCTTTGTCCTTCAACTCTCTGGGTTGAGGAAGTACCAGTCTAGTGCTGGCATTGAGTTAATGTTCCTAGATTAGAAACATTAAAATCAATAGAGCATCAGTGTATTTCTTTTGGCTCTTTAAGTTCTGAGTTCAAATCCTATTGAAGTCATTGTTGCATTTCATCTTTACAGTGTCAGTAGAATAAAGTACTGGTCAAGTACTATGATATCAACTAACTCTCCACTTTTTAATGCTGGCATGGGTCAGAAGGATTTTTTTTAAAGGTAGATTTCTCTTTGTGTTTTAAAGTGTTTTATGCCAATCATGTTCATTCTCCCCCTATCTTTCTCCCTCTCTCCCCTATCTTTCTCCCTCTCTCCCCTATCTTTCTCCCTCTCTCCCCTATCTTTCTCCCTCTCTCCCCTATCTTTCTCCTTCTCTCCCCTATCTTTCTCTTTCTCTCCCTCTTTCCCCTTCTCCCTCTTTCTCTCCCCTCTCTTTATCCCTCTCTTTCTCTCCATCTCTTCCTCTCCATCTCTTCCCCTCTCCTTCTCCCCCTCTCCTTTCTATTTATCTCCTTTCTCTCCCATCTCTCCCATCTCTCCTTTCTCTCCCATCTCCTTTCTCTCCCGTCTCTCTCCTTTCTCTCCCGTCTCTCTCCTTTCTCTCCCGTCTCTCTCCTTTCTCTCCCGTCTCTCTCCTTTCTCTCCCGTCTCTCTCCTTTCTCTCCCGTCTCTCTCCTTTCTCTCCCGTCTCTCTCCTTTCTCTCCCGTCTCTCTCCTTTCTCTCCCGTCTCTCTCCTTTCTCTCCCGTCTCTCTCCTTTCTCTCCTGTCTCTCTCCTTTCTCTCCCGTCTCTCTCCTTTCTCTCCCGTCTCTCTCTCTCTCTTTTCTCTTCCGTCTCCTTCCTCTCCTCTCTCTATTTCTGAGCATACATGCGTTTGCCTTCAATACCATAAAGTCCTGCCACCAAAACAGACTGACTGAATGTTCAGTCAGTCGTACCAAATCGTCAACATCCAAACAACTATGCCCAATCGTCTCATTCCTTGTTGAAGAAGCCATCCTCATATTGTTTGTGTGGTTACGGAATGTGGTTGATAACGAAAGTAATTAGCTGTAGTGTCTCAGCATCAACTGATTGACTTGTTTGTATGTTTCTAGCATTAATTCTATTGAAATATATACATACATTCATTGGTTGAACAGTTTATTTCAAAGAATTAAATCAGATGCTAGAATCAAGAATTATTTCTTAACAATTCCCCCCCCCCCC
>NC_068981.1:181099660-181101917 GCF_001194135.2 Octopus bimaculoides | reverse complement strand
CAACCCCCCTCTAAAAAAAAAAAAACCTTGCTCTTAGAAGCTTGGCTGTCATCTTGGAAAGAAGTTTGTAGTAAGCATTTTTTTTTCTTTTCAGAACATTGTCACAAAAATGTTTGATGATAGCTTTTGGTTACTCAAAGTATCAAAACTATTGTTGTGTTTGTTATGTGGTGGTGGTTGTTTGTTGACAGGGAGGAATGTAAGCTATATGCTGAGCTGTTGTACATCACAATGTTACTTTATTGTTGGTTGGATGCTGCAGCAGCAGAAGCTAAATGAGAAATCAATATCAAATAGGAGCATGCTTATTTACACCCAACAACTTACTCAAACTTGTAGGATCTCCTTTTCTTACATTAGAAATCACCATCATTATTTTTATTATTATTATTATTATTATTGTTTTACTTCTCAGAACATTCAGTCTTATTTGTTCTGACAGATTCTGTGAGAGTGGACAGCAGCCTGCTGTCAGAGGTCTCACAGGGTCTCTTTCCACACCTTATAAGCTTTGATACTTGGTTGTTGATATTATTATTATTAGTAGTACTGTAGTAGTGGTGGCAGTGTCATTATTATTCCATATTTCCTCTCTGAATGTAGGAGTTAAATATGAGATTGTGATGTAATACAGGAAAAAAGAAAGAATGGCAGTATTATACCAGAATATAGTTGTGCTGGTGACTAGAATTAAGTCATTGCTTGCTCTTTCTTTCACTCTCTCTCTATCCCTCCCCCTCAATCTCTCTCTCTGTGTCTATCCTTCCCTCTCTCGTGAAAATTTGAGTAGGTTATTGTTTGATAAAGCAGAAGAACAGAGATGCATTCTCTATCTACCATCTTTGATAGTCATTTGTGTATGTGAGATGAAATCTTTAAATGACAACCATAATCTTCTTGTTGTTGATCATATAGTTGTATTTCAGAATATTTTTTGTTTTGTTCTTTTTTTTATGAACGATAGTTTTGCTAATTGACAACAGCTGGTTGAGTCTATTATTACATGAGGTAATCTAGCAGTTTCAACTGCTCTTTGATTGAACCATAGAGGAGCCTTTAAATGATAGCTCAATCTGTTCATAATAGCAACCACATCTCTCTCAAATTACATTGTACTATCGTAATTAAGGAAATGTTATATTAGATAATTTGAGCTATTGGGGATGGGGGAGATTTCATGTATCCAAAAGTTTTAAGGTACTACTAAGATTTCATTATGATAATTAGAAATTTACATAATTCCAATCAGTGTATCATATGAACTGATTTTATAGTCAAATGAGAGAATTCTTTTCTTACAAATCAATGCAGAAATTATTCAGATATTTACCTACCATCAAAAATGGTGAACTGCTACCACAAATACTGATTTGGTCAGGTAGATAATGGAATTGTTTGTTTAAAGGATAGGCCATATATTCTTAATGGTTTATTTTGTCATTGCATGTCTTGTTTTAGTTAGAGCTATATTCTTAAATCAAACACTGTTCTTTTATCACCCAGCATGAATTATCTTTTGTTGGTGAAAAAGATAAGTAAAACCAGGTACAGAGCCTTTTCAAATTTCAATATGTAGTTCATTGATTACCCTCATACTTCAACCTGGCATAACGTCAGCTCCCTCAATACTACTCTCCCTACCTCAGTTGTCTTATGAGTTACTTGCTGACTTGTACAGGTGCCACATAAAAAGCACCCAGTGCACTCTGTAAAGTGGTTGGCATTGTGAAAGGCATTCAGCTGTAGAAACCACGTCAAAGTAGATACTGGTCCTCTGGCGCAATCCTCTGGGGATAGGGGATGGGAAGCTTGGGTGTCTTTAGGGTGGGAGGAGGAGAAGTTTAGGAATGAGTGTGAGTCTGTGTTTGTAGTGGATGGAGGTGGTGAGAGTGGAATGATGAATGCTGACCAAAATGTCAAGAAAGGAGACAGAGGTGTCAGAGATAGTGCAGGAGAAGTGGAGGGCAGGATAAAAAGCTTTGACAAAAGAGAGGAAGGAGTCTAGATGTTCGTGGGAGAGTGAGGTTGCATCAATATAATAGCTGTCTAGTTCGGGAGTGGGACCAGTGAAACTTGAGAATATTTGGGCCTCAGCATAGCCAACGAACAGGTTTGCATAGTTGGGGCCCATTCTTGTTCCCATGGCCACTCCCGTGTAATGCTGGTAAAATTCCCCTGCGAATGAGAAGCAGTTAAGTGAGAGGACAAGTTCGGCCAGATGAAGGCTTGTGGATGTGTCAGGTTGGGGGTTGGGTTG
>NC_068981.1:181091821-181097520 GCF_001194135.2 Octopus bimaculoides | reverse complement strand
ATATATATATATATATATATATATATATATATATAAAACACACACACACACATGTGAGAGAGATGGTGATGCAGATAAACCCAGTTAGGCTTGATTGACATGCACACAAACACCCATATTGAGAACCTCTTGATCATTATACACACACACACACACACACACACACACTCTTACCATATTTTATTAAATTTCAGATACCTTCAAATTATTATATTTTTGAGAGCCACTCTGAATAACAATTATCTTTTCCCATTTTCATTTTGTTTTACTGAATATAGTGTTTTATTGGGAGACCTTTTTCTTCTCTTTTTTTTGTACGATGGCTTGAGTACTAAACATTGCTTACAGGTTTCTGGTGTTCATAGAACAAGTAAACACTGTTATAAAATTATAGTAATTTTGTTACTTCAGAGACATGACATTAATTTACAAAGATTTTCAGTTAATATTTAATATTATGTTGACAGCATTTCTAGACAGATTTTTCTTCTTTCTCTTCATTTCTAATTTGCAATTGTACAGCTTCATGTTTCATGACAGATGTTTTGGGTATTTGTTCCATTGTTTTCGTGATGCTTGAAAATACTAAATTCTCTTGTAATAAGAATACTGGTACAAGATTTTGTTAAAGCCTCATTATTGGTTTCCATGAAAACACTAGCGATAAAATAATTGTTAATAATGAATATTGTTGTAGTCTTTTAATTTGTCATGTTGTCTTTAATTTTTTTTAACTAAATGTATATTCAGTTACAGAAATTAATAAAACTATACTCTTTTTGTTTGGAAATTGATTAGAGTTAAGCATTCACAATCATCAGGTTATTTTGTAAACAATATGCAGATACAGAATGTGTGAGAGTGGGGAGAACGTATAATATTTATGTAAGACATTGAGTCACATGTCTTCTTTCTGTCCTCCTATAGGAGTATGGAAGGTGAAAGCAGTGGCTGTCTTGAGTGAGGTGGATTAGAGAGATATGGGGAGAAAGAGAGAGAGGGAGAGAGAAATAACTGATAGGCAGTCAGGCAGCCAACCAGATAAACAGATAAAATGAAATATAAGAAGAAAATGGAGTAAGGCTTAAAGCAGAAATATTGAGAAATGCTAAGAAGCGACAAAACTAAAACCCATCCTTTTCAAAAGAGTGAAAAACTAGTACTACACCAGTCAGTAATAAATAAGCTATTGCAAATAGCTATTTCATTACATCTCTGGATAAAAGATGATGGTACTGTCTCTTATTCAAGAGATGCAAAGAAATGGCCAGTGGTAAGATATGGATCTTTGATTCAGTTAGTCTGATACCATTATGACTTGGCTTTTTCACTCAATCAAGATATTGGCCATTAATCATTGGTTTCAATCATTTACATCTTTACAACTTAATTCCTTTATTTGGAAGCTTTTCTAGTAACTCCTCTGCTCACCCCAGCCCTTCCCTTGAAGAAAACATACTTAGGTTGTTGATTTGAAGATGCTTTTTTTTTTTGTTTTTCACATATCAACAATTTCATGACTTAATTGCTGCAACGATTATCAGATGTAGATCATTTATAAATAATACTGTCTACATTCCAGAATTTATCCACTAAAATCATCGTAACAACAATGATATCTAATTAAGAATTACAAAAATAAGACAGGCAAATTTCTTCAGCTCTGTTAGATGAAAAGTTTAAATTTAAAGAGTTTTCACAGACATTTCAATTATCACTGCATTGAAGCAATCCTTGGGATCAAAACCTATCTTTTCTTTTAGTTTTTGCTCGTTTCATTCATTGGATCGTGGCCATGCTAGGATACTGCCTTGTGGGGTTTAATCAAACAAATTAATCCCAGTACTTTTTTAAAGTCTGGTACTCATTCTATTGGTCCTTTACACTGGATACTTAAGTTACGGGGATGTGAACAAACCGACACTGTTTGTCAGGTGTTGGGAGGGGACAGTCGCAAAGATACACATATAGAACAAACTTTCATATAGTTTCTGCCAGTGTAATTCACTCACAAAGCATTGGTTAGAAGATATTTGCCCATGGTGCTGCACAGTAGGACTGAACCCAAGACCAAGTGTTTGCAGAGAGTGAGCTTCAGCTTCTTAACCTCACAGTTTTGCCTGCACAATAATGATAATGATGATAATAATAATAATAATAATAATAATAATAATAATGATACTTTCTACTATGGGTACAAGGCCTGAAATTTTTTTTATGGGTGAGGGGACTAGTCAGTTACATCGACCTTAGTATTCAACTGGTACTTGTTTTATGGACCCCAAAATGATGAAAGACAAAGTCACCCTTCACAGAATTTGAACTCAGAAAGTAAAGGACGAAATGCTAGGTATTTTGTCTAGTGTGCTAATGATTCTTATTTCTTTATTGCCCACAAGGGGCTAAACATAGAGGGGACAAATGAGGGCAGACAAAGGGATTAAGTCGATTAGATCGACCCCAGTGCGCAACTGGTACTTAATTTATCGACCCTGAAAGGACAAAAAGGCAAAGTCGACCTCGGTGGAATTTGAACTCAGAACGTAAAGACAGGCAAAATACTGCTAAGCATTTCGCCCGATGTGCTAGCGTTTCTGACAGCTTGCTGCCTTAGTGTGCTAATGATTCTGCCAATAATAATAATGATCCTTTCTGATAAAGGCACAAGGCCTGAAATGGGTGGTGGTGGTGGGGTATGGTTGGTAGCATTGACTCCAGTACTCAACTGGTATGTATTTTATTGGTCCTGAAAGGATGAAATTGCAAAGTTGACCTCAGCAGAATTAGAACTCAGAACATGAAGATGGATGAAATACTGCTATGCATTTCACCTGGCATGCTAACTATTCTGCCAGCTCACCACCTTAATAATAAGAAGAAGAATAATCCTTTCTACTGGAGGCACAGGGCCTCAGATTTGTTGGATGGGGGCTAGTCAATTATATCGACCCCAGTGTTTCACTGGTACTTAATTTATCAACCCCAAAAAGATGAAAGGTAAAGTTGATCTTGGCAGAATTTGAACTCAGAACATAGTGATGGGCGAAATAACACTAAGCACTTTGTCCAGCACACTAATGATTCTGCCAGCTCGCTACCCTAATACTACTACTACTACCCTAATACTACTACTACTACTACTACTACTACTACTACTACTACTACTACTACTACTACTACTACTACTACTACTACTACTACTACTAATAATAATAATAATAATAATAATTGTCAGGGAATTGTAAATGCCTATTTAAACTGAATGACAATGTCTATTACATTTATTGATTGTGAATGCTGTTTTAAGGAGAACCATGCTTATTGTCATTAAAGTAATGTGTTGCTGTAAATGGAAAGAGAAAGACTCCTATTTTCTCGGTGATCACTCAGCCTGCTAGAAACAGCAGCCAAATATCACCTTCTTCAGTCATGTCTCTCTGTCTTAAATTTATAAATCCGTGTACATTGGACAATGCAGTACACGATACACAAAAAGAAATGGAATATTTTTTTATACCTTTGATCATAGGTTTATTTAATCAAGATTGACTCGGGGCTAAACGTCAGGAAAATTTCCTTGAAATGAAGTAAAAAGTAACTTCATGTGTGAGAGACAAGGGGATGGTGTGTGCGTGTTTGCATGTATGTGTGTGTGTGTGTGTGGTTGTGTTCTAAGATTCTATCATTATGTAATTTTCTCTAATACCATAATTAATGTTCAGTTTCATTTAGAGAGAAAGAGAGAAATAATAATAACGCATACAAATCTAAGACCTGTATGGTGTTTACCGCAGCTACTGTAGTGGAAGACTACAATAGTTCAGTAACAGTAATAACCCTAATTAATCCATAAAATCAATGTGGAATTTAAAAAAAGAAAGAAGAGCAACAAAAAAATAAACTTTAAAAAAAAAACAACCAACCCAAACCTGCTGAATTTTTATGTGAATGAATTATTGTATATGTCACCTGGAAATTTCTAGAAAACACATTTGCCTGGAATAGTGTAATGAAATGATTTGAAGATTAATCTTCTGTAAATTCATTAATTACAGTTATTGACACAAGCTGTTAATTGCATACAGCTAATAGTTGATACAATCAATTAACTTCATTCTATGGTGGGGGAAAAGCTAGCATGGAAATGAATTTTGTTTTATACCGTGTTATGATGCCATGTAAAATTTGATGTGTAGGTATATATACATATATGATGTATGTATGTGCTTGTGTGTGTGTGCTGAAGAAAGAGAAGCTGTCCCCAATCTACACAAATATGTGTGTGTGTACTAATATTGTTTTGGTTTTGTGTATTTTTCAGCAAGCCAGAGCTGAGCAAGAGGAGGAATTTATCTGTAATACTTTGCTGAAGAAAATACAGAGTCTAAGGAAGGAGAAAGAAGCATTGGCTATGAACTATGAACAAGAGGAAGAATACCTAACAAACGATCTCTCCAGAAAACTTATGCAGGTAGTAGCAATATTGTTTGTATTTATATATTTCCAAATATTAATATCACATACATTTCTAAAGGTTTATTGCTGCTGTATATTGACATGGTGAGCTGGTCTACATTGCATACTTTAGCTTTTAGTGAGATGCATAACTGTGTTTGGCTGACAGAATGATCCACTCCCCCTTGTGAAGTTGTGTAATTAGTGGAAGGAAGAGGACATAACTGCAAGAACTACTGCTGCAATAAAAGTAACTGCCCGAATTGCAAATCTACCCCAGCCATCTTGATACAGAAAATGATTATAAAACATGAGAAGAAACCTGACTGAAGTTGAATTTTGTCATTCATCATCTTTTTGGAAATGGATAAAATAAGTAACTGTCATGTATATACTGATGAGAATGAAGGTGTGTTGTCTCGTGGTTATGGTGTTGCATTCATGATTGCAAGACTGGTTTCTATTCCTGGACTGGGTGGTATGTTGTGTTCTTACTGCTATTTGTCTTTTGCTTATGAATCTACTTCATCTTCAACCTAAAATTGCTGACTAATGTATACCTGTGCAGGTCATTCCTCACTAGAGAAGGATTTGATATTCATGCAGTTAGCTCAGTGGCTCTCAACCAGGGTCTATGTGGCCCTTGGGGGTTCATATAAGATTTTGTTGTTAAAATTTATCCGCAATATATTGGTTATACTTCTACAATTCACAAAATAGTTTAATTTTTTTATACAGTTCCTAATATTTAATTTTAAAAATACAATAGGATTTTTTAAACATTGTGGGGCTGTGAGGGCCCAACTGAATAAAATAGGAATCAAAGGTGTCCTTAGATAAGGACCCCTACAATGTCATTCAGGATGTTATGAGATAAGTGTTATGCTTCATTTTATAGAAGTCCACACAGACTACTTTCCCTGTCACCATTTGGCAAAACATAACCTATATGAATAATTTCCTGTGTTCCATTGCAATCTGCTCTCCTGTATCAACCAATCTAATTCATTGTCAAAGTTCCTAGACTTCTACAACATAAACAAATAGGTGCAGGAGTGGCTGTGTGGTAAGAAGCTTGCTTCCCAAACACATACGTGGTACCTTGGGCAATTGTCTTCTACTATAACCCCAGGCCGATTAAAGCCTTGTGAGTGGATTTGGTAGACGGAAACTGAAAGAAGCCTGTCGCGTGCATGATGGGGTGTTTGTCCCCACCACCATTGCTTGGCAACCTATGTTGGTGG
>NC_068981.1:181089352-181091747 GCF_001194135.2 Octopus bimaculoides | reverse complement strand
CTTAGCAGTTCGGCAAAAGAAACCAATAGAATAAATAGTAGGCATACAAATAATAAGTCCTGGGGTAAATTTGTTCGAGTAAAGGCGGTGCTCCAGCATGGCCACAGTCAAATGATTGAAACAAGCATGGAAAGCGGATGTTAAATGATGATGATGATGATGAATTGATGGAAATTTTGATGAAGATCACTGCCCAAAACATCAATCTTTCCTGCCCTTTGTGATGTGAACATTTTACATCTACTATTTGCCAACGCAGACTATCATTGATTTCTTCAGATTTTACTGTCATCCATTATTCTAAGATATTTGGAACTTCTACTTACCCATGAGATCACCTAGCCAACCACAAGATAAGTTATTCAGAAAATTACCTAACTTTTCTTAAAGCAGGTTCATTTTTAGTATCCTCAATGTCCTTGTCAAAAAGGACGATTAACATAACCTTCACATTTGAGCAACACTGAGGTGCTGTTTTTGGTCACATTAAACCATGATACCACTGTAACTAACTGCTGTTTTGTCTAACCATTATGGCCATACACTATTATTTCCTCACCTGTTACATTTTTCAGAATGTTTTCAAGTGGCCAAACAGCTCCTGACTAACTGTGACTCTGTTCACAAATTTAGCAGTACAGTCCAGCTTCAAGTTTTCTTTTAAAATCCTGTGGCTTAAACTTTTGGAAACTCTGTGAAGAGTCTGGCTGGTTGTGATTTCTAAGGATCATAGCATATACTTTTATAATGTGATGGTTGGCCATTGACATGAAAGGGTCATTCAGATTTGGAGACATCTTTAATGGATGTTATTTCTAATTTGAAATGCTGCCACTACTCGTGACATTGTGGATCAATAGTCCTTCCTATACGTCTGTTGCAACATTAGAAAAGTCTATGTAAAAATTTTCTCTGTTTCATACAAACGCATTGCTCTTCCAAAGTCTTCATTGTTTTACTTGGAACAAATCACCAAAAGCACAAGACATGATATCACTATTATTATACCAAAGACCAAGTCACCTTATACAGTACTGCAGCCATGAGCATATTGTACTGGCTGGTTGGCATTCTGTTTTAAAAGAAACCTTTTTGGATAGACTTTGTATAATTTCCCATTCAGTTTCTCTACTTGTCTATGCTCATATAGGGTGTATTGTCTCTTGAATTGTTGGAGCAAATATGTTGCAGATTGGTTCTTATTCAAGTTCCAGTCGTCCAACAGTAAAATATTTGTACTTTTGGCATAGCTTGAGAAAATAGGTGATACCTATGCCAAAAATACAAATATTTTATTGGAGCTATTTATTTTATTTATGTATTTTATTATATCTAATTTTTAGCAAGTAAAATAGAACTTATTAAACATCTTAGTCAAAATAATAGCATTATTTTGCTGTCTTAGAGAACATAGGTATATAACACTTGGGCATTGGGTATGATGTTATTAGAAGAGATTACTATTTTCAGCTCAAAGCCACCTCCTTTATTACTAGTTTGAATCCTCCTCAGTTAAAAGGTATTGTCTTGCAAGTTATTTGGTGGCCTATCTGGTGCCAGGTAAAAAGTACTTGATATACTCTGTAAAGTGGTTAGCCCTTGGAAGGGCATCTAGCCATAAAAACCACGCCAAAACAGACAGTGAAGCTTGGTGCCGTCCTCTGGCTTGCCAGCTCCTGTCAAACAACCCAACTCATACCAACATAGAAAACAGATGTAAATGATGATGATGATGGCATTTAACTGTTCATGCACAAAACAAGTGTTTAGGTGGTATCTGATATGGCTTTCTGCCTCCATACATTATTCTGATGGCATAAAAAGGTCAGTGTTGATTACAATAAACAAAGTAACATGAATTGTATTATCAGCATTTATAATTAAGATATTTAGCCATTTACTGCTGACTAAAAAAACGTAGCAAGCTTAATACATCTTTGCTCTTTCATCTCCACTGCATGGTTTAATGATCAGAATTGCCTTCAACATCTTGTGAAATATGCCAGGATTTGAAATACAAGGATTATTCATTATCATCTTCAATAGATTTATATCTTTAAAAGATTTTTAAAAGCCAGTGTTGATTTTAATCATTTTAAATTCATTATTGATTTTTTTTTTTTTTTGGTGGGTGTGTATTCACATGATGCTAGAGAATAAATTGGATATGTTAAGGTTAAGAGAATCAACATTAATTTCATGAAAAAAATATGCTAGAGAAAGAGAACTTAATTTAAAATTGATTGAATTGTAAAATATGAGAGGTGAAAAAATGAAACTTTAACAATTTCCTCTTGGTTAAATCGAACAAACACGTGTACATATAATTTTATCAGTTTTTCAAATTCTGTATTTTGTATCTTAATTTTACATCCACTTTTCCTGTCTCTGTAAA
>NC_068981.1:181072577-181089324 GCF_001194135.2 Octopus bimaculoides | reverse complement strand
ATATATATATATATAAAAGCGAAATCGTGATGGCACCTGTGCCCAGCGTCGCCTTTCTGGCACTTGTGCCCGTGGCATGTGTAAGGACTTTTGAGCAAGATTGTTGCCAGTGCCTCTGGACTGGCTCTTGTGGGTGGCACGTAAAAGCACCCACTACACTCTCAGTGGTTGGCGTTAGGAAGAGCATCCAGCTGTAAAAACTCTGCCAAATCAGATTGGAGCCTGGTGTAGCCATCTGGTTTCACCAATCCTCAGTCAAATCGTCCAACCCATGCTAGCATGGAAAGCGGACGTTAAACGATGATGATGATGATGATATATGTGTATAAATATATATATATATATATCATCGTTTAACATCCGCTTTCCATGCTAGCATGGGTTAGATGATTTGACTGAGGACTGGTGAACCGGACTAGCTGACATACCTGGTAATTCTCGGGAAAGCGGGGCTTATCCCGTGATTCTGTTCTCATAATTGTTTCGCTAATCCTGTAACAACAATACAAAGTGTGTTACCCTTAAAACAGTTTTTGTGTATTTACAGAGAACAGTGAACTGTCTTACACAGGATCTTGCTTTTAGAAATTCCCAATAAGTTATGAATACCCAAATTGTGAAGTCAGTTATGTTATAACATGAAATTAATTACCTGATAGTAAGAATTCAAATAAAGTAGCCCCCCCCCCCCCAGAGCTTTAATGCGTTTCCAGAGTATACAAAACTTAGGAGGAAATACTAATAAGGTATGTATACTAAAACGTGAAGGTTGTTACATAACAGCAGGCTAATCAGATATGAGATGATAATTCAGGAGAGAAAAGATTCAAAGAACACACAAATAACATTTGATGCATTCTTTGCTAAGCAACCATAGCCAGCACCCTCATAACAGATACAACCTTTCCTCCCCTATTTCTCACTGTTGCTTTTTGCAAGAGTGTAGGCCTGTGTACTCAGTGAAGTTGATTAACCTGTTTTAGAATATTTCATTTGATCTTAATTAAACTTGAGTGATTTTTTTTTTATCATGGGTGTATGCTATATTATCTGAGGCTATCTTAAATTGTATGTTTTGGATGATGTGACAAGTCTGAATTTTTCAGTTGTTTGGCTATGTCTACTGCCTTCAGTTGTGTTCATATCACTATTAAAAATGACCTATCAAGTTCATCTCTCTATGCTATATTGTACTGATCTTGTGTCACCCTGTTTCATTTTGCACATATCTAGAACCTTAATCAAGGTATTACTGTGTGTGTATGTGAATACTAATAGGTTTCTGATTTTCACCAAAATCCAGTAACACTTTCTGGATGCTATATGTGTATATTTACCTTATCTGATAGTGCCCTTGTTTAATTTTGCCAGTCTAATTTTTTCCCTTCTTAGTCATCTCATTCATAATTTATTCTTTAAAATTTGTTGGAGCCATGCAGATGGTAAAGCACTAGGTTAAGTATTTTATAGAAATTCAGTGATTCTTGGCCTTCAGTTTAAATATCAATAACTGAGTTCATTATATTTAATATACTTCCACTCTTAGCAAAGGAAAAAAATATTTAGCAGTTGGTCATTATATAATTGATAAAAAAATAGAGGAAAAAAGTGAAAAAATGAACACCATGTTAAATGAATCAATGATAAATAAATAAAAGAACACATGGAAGAAAATAAGTATCATTCCAAGACCCGAAGTTTTCCCGAACATTGAGATGGTCACTGATTGCCAACCTGTGTTATCACAGATCAATTAATGATAAGCATAACATGGTTTGCAATTGATTATCCTGTGTTATCCTGAATCAGTGATAATTCAAACAGTAATAAATGAGGATAATACATTTCAGAATTTGATAGAATATACTTTAAACTTACTATCTAACCTGAAAGCAGTAACTTAGTAAGCCAAGCCATTCCTGTCCAACTATGGCAAAATAAATGTGAAGTAAAATAATCCTTTCTGATCTTGGTACAAGGCCAGCAATTTCAAGGGGAGGGAGAAGTCAATCAGATTGCCCCCCACCCCACCCCTATCCCATTCTCAACTGGTTCATATTTTATCAACACCAAAAGGATGAAAGGCAAAAATCAACTTCTGCGGCATTTGAATTCAGAATGTAAAGAGCCGGGAGAAATGCTGCCAAACATTTTGTCTGGCGCGCTAACAATTCTGCCAGCTCACCGCCTTTGTTAAGTCAAATAATGAAGTTTATTTTGCTTTTAGCTCAGTGTGTTTCAATTACATGCGTGTTTATCTATCATTTTCACATCTAAGTCCATAGCTACAAACAAAAATGTTAATTGCTGTCCACTTTTTGAAATATTCAGACTGAGGAGTCTTCTACTAATTTACTAACATTGACGAGTATTTTTTAGTAAATAACTATCTTGTGTTATTGTTGTTTGCCAGTAAACAGCCCAGGTTGAAAAAGTGCAATTTCAACTTGCATGCCATAGTGAAATAGCTTACAAGACATAACTATTTACCTATCTACCTTCTCTATCACTTTGGTTACTTGTGAGATGATACCCACAAGCAGGAATATATATCATGAGGGTTGTTCCATATATTTTCTGTCAATCAACCACTTGATTGATAAAATTGAGCCATGAATGCACTCAAATGCACATCTGAAACAGCTGTATGATAAATGTATATGGGGTAGGAGTATGTATGGAATTTCTCAGGGACATTTTTTACATGAAGGCTATAACATTGATATGTTGGGGTGGGGGTTACACCTATGGTGGAAAGAAAAATTTACTTTACTGAATTATTCTTTATCAAAGTATCACTACATTAAGTATGCTGACCCCCACTTAACTATTGGCTTTTTATGCCAAAGGCATCCCAGAGAAATTGGTGCAGTCATTACTCTGGGAATGGATTGGTGGCTTTTGTTGAGGATAGGCCGGTTGACTGGGGTAATAATAGGTTTACAGGATTGGAGTAGTGGACTCTGGTAGGGATAGATTGGGGCACTCTGGTAAGAGTGTAACTCATAGACTACTATGTAGGATGCCATTAGATGTTGTAAATTTTAATTTAAACTCTATTTGTAAAAATATAAAATGTTAATTGAAAGGAAATGTTTTTCTCTTTTTCATATTCTATCTAAAATCTAACCAGTAAATTTTTTCAGGAAGAAGGACCACCTGTTAGCTCATTTTATAAACAAATTTTGGATCATATATTTTTAAAATCCCATTTCAGTCTTAACTGATATAATGGAATTGCTATTTTCAAAATTCCATTGACTACATCATTCAGGTCTAGCTACAGAATCCAGGTTGTGCATAAAAATTGATTCCTTTTCAGAACATATTCAAATTATTTCTTTTTATTTTGTTTTGTGCAACAAAAATGCAGGTTCTTTAAAGAAAAACCTCACAAAGGAAATGAATTTCCAATGATTTCATGAAAAAATATTTAAAACATGTAAAATAAATCCATTTTGTTTTTTGCTTCTTTAAACCTTGTGACTTCCCTTACAAACCAAAAACCCTGAATAGAAGAACAAGCTTGCTTTTTCCTTGCGCCTGCAGCAGACTGTAAAGACATTTGCAAATACCTTTCATAGATAAAAACTTTCCAATACTTAATTTTTTTTTCAATTTCAGTAAAATGTTCAGCCATAAATACAGAATAAATTCTGTTGCTTGCTTGAATATATATATATATATATATATATATATATATATATATATATATATATGCAGTAGTTCATGTATCCAAAAAAAGAAACACACTCTAAAGCCTTAGAGCAGTAATATATTTTTTTAGGAAGTTAAAAGTTGTGGCTGGTCATAGAGCGACCATTGGTTTCCCACTTATAAAGCACTTAGTAGTATAGGCAACTTCTGATGAGTTGCCTATACAGCTAAATGCTTTATAGGTGGGAAACCAATTGTCACTCCAAGGCCAGCCATAACTTTTAACTTCCTAAAAATACAAACACACATACATAGTGACATGACAGTGTGGCTAAGAAGTTTACTTCTTAACCATGTGGTTTTGGGCTCAATCACACTGTATAGCTCCTTGAGCAAGTATCTTATGCTAGAGCGCCTGGTCAACCAAAACCTTGTGAATATATTTGATGAATGAAAGCTATTCAAAGCCTGTTTTATGTGTATATGTGTGCACATGCATGTTTGCTCATTTGTGTCATTGTGTGAAAAGCGTTGTGCAGCACCTTAGATTAGTGTCTATTATTATAGTTCTGGGTTGACCAAAGCCCTGTGGATAGATTTGGTATGGAAACTGAAAAGAAATGTGTGTGTGTGTCATACAAGTGATGATGTTCCCAGTCATCCATGAAAAACGTGTCTGGCTTTGGGGAAATATTATTTTGCTTGGAAACAGGTGAAGGTTGGCAACAGGAAAAGCATCCAGTCATAGAAAACCTGTCTTGACAATTTCTGTCTGATCCAGGCAAGGATGGACAAGTGAACATTTAACTATAATAATATAAATGTGTTTAAATGTTCAAAACATTTTCTTACGCAAAAAAAAAAAAAAAAATCTTATTTCACTATGTAGTATAAAAGATGTGTGGGCTAATATAGATCATATGTAGGATTTATTTCCAGTCACGATCATACATCCTAGACAAGGCTTTAATTCATTGTATTGTATCATACCATTTTCCATTAAATTGATGATTCATATGTCTTCTAGCGTATAATATTTGTCTCATCAGAGATATTTTCCTGTAAAAAATGTGCAAGACAAATATCACGCAAATTAGATGTTAAATTAGCGTACCAGAATTTATTAATAACAATTGCAAAATGTTCTTTTGATTAATCACTGGAAGAAATTTCCATGGTTACTAAAATATATAAATGTTTATTACTTGTTTCTGTCTGTGGACTATGGCCATGCTGGGGCACCACTTTCAAGGGTTTCAGTTGAACACATTGACCCCAGTACTTAATTTTTTTTTTTGATGTCTGGTACTTATTGTCAGCCTGCTAAGTTACAGGGATGTAAACAAACAAGTTGTTGAACAGTGATGGTGGGGAGGACAGATACAAAGACACACATACATAGACAACCAACTTCCACACAGTTTCTGTTTACCAAATTCACTCATAAGGCATGGATTTAGTCCCCTTGCCATGCAGCAGGACTGAACCCAAATCCATGTGGTTGAGAAGCAAACTTCTTACCACATAGCCGTGCCTGCAAAAAATGGGGTGGTGGAGGAAACAAAATCTTTTATGAGGAAAATGCAGGCATAAACTATTTCATGATTTGTATTTGAGCGAGTATTTTTCTTGTTCAAGAAATCTCAGTATCAATGTTAAGATGACATTTTGCTTGTCACAAGATGTCATGTGATCAGAGCTTAAGGGTTGAAATTATAGATATAGGTAATATACTGCAGATTGTAATAATATGAATAAAGAATGGGATGTAATTTTTTTCCATTGATCTTCCCAAATTGGATATATAGGCACAGGCATGGCTGTGTAGTATGAAGTTTGCTTCCTAACCACATGGTTCTGGGTTCAGTTCCACTGTGTGGCACCTTGGGTATGTGTCTTCTACTGTAACCTCAGGCCAAGCAAAGCTTTGTGAGCGGATTTGGTAGACAGAAACTATAAGAAACTTGTGTGTGTATGTGCATGTGCCACTACCACTTGACAACCAGTATTTGTGTGTTTATATCCTTGTAATTTAGTGGTTTGGCAAATGAGGCCAACAAAATAAGTATCAGGTTTACAAAAATAAGTACTGGGGTTCATTTGACTAAATTTCTACTAGGTGGTACCCCAGCATAGCCACAGCCTAATGACTGAAAAAGAATGAATATATATATAGGAATGGATGCATTCATTGCACATTAGTTTTATCATTCAGGTTTTGATAATTTATTACCACATTCTGAAATATATAAAAAAGTGTAAAGACCCCAAAGTGGTCATGAATAACCATGTGATTGCACCTAGAAAGTTTCCCGCCAAGGCACAAGTCTGGTCTAGGTTGTTTATGGAAGACTAGCAGTCACCCATGCATACCAGCCTCCCCTCTCCATGCCACCAATGTCAACCAAGGGAAAGGCAAAGGTCAATACAGCTTGGCACCAGTGACATCGCAACTCATTTCTAATATTGAGTGAACTGGAGCAACATGAAATAAAGTGTCTTGCTCAAGAACACAACACATAGCTTGGTCTGGGAATCAAACTCACTACCTCATGAATGTAGCAGTGCGCCTTCACATGTAACAGGTGAAATAAAGAAGGTGAAGTTCCTCTGTGTGTGTGTGTGTGTGTGTGTGTGTGTGTATACATACATACACTGTAAGTGCACACATGGCTGTGTGGTTGAGAAGCTTGGGTTCAGTTCCACTGTATGACAATATGGGCAAGTGTCTTCTTCTCTAGCCTGAGGTTGGCCAAAGCCTTGTGAGTGAATTCAATAGACCAAAACTGAGCGATGCTTGTTGTTTACCTGTTTGTATGCATGTGTGACTGTGTATATCTTTGTTTAGATATCATATGATGGTTGTAAATGAATGAGATTGTTTGTTTCCGGTCTTCTGTGAAAAACAGGTCTGGCCAGGAGGAAAATATTACAGGTCAAAGTTGATGGCTGTAGAAAAACTGCATCAACAAATCCCATTTGACCTGTCCAACCACAGAAAAGTGGACATTAAAATGATGATGATGATGATGTGTGTTCCTCGAGGCTAAATTTAGTCTCGTTTGAAACCACAGGATATGAACCAAGATCATGAGTTTTACTTACTGGTGGCCAGATTGGACTTTTTTCAGATGCATTTGAACCTAATTAATTGGCAACTAAAATGGTTAATACCATTGAAATTGCCTTTTAAATTGCATTGTATCTTTCATCTGAAATTTTATTTGAATAGATTTACTGATTAAATTATCCCCCAAACGATTTCCAAACATTTTCTCAAATGTTACTTCAAGATTGATTACAATGCAGTCAATTATAAAATTTAAAATAAAATGTTTTTTTTTTGTGTGTGTGTTTTTCTTTCTTTTCACATTTTAGTCTTTTTTTATTCTCACTTGTAGTTTAGTTGGCCAGATTTTAATTACAGATTCTTTCCGTTTTCTGTATTAGATTATTCCTTCAAATTAGCTCTCTAAATTGAAAAGAAGAAAAAGAAAAAAGAAAAGCCAGGATTTCATGGTCCTCATGGAAAAAGAGGCCTAAGTAATAAATATCACCTTATGATATCAAAATTCAACTCATTAACTGGAGAAAAAAAATTATGAAACATTGTATCAATTTTTTTTTGTCCTGTATTTATGAATCATTATTACTAAAGAGTTAATATTGATGGATGATAATGTTTTAATTTAAATTGGTATGATGCAATTTATAACCCAATGTCTTTTGCTGGCACCAAAAGCATGTATTAGCATAGTTTGTAATCTACTAAGATAGGCACTATATAGCTGAATGGTCAAGAAGTTTATTTTGCAGTTATGAGGTCCCAGGTTCGAGTCCACTGCATGGCATTTTGGGCAGATGCCATTTTTCATAGCCTCTGGTTGGCCCATATTTTGTGAGTGAAATTGTGCAGACAGAAACAATATAAAAACCCATAAGACAGATTGTATACATCTGTAATTCAAAGGTACAACTTTGTCACACGTTCACATCGATTCTTTTCTACTCTAGGCACAAAGCCCGAAATTTTAGGGGCCAGTCGATTAGATCAACCTCAGTATACAACTGGTACTTAATTTATCATCCCTGAAAGGAAGAAAGGCAAAGTCAACCTCAGCGGAATTTGAACTCAGAATATAAAGACAGATGAAATACCATTTTGCCTGGTGTGCTAATATTTCTTATTTCTTTATTGCCCACAAGGGGCTACACACAGAAGGGACAAACAAGGACAGACAAATGGATTAAGTCGATTATATCGACCCCAGTGCATAACTGGTACTTATTTAATCGACCCCGAGAGGATGAAAGGCAAAGTCGACCTCGGCAGAATTTGAACTCAGAACATAATAGCAGACGAAATACTGCTAAGCATTTTGCCCGGTGTGCTAACATTTCTGCCAGCTCGCCACCTTTGACTGTTCACATTGATTCAAGGGTATGTATGTCTCTGGAATACTTACCCACTTACATGTTAATCTAATGAGCAGGTATTTCACTCAGAAATGACTTTGGAGGACCAAAAATTCCATGTGAAATGCCACAGGATGACGTTTCAATGTTTACACTGTATGTTTATACTATATTCTATGTCAATTTGTGTGCCAGAAAATACAGTACTTATTTCTGGCTGGTTAAAATCCCCAATTGATTAAAATTCCTGATTGGTTAAAATAACTTTGTAATGAATGTGAACCAACACCTCAGCAGTTGAAATGGTGTCAACATTCTTTTTACTCTTTTTCAGATGTGAAAATATTACATAAAATCTAAATCTGTTTTATAAAGCTATTTAAAAATTTCATTGACTTTTCTTAATGTTGCCGTTAATCTGCTTGAAATAGAAATATTATCATTTTCTATTGAACATTTATCTGTTTGCTGCACTGTTACATTCAATAAAATGGATTTCTCTCTTTAAAACTACACTATCTCTTAGTTTTAACTGCATGAAATAGCTAAAAAAAAAAAATTAAAAAAAAGAAAGAAAAAAAGCATGGTGAATTTCATCTCCTATTTACCTTGTAATAGGCATAAGCTTGGCTGTGTTGTTGAAAACTTCACTTTGTAACCACATGGTTTCAGGTTCAGTCCTACTGGGCAGCACCTTGAGTAAGTGTTTTCTAATATAGCCCCAAGCTGACCAATGCCTCATGGGTGGATTTACTAGACAAACCTTGTAGAAGCCCATCATTATATATCCTCATCATCATTCAACGTCCGCTTTCCATGCTAGCATAGGTTGGATGAATTGACTGGGAACTGGCGAACCAGATGGCTACACCAGACTCCAATCTGATCTGGCAGAGTTTCTACAGCTGGATGCCCTTCCTAACGTCAACCACTCCGAAACTGTAGTGGGTGCTTTTTATGTGCCACCGGCACGTAAAAATATATGTTATATATATGGTTGTGTGTGTGTGTGTGTGTGTGTATATATATATATATATATATAAAATCTTTTGTCATATTTTGTTTCAGACTGTGGCCATGCTGGGGCATCACCTTGAAGTATTTCAGTTAATTGAATTGGCCCCCAATTCTTCTTTTTCTATTTTATTCAGCCTAGCATTCATTGTATTGGTCTCTTTTGCCAAACTACTAAGTTACGGGGATCATAAGCACACCATCTCAGTTGTCAATCAGTGGTGGGGACAAATGCGTGCGCACACACACACACAACGTATATACTAGGGTTATGACTTTTTGACTTTTTTGGAAGTAAACAATTTCCTGTATCAAGTTGATGAACAATTTCATATAAGTACGGAAAATAACCTTTATTATAAGTCTTTTTAAAAAAGGTCACCCCTAGCTGAAGAAATCTAACACCACTTTTGACCCAAATCATGTAAAATTCTAGGTGGGGTTCATAATGCCTACTCAAGTTTTTACCAAACTTGGTGTGCTGACTTGATGCAATGCAGAAACAGTATATCTAAAATTTTAGCTTTCAAGTTTAAGTAGTTCAGGAGTTATAGAGTTTATAATTTGTTACCACTTAGGCCCTACTTTAGGAAATATCCCCTTCCTCTCCTTTTCTATTTCTGTGATGCTAAAACCTCTGACTATCTTAACTGTTTTTCAGAATAGTAGGCTTATCCAACTAGAGTATCTAAAATAATGTCTCATAAGAGAAGTGCTTGTGTCACTCAAAGAATTTCAAGAAGACCTGTTCCTCTACAAAAGCATTCTTTTGAAAACAACTGCAGGATACCAATAAAACTTCAAATTGTCAGCAGCTACCTGTTCCTTGGAGGTACCATCAAAGGAAGGCAGGAAAGAATGAACAAAGGAAATTTCGAAAGAAGTAACTTTTTTATGGTAAAAATGAAATTAAATGTACAAGCACAAATAGAAAAAGTGCTGAATACCTACAATAAATGTGTAACACAAGGAAAATAGATTCATTGAAAGGAACTTTTGACATTGCAAAGGAAAACGGTGAATGGCTGTGCAGTAAAGATAGGAAGTTATATTATCTTCAAATTAAAAGCAAAGGACAGGTTGGGTATGCAACTGGAAAGGCAGCCAGTTCCAAAACTATTCATTTATCCAAAAGAAGAAAAGTGTCCTTAATGCCAACTTCAATCAAAGCAACTCCAGTGTCATCATCAATGTCTGAAGCAGAGACTGAAAGTGAATATCAAGAGTCCGAAAAATCAGATGAAAAATCCACACGAACAAAGAGGAAGTATAGCAAAAACTGGAACTGCAACCAAGTTAGTAATATCTTCCAAGCTATCAATCCAAAAAACAGCAACAGTTTATCGACATTTATCTCAAGATGGAATCAATGTCGAGACTCCTTCCCAATCTGGTATTTACAGATCAGCTATCAAAGACGCTGTTAAACCAGAAAAGAAAATGAAGAAAACACTATATTTAGAAAACTGGCTATTGCATTTTGATGGTAAATGTATTGATGACCAAGAACACCAAGTGCTAGTTTTAAAGAATGAACAGAGAGAAGTTAAGTCAGAAGCACTCCAATTATCAAACGGAAGAGCTGATACTGTTGTGAAAGGAATAACAGCTGTTTTTAAATGAATACAATTTATGGAACTGTGTGAAGATGATTGTTGCTGATACGAGTATAAACACTGGGAAAAGAAATGCCATTGTCATTCAGTTGCAAAAACTGTTTACACAAAAGGGTTTGAAAGAACTGCAATTTATTGGTTCTCAGTACCCCAACATGGCCACATTCCAATGACTGAAAAGAAGGAAAGAATAAATATATAAAAGAAAACAACCTAATTGAATTGAAGTGTCCCATTCGTGGTACTTTTCTTTCTTTTTTTTGTGTTGATGACAGGCTTTGATATCTGAAGAGATACAATATAAATGGATTCTATTGTTCAGTAGGTGGAAAAGAACATTGATATAATGTATTAGTAAATATTAACAGGTACACAAAGTACTATTAAAATCAACAGTTAAAAATTGGGCATTTTTGCTGCAGAAATCAGATATAGTCATTCATAATTTCATTACCTTAAACAGTTTTATATATATATCACTTGAGGAATGTCATGTTTGAAAGTTTTTTTGTTGTTGAGGTATGTTAAGTTTATTAAAGCAATATTACTTGCAGAAAATACCAATTCTACTTTTTGGTAGATTTAACATCACTACTGAAGTAACCATGAATTTTTATTTCGCATTTTAAGGTCTTCAGTAAGTATTTTACAGTTAATTTTCTAAAAAATTACTCTGTGATTGCTCAACCTGCTGCAAATGGCAGCTAAATCTCCTTCAAATTACACTCAACGATCCTTAGGACGTAGTGGATGTCAAACATGGTACACTATACTTATTTTTGATCATGTCTGCTTGATCAAGTATGACTTGGGAGCTAAACGATAGCTACAACAACTGTATTTAACAATGAATTTCAGAAATAAAGTCCATTATATATGAAATATGATAACAGGTTTTCTTCCAGTGATAAGTTTAACAGCTGGTATCATATGAAGTCTTCTGACGGTTAATGTGGTGGATATAGAACAATATAAAAAGAATTTAATGTATTACTAGTGAAATAGATATAATGTCTTCTAGGTGCTTTGATTCAATTGAATGATATAAGAATGGCCCTGAGAAGATTGTGAGAAGATAGCAGCACTGCAGTATTTTGAAGTGAATGATTTGAGGGAATCGAGTAAGGAAACACAAAAGCTGATGATATAATTGGTGAGAGAAAGAGAGAGAAGTAGGTCAAAGTGAAATCATATAACTGACAGAAAATTAATCTTAGGTTAGCATAAAATGATGCATCTCTGGTTAATACAGTCAGCAGTGACAATGTTAATAATTGTATGTGTGATTGTATTCATGCATTGTGTATCTGAGGATTGCCACCAGAGATGAAACTTGGAACATTTCAATACCCACAAAGCTTATTCTACAACTGTGCTCTTAGCAGTAGTACTTCTTCCTTTGTCCACTACCTTTCTTATTTTCAAATTACACACACACACACACACACACACACATATTAATTTAATGTCCATTTTCCATTCTTGCATGGGTCAGATGGAATTTGTTGGGGCAGATTTTCTACACCTGAGGGCCCTTCCTGTTACTAACGCACACCTCTTCCTAAGTGACATATTTTCCTATGACATTTTTGTGGAAGATTGGAAACGAAGGACAACGCATGTATGACAGGGACACTCATCTATAACTGTTGTGCAATGTCAAAATAAGGACACACACACACACACACACACACACACACAAAAAGCAAGCTTAAAGGTGAAGACACTTGCCTAAGGTGCTGTGCAGTAGGACTGAATGTGAATGTATGTATATGCCATAAATACATTGTGCAATTAGGTTGTTTGAAAAAACAAATTGATGGTTGATATGAATGCAATAATAAACTGGTTGATATGAATGCAATAATAAACTGGTTGATATGAATGTAATAATAAACTGGTTGATATGAATGTAATAATAAACTGCAAATAATGGCATTCTTAGTAGCCATTTATTCACTATTAAAACCTTATAAACAGAAGGTTTGAATTTAGTTTGTGTGATATTTGTTAATTTATAAAACACACGTACACACACACAGTATAGTGGTTGATGTTAGGAAGAGCATCTGGCCATAGAGTATCTGGCCAAAGCAGACACTGAAGTATAAAACAGTCTTTGGGCCCATTGGATCCTGTCAAACTGTCCAACCCATACCAACATGAAACATGGGCATTAAATAATAATGATAATGATGATGTTGATAATTTGCATCTGCGTACATGGAAAGACATGTATAGCTCTTATTCTATGTATACACAGACATTCATAGCATTATATATGCAACATGTGTATATATATATGGAAAATTATTGATAAAGACAGCTGTTTTCAACTTCCTTTTTATTGTAAACAGTTTATGAAAATGATGTGTTTATTTTTATTACATTTTTTTTTAATATTATGTTGTTTTCTATATGGTTCTTTATTTTTCTTCTCCCTCAGTTACGTCAAGAAAAAGTTGAATTGGAACAGACTCTGGAGAAGGAGCAGGAGTATCAAGTAAATAAATTAATGAGAAAAATTGAAAAATTGGAAGCTGACACTTTAGCTAAACAAGCTACACTAGAGCAGGTAAGTGTTTGTTATCTTTACGTGGCCAGTTTCTAGGTTGTTTATTGATAAACTCCAGGCATAAGTAGCTCAGACTTTTTTGATAGGAGGATTGTAAAGTGAACTTTAAGCCTACCAATTGGGTTGTTGTTGTTATAAGTGTAGTAACGAAGCCACTGACTTGGTAAACTTCATAATTAAGGTATGACGAACTGTTTGTTTTTATGTTTAAAATTGCTGATTATTTGTATTAATGTTCATTTTATGTTGTTTAATGTATATAAAAAGTGTTTTGACATCCAACATTTCGAATTCTTTATCCCTTTTCTTTCATTACCACATTTCTTTAAAAATAAAAAAAATAAATACAGTTTGTTTCAATTAATTTTGAAAATAATCAAGTATGAGGATTTAGTAAAGTAATCCAGTTTCTCAATATAAATCTTTTAAACCTAACTTAAAGGAAAGGCTTTTTTTTTTAAAACAGAAAAAGACTTATAATTATATCAAAGAACAAGAGGCAGTCTTGGACAGATTGGTATTAAAATGTTATGAAATATATGCTAGTTGTATGGAATTATGATCAGTAAAAATTTTGTCGAAGCACATAATGTTCAGATTAATAATTCTGCTTAGAGTTTTCATATTTTTTATTATAGCATTTCTTGCTCCACCTCTTGTCAGAACTTCCCAGCAGGTTAGAAAGCTGCTTCATTGTGACAATCTGTGAACCCAAACTTAATCCCCCCCACCACCAAAAATATATTTGTTCAAACTCAGTGCCTAAAGGAGTCAGACAGACAGACAAACAGACAGAGGGGTTTCATATAAGCTCAAATATTCTTGAACTGGAAAATGTCTGTTTATTGTAGGATAGAAACCTTATGTTAAATATAAGAATGATTAAACAATAATTAAGACTTGCCAGGTGATAGAATGTAAAGAATCTGTAGTGCTACCCAAATGTTAAGTAATTAATGAGTATAATCAGCTTCCACTACATGAAAAACCCTGTCAGTTAGAACTGGTATTAAGACACGTTAAATTTATCTTTGTCACATGATTGAAGGCACTGGCTTGGTTGTATGGCATGATGCTTGTTTCCCAATTGTATGGTAGAGGGTTCAGTCCCTCTGTGTGGGACCTTGGACAAGTGTTTTCTACTATAGCTTTGAATTGACCAAAGCCTTGTGAGTGTATTTGATAGGCAAAGACTGAAAGAAGCCTATTGTGTGTGTGTTTATGTTGTTGTCTCCTGCCACTGCTAGACACCTGGTGTTGGTTTGTTTACATCCCTGTTACATAGCAGTTTGGCAAAAAAGTCTGGTGAAATAACCAGTAAACTAAAGAAAAATTCAGGGTGTCGATTTGTTCAATTCTATAGATCTTCCAGGTCAACCTGTGGTATCATACTTTTAGAATGTTTCTATACAATAAAGATAACATACTAGTCAAGTATTGCAATTGATTTAATCAGCAAACCACACCACCCAAGTTTGTGGCCCTGTGTCTATATTAAAAATTATTATTAGAACAGCTTCACCAAGCATATGACAAAATTTTTTGAGCTCATTTCCCCTTAATTAAGGAAGAGGTCTTATTTAAGGTTTCCTCCCTATTTAAGCACCTGTGCTGAAGTCATGTAAATCACACCCGTGTCAATGCCATGTAAAAAGCACCTATACAGGTGCCACATAAAAAAAGCACCTGTGCCTGTGCCATGTAAAAGCTACCCAGTCACTGTGTAAAGTTGTTGGCATTAGGGAGGGCATCCTGGGCAACTCTCTGGCTGGCCAGCTCCTGTCAAATGGACGTTAAATGATGGTGATGATTATTAGAATGACTTCACTAAACATATGATAAATTTTTTTTTACTTCATTTTCCCTTAATTATGGAAGAAATCTTACTTAAGGTTTCTTTCCTAATTAAAAAAAAAATCCACTTTTCGAGAGCATTTTCTGTTGTAATTTAAATAATGTAGGTAATGTAGGGAAATACATTTTGCGTAAAACCTGTTTACTTTGAGATATCTGAGACTTAGATATTTAATCTCAGTTCTCATTATTATGCTTCCCACCTGTTCATTATTAACATTGCAAAATGCCAAAGATAGTTATAAATCTCTGTTTGAAATATTAGAAAAATGAAGTTAATGGAATACATCTATACTAAAAATTTACACTGATAGTAAAAAGTTATCTATGAATTGACAACTGCTTATTATCAGGTTTAGATATCCAATCTTTTCTCTCTATCCTGTAATGTTAGTGTTGTTTACCAGTAAATACTCTCTCTGATAAACACAGCAGACTGAAGGAGGATAGTTTTTGTAGGCTTCAAAGAATCGCTTAGAAAAGAAAAAAGCTATCTTACTTTTTTACTAGTTTCAGTCATTGAACTGTGAACATGTTGGGGCATCTGTTCGATATGTTTCAGTATTCCATAATAAAACTTAAATGGTAAAAGTTGTCATGCAGTGAGTGCATATATTCCTATATATATATATATATATATATCATCATCATCATCATCGTTTAACGTCTGCTTTCCATGCTAGCATGGGTTGGACGATTTGACTGAGGACTGGTGAACCAGATGGCTACACCAGGCTCCAATCTGATCTGGCAGAGTTTCTACAGCTGGATGCCCTTCCTAACGCCAACCACTCCGAGAGTGTAGTGGGTGCTTTTACGTGTCACCCGCACGAAAACGGCCATGCTTGAAATGGTGTCTTTTATGTGCCACCCGCACAAGAGCCAGTCCAGGGGCACTGGCAACGATCTCGCTCGAAAACCCTACAAGGCCAGTCAGGCGGTACTGGCAACGGTCACGCTCAAGATGGTACATCTTATGTGCCACCCGCACAAGAGCCAGTCCAGGGGCCCTGGCAACGATCTCACTTGGCTTGCCGGGTATCATCATCTAATGTCTGCTTTCCATGCTGGCATGAATTGGATGGTTTGACTGAGGTTTGGAGAGCCAGAAGGCTGCACCAGGTCCCAATCTGATCTGGCAATGTTTCTACAGCTAGATGCCCTTCCTAACGCCAACCACTCCGAGAGTGTAGTGGGTGTTTTTTACGTGCTACAATGCGGAATTCTATATATCATCATCCATCACCATCGTTTAAACATCTGCTTTCCATTCCATGCTAGCATGGGTTGGACGGTTTCATTGAGGACTGGCGAGCCAGATGGCTGCACCAGGCTCCACTCTGATCTGGCAGGGTTTCTATAGCTGGATGTCCTTCCTAACACCAACCACTCCGAGAATGTAGTGGGTTCTTCTATGTGCCACTGGCATGAGGGCCAGACAGGCAGTACTGGCAATGGCCACGCTCAAATGGTGTTTTTTATGTGCCACCTGTACAGGAGCCAGTCCAGCGGCATTGGCAACGACCTTGTTCGAATGTTGTTTTTCACGTGCCGTATAGGGAGGCCCAAAAGTAGGTTTACAGTTATTCAACTATGTCTTTCGCATTCATATATT
>NC_068981.1:181045845-181069818 GCF_001194135.2 Octopus bimaculoides | reverse complement strand
ACACACAGCCCCTCGTTCCCGATCACCGTTTGTTATCTCCCCCTTTCTTAGCTCTCCTGAAATAAGAATTTCTAACTTCCGGTCAGCCATTGTTATGATCGGCCATTATTATGATTGACCGTTGACTGAACACTATTCAATTTTTTTTCTCCGTGTTTTTCTCCTTGTCTCCGTATTCTTTCTGTTGAAGAGCGTAGCTCGAAACGTCAAAGACTCTCCGTATTCCCGAGTGTCATACTAATATATACTTTTGTTATTTACACCACCTGTCCTCGTCTGTTGTTATTTTTTGTATATTCTCCCATATATATATATATATAAAATTAATCAAAGGACATACTAAGTATATAGTCTGCTGGAAATAAGTCAAAACTCTTATTTAAATTACGAAAGAGTTTTGACTGTTATTTCCAGCAGGTAGACATACTTACTATGTCCTTTGATTAATTTTAATTCTTCGGCTATTTAATGCTTTTTGGGCCTGCAATCACCTATATTATTGATTCTGTTATTATTTTTAATTGTTACACTAGATAATAATAAAGTCAATAATATCTTAGCAAATATTTTCTCTTGAATTATTTGCTCCGTATTGAAATATATATATATATATATCCAATTATGTGTGTGTATAAAACGTTGCATGTGTTGGTGCCACAAGAAAAAAATATCCAGTCCACTCTGTAAAGTGGTTGGCAATTGGAAGGGTAGCCATCCATGAACACAATACCAAAACAAAACAATTGAGCTAGGTACAGTCTTCTGTGTGTATATGTGTGTGTGTATGTTTGTGAATTCCCTTGTCTTGATATCGTGTTGGTTGTAAATGTGCATCACTGTCATGCGAGTGATGTTTGTTTCCAGTCTTCTTTGAAAAAGATGTTTGGAAATATTACCTTTGAAATATTTCCTGGAAATATAAACCTCTGGAATATCACTTGGAAATATAAACAGAGGAGGGCTGACTGCAGACAGAGCATCTGGCCATAGAAAACATACCACAACAAATTCTGACTAAGCTGTGGAAGTATGGAAAAGTGGTTGTTAAATGATAACATATATAGGTGCAGGTGTGGCTGTAAAATAAGAAGCTTGCTTCCCAAATACGTAGTTTTTGAGTTCACTCCCATTGTGTGGCACCTTGGGCAAGTACCTTCTACTATAGCCTCAGGCTGACCAAAGCCTTGTTAGTGGATTTGGAAATGGAAACTGAAAGAAACCCGTGTGTGTGTGTGTGACTGTGTTTGTTCCCCACCACCACTCGACAGCTAGTGTTGGTATGTTTAATCACTGTAACTTATCAGTTTGGCAGAAGAGACTGATAGAATAAGTACCAGACTTTAAAAAAAAAAGTACTGGGGTCAATTCATTCAGCTAAAATATCTTGAAGGTGGTGCCCCAGCATGGCCACAATCTAGTAATTGATACATGTAAATGATAAAAGAAAAAATTCTACACAGTTTCTGCTTAGCAAATTTGCTAACAAGGCATTGGTTGACTCAGGTCTGTAGTAGAAGACACTTGCATAAGGTGCCACACAATTGGACTGTACCCGAAACCACAAGTTAAGAAGCAAACTTCTTAACCCCTCACTCATCCCCCACATCTATGTATCTTTACCTTTTACCTCTTCCTTTCCTTGTTTCAGTTATTAGACTCTGGCCATGCTGAGGCACTACCTTGAGAAGCTATAATGTATATCTTATCAATGTCACAATACTGAATGTAGATGTGTTATTAAACGCTTTTAGGCTGAATCATTAGTATGCCAGGCGAAATGCTGAACGGTATTTCGCCTGTTCTGAGTTCAAATTCCACTGAGGTCAACTTTGCCTTTCATCCTTTCAGGATTGATTAAATAAGTATCAATTATGCACTGGGGGGGTCAATGTAATCGACTTAATCCCTTTATCTGTCCTTGTTTGCCCTTGTGGGCAATAAAGAAATAAATATTTCATCTGACTGTTCCTTGGTTTCGTATACCCAATTCACCACCAAAACGGATTTGAATTGCTTGCCCAAAGTATGTAGAGATACCATAAAATCTATCTACTTAGAATTGATTCATATTTTTGGTTTCCTTTAATTTATAAAGAATACATTAGTTTTACCCTCTATCCAGTATCATTTGACTTGTTGCTCTGTTTGAACTCATCAACAGATTAAACTTTTATTATATTGTGATGGATGGTGGTTGGTTATTGTGGAAGTGATGCATTAAGCTGCTCCTTATCTGTTAACTTATACTCTGTCAGCTTTGAATAATATATTTTTTGTTGAGAGACTGAAAAATCTGCTGTTCAATTCAAAAGTTATATAATGACTGTCTAAGCATCAGTTTTCTTCTCCCTATTAAATGCAAGTCTACTTAATGAATAAATAATTCAGAGATGCCATCTACGTGAAAAGCAGTAAAGTTAGGTTGATACATATAGGAAGAGGCATTAAAAGTGAACTGGAAATAATTATGGGGTGAGAGGGAAGTGGGGAAACACAGTCATATTAGTCAATATCTGATATTATTTCCATATTTTGGCCAATCTTCATCATGTTGTCAAAATAAATATGCTAACAACAACTTAGCTATTTATCATCTGTTTTCTATGCCAACAAGGGAGTCACTACATGGTTGCATGATTAGCTAGAAATAACAGCTGAATTTTCTTCAAAGTATTACCCAGTGTTAATAAAAGGATACATAAGACATGGTAGTCCTCATATACCAAATGGTTAGATCATCATGGTTGGAAGGGCTTCAATCGTACGTCTGCTACACCAGTACTAGGACTGATGACCTAGTATTAAATAACAACAGTGTACAACCTTGTAGATAATTTGGAGATGTTTTTCATCACTTCTTCAGTAAATAGTGACAACTATGTGTCACCAATGAAGTCAGAATAACATTGAAATATGCCTAACATTTTTTCCTTCTTAACATGTCAAAATAAAAAAAAAAAGTGAAAATATTGTGTAGCAGAAGTGAGGGAGTGTCTTTTGTTTTAATAATGGGACGTCCCTCTTTACTGTTGGTAAACTGGAGCTTTCAGTGTTATGTGCCTAGTTAACAGATTAACATCTTAATGCAATAAAATATTAATCTGTGATCATGTGGTCAGCGGTATAGCTCTTTTACCTCTCAGCCATTTCTAAACATAATCCCCACCCCCTACAAGATGCTCGCTGATCAACTCTTTTAATTTTTTATTCTTTTAGTTGCGCCGAGAAAAAGTTGAATTGGAAAATGCTCTTGAACAGGAACAAGAATCACTTGTGAACAGGCTGTGGAAACGGATGGATAAATTAGAAGCAGAGAAAAGGTAAATCAAATTTTGGGTATATAGTTATTGTCTGTCTGTCTATCTTTCTCTCTCTTTCTCTCTCTCTCTCTCTCTCTCTCTCTCTCTCTCTCTCTCTCTCTCACTCAGGAAATTAACACTATTATTACTGAACACAAATGGTAGAAATGTGATAAAATTTGAATATGATGGATATGAATGTTCTGGTTTGGTTGATATTTCCCCTTTGTGTTTATTGAAACATTCATCATTAGGATTTCTCTTGTTGAAAAGAATTCTGATAGTAGCCATGGCAAACGGAACAAAGATTGCTATGGAAGTGGCTAAATCTGATTGACTGGACTTTGAATTTACAGAAGAATAAGTGAAGGATGATTATGCATCATCTATTCCACATTCAATTGTAAAACAGATATAAAGCTGTATGTGTGAGTATGCATTGTATATAGTGTATATAAGGCATTATTGTTTTTTAAAATTAGCTTAGTTGTTGGTATATGCCTGCTTTACTACACCCACTTGTCATACCCTAGTCCTAATCTCACAGCATAAAGTTGTTGCCCTTTGGGGTTTTGTAGACTTATAAACTGCATGATGATCTGGTTTGTGCCAGTGGCAGAAAAAAGTATCCAAGTAAAGTGGTTGCTTTTAGGAAAGGTATCCAGCTATAGAAACAACTTTTTTTTTTTATGCCACCAGCACTAGTAAAGTTGCCATGCAGCTTGTAAGTATACAAAACCCAAAGTAATGGGAGATAGGTTATTGTTATATAGGAACCTGGGTTGGAATTGAAATTCAGGTGAGAGTATTTAGGTGCTTCTGCTAATGTTCCTCTAAGTTTCTGCCAGCTTTGTTTTTGATGGAAGTGGTGGTGAGGGCTGTCCATGCAAGGAATTCCTAAAGGAAAATCTATTACAAAATTATGAGAAACATCTACTACTAGAAGAAATGTACCTGGAGATAATTAAAACAAATATAGACCAAAGGAAGTTCTGAAGGTAAATAGTTGGGGCTGAACTGATGGAACTAAGGAAAATGAAGCTGGCAGAATGAAACAACAAATGGTAGAGGCCTGCTGTGCTTTAGTATTATGTAAAAGTAGATATAAAATGTTTCTATAAAATTGTTGTGTGTCGCTTAGCTTCACTTGCTTGTAATTTGGTAAACATTGTTACGGAAAATGGATGGTGTAGATGCGAGAAAAGAAAAAAATGCAAGAATGGCCTTGAATACTCATTAAAATTGAAGCAAGCATGAAAACAATTGCTGTTAAATGAGTTGAGGCTAAAAGTTTGTGAAGCAATTAATATTGTTATCTCATTTGATTTGTAGCCTCCTATTTATAGAGAATGGGAAATGAGTAGCTAAAACATTCATATATTCCTATATCTACTGTTTGTTTTTAATTCCAAGTTGTATTTATTTCATTAACTCTTTAGCAGTCAAGCTGGCCATATCCAGCCTAAATGTTCTACCTGTTTTATGTTCAAACCAAATCTGGCCTCTCACACCTTCTACAATACCAATACTATTCTATAAATAAACATTCATATCATTGAAATCTCAAAGCTATGAGACAATGCATGATTAATTCAAAATGATGTGAATAAATATGCATTACTTTTGGCAGAGTAATATGAATGCTAAGGGGTTAAACATTTTTGTGACTGAAAGAAATATACTGCCTCTGTTTCAGTTAATCTTGAAAATAATCAAGATTTTGGGAGGAGTGTTTATTATTGATCTTAAGGTGGGAAGCTGGCTAAATCATTATCACACGAGAGAAAATGCCCAGTGGCCTTTCTGCCAACCATTTATGTTCCAAGTTCAAATGCCACCAAGGGCTGTTCATCCTTTTAGGGATCAGTAAAATAAAGTGCCAGTTGAGTGCTGAGAGCAATGCAATTGACTTCACCTCCTTTCAAAATTGTTAGTATTGTGCCAAAATTTCAAACAATTATTATTTTTATTATTAAATTGATATTCATACATAGTTATGACATGAGGTTTTAATGAATTCTTTAAAGCACAAAATTTTGTATCATAGAACTAAAGGCAGTTTGGAATTCAAAGGGTGAAGCTGCTTATAATGGCTCCTAGCTTAAGAGCTCAGCTTCACTCTATAATTTGAACAGCTGGGATCTGGTTGACTGATTTTTGTCTGTCACACACTAATTGAAAGCAATGTCTTCAGCAGTGTTCCTTTTAGACTAATGGATTACAGCTGGATTGCAAAGTGATTCTACAGTCACTGCTCAGAGGTGGTGTGTTTTTACATCATGTTTAGTAGTTTCAAAGTTATTGGAGTAGTAATATTTTACCTATAATCCCTCCACTCATGGACTGCGGTTTCACCATTACAGTATTTTTCTATCTTGTTTTAGTCATTGGTCTATGGTCATGCTGAGGTGTTTAGTCAAAGAAATTGACCCCATTATTTACATTTATTTACATTCGACGGATATTTGTCCTCATCTTGTTTGTTGTTAACACAACGTTTCAGCTGATATACCCTCCAGCCTTCTTCAGGTGTCTTGGGGAAATTTTGAACCTGGGTTCTCATTCCTAAGGTATTCTTCGATGTTGTTGTTATTATTATCATTATTATTATTAATAATATTAATATTATTCAGGTCACTGCCTGGAATCAAACTCGGAATCTTGGGGTTAGTAGCCTGTGCTCTTAACCACTATGCCATATGCCCACGGTTATATGCGTAGTGGTTAAGAGTGCGGGCTACTAACACCAAGATTCCGAGTTCGATTCCAAGCAGTGACCTGAATAATTGAAAAATATCTTAGGAATGAGAACCTAGATCCGAAATTTCCCCAAGACATCTGAAGAAGGCTGAAGGGTATATCAGCTGAAACGTTGTGTTAACAACAAACAAGATGAGGACAAATATCCGTCTAATATAAATAATGTACATAATTCCTTATCTCTTAAATATAGAACTGTAAATTGACTCCAGTACTTTTTTTAAAAATCTGGTACTTATTTTATCAGTCTCCTTGCTTGAACTGCTATTACAGGAACATAAACCAGCGCTGGTTGTTAAGCAGTGGTGAGGCATTCACAAAAACTAAAATGCATGCGCACATATATATACACACACCCCCTCTCTCATGGACAACTGCTGGTCTTCCTAAACAACCTTTCCCAGACTTGTGCCTTGGAGGGGAACTTTCTAGGTGCAATCCCATGGTCATTCATGACCAAAGTGGGTCTTAACCCTTTTTAAACTTTTTAAAACACAAAGCCAATATTTTGGAATTGACTACCTGACAAGTATTTGTAGTTTATATACTTAGTTAAAATCTCGCCAAGATTGACTTTGATTTTCATCCTTGTTGAAGGTTCTTAAAATAATCACAGTCACTTACATGGGCCACTTCAATCAGCTTAATCCCTCTTCAGTAATACATGGCTTTTGTGTCTCTGTGGGAATTCATTATCATTATTAATAAATACTGTTATTCAAGTAAGTTGTTGTGAAAGATATTTATTTAATATTTCACTTGGGCATTGTGAGACCATTAACCTGATGTAGAACTCAATATACATTTATTTCAGAACAAAGTGTTGGCTGAGTATAGAGCAATAATAAGAAAGAGAGATGTCAAGTTATTCAGGCACTCAACTATGAGTCCACTGCATCTTATAGCAGAAACAGTTGTAAGCTAATGAAGTGCATAAGATAATCATTTATTCCTTTGTCATCTCTTTTTCTTATCACTGCTCTATACTGAGCCAACACTTCATTCTTAAGCATACATATCTTGATATCTATTTATTTTGAACTTCCCCAATTCTAACAGCTTAAACAGTTTTACAATATTACTATTTCAGAATGTTACAAGCGAAACTTGATCAGCCTGTGTCCTCTCCTCCTTCCCCACGTGATATGAATAATGGAGACACTGCACAGAACCTTGCCCAGCACATAGAACACCTCCGAGCTGAGGTATCTCGCTTGAAGCAGCAATTACAAGCAGCTCAAACAGAACGTACGTATCATTTCTTACCTCTTGCCTGTGATTAATATTGTTGTTATTGTTGTTGTTGTTAGTAATATTCCTTTCTACTATAGGCACAAGGCCTGAAATATTGTGGGAGGATGTCAGTTATATCGACCACAGTACTTAACTGGTACTTATTCTCTCAAATCCAAAAGGATAGAAGGCAAAATCAATCTTAGCGGAATTTGAACTCAATGTAGTCCAACATGGTAGCAAATTAGCCAGCTCACCACCACCATAATAATAATAATAATAATAATAATAATAAGTAACAAGAGCACTCAGAGAGTGCAAACCTCTGCCAAGGCAACACTAACGTCCTCTCAATGATTAGCCGGAGATGATTCTTAAAATGAGAATATCTGAAATAAACTCGACTGCTCTCACAAACGAGAATACTAAAAATGAACCCAACCACTCAAAAATTAAGCAAAAAAAAAAAAACAGGAAAAATTATCCAGAATCCATGTCCGGTACTGGATCGATCCCAACATCTAATCAGTTCGTGCTGGTCATGAGGCCAAACATCCCTGAAAGTTTCATCCAAATCCATCCAGTGGTTTTTGTCCACAGACAAACAAACAAACAAGCAAACACAACTGAAAACAATACCTTCGCTAAGGTGGAGGTAATAATAATAATAATCCTTTCTACTGGAAACACAAGGCCTCAAATTTGGAGGAAGGGATTAAGTCAATTACATCGACCACTAAGCACTTCATCCAGTGTGTTCATGATTCTTCCAGCTCATCGCCTTAATAATAATAATAATAATAATAATAATAAAGGTATGGTTGATGAAAATGGTTTACATTGTGCCAATAATTGTTGGTACCCTAGTTACAGTGAGAAAAGAAATTTTAGAAGTGGTTGGATAAGATCGGCATAGAAATGAAAAAGACTTGGCAGTGTAAGGAGTCTCTGCTAAGTCCCCAAGACTTGAAAAGAACATACCACCTTAGTTGACAGGAAGTTGGTACATTAATGACATTTCCAGCTACAAGCTGAATAAGTCAGATGTTAATAATAATAATAATAATAATAATAATAATTTAGGCATAAGTTCTGCACTTTCGAGGAGAGGTAATTAAGTCAATATTGTTGACTCAGTACTTGACCTGTACTTTATTTTATTGACCTTGAAAGGATGAAATGCAAAGTTGACCTACATAGTATTTGAACTCAGAAATATTCAAATCCTGCTGAGGTCAGCTTTGTCTTTCAGCTTTTCATGTTGATGAAATGCAATACCAGTCAAATAGTAGAATCAATGAAATTGACTGACTTCCTCCCTGCCTAACCTTAAAACAATTATTATTGTTGTTGTTATTATTATTATTATCATTACTATCATTATTGATTGGGTGTTGGACATTGGACACAAAACTTTGCAGTATTTAGCTACGCCTAATTTCAAATACCATCAAGTTAACGTTTCCTTTCTTCAAATTCCTCCGAAGTCGACTTTGCCTTTCATCCTTTGGGAGTTGATATATAAGTACTGGTCAAGCACTGGGGGTTAACATAACCAACTAGCTTCCTCCCAAATTTCAGGCCTTGTGCATTTAGTAGGAAGCATTGGTGAGCTAGCAGAAAAATTAATACATTGCATGCTGGGCAAAATGCTTAGCAGTATTTTGTCTGTCTTTATGTTCTGAGTTGAAAACCCACGGAAGTCAAGTTGGCCATTCATCCTTTCGGGGTCAATAAAATAAGTACCAGCTGAACACTGGGATTGATGTAATCAACTTAGGCTCAAATTTGAAGCCATTATTCTGATTTTGATTTGCAATCTCTCTCTCTCTCTTTCTCTCTCTCTCTCTCTCTTTCTCTCTCTCTCTCTCCTTCTCTTGCACTTGTCTCAGGTTGGGCAACCATATATCTTCTTTGTGGTAGCACACCTGTATCTGTCTTCATTCCTGATCTTTCTCTCTCTGGCTGGGCAACCTTGTATTTCCGCTTCAGCAAGCCACCTATATCTGTCTCTTTTCATCATCACCTCCTCCAATGCCTCCTTCCCTCTTAAAAGTTTTTGTCTTGCAAGTACTTGGCAACCTTGTCACTTAAAAGCACCCAGTCCACACTGTAAATTGGTTGGTGCTTAGAAGGGCATCCAGCTGTAAAAACCTTACCAAAACTGACCTTACCTGTGCTTGTCTAACAATTCCACTCACAGGACCTTAGTTTTCTTTGAGCTTTAGTAGAAGACATCCTCCCGGTGCCTTGCAGTGGGATTGAACCTAAATCTATGTGGTTGGGAAGCCAACTTCTTAACCACAAGGCCACACATACACTTGTTAAAAAATGAAGTTTCTCTTAACAGAGTCCCTGGAAGTATTTGAAGGTGATCTTTTGTCCTGTTCAAATTATTACAGGTTGCCATTAGTGGTTTTTATTCATCACATTGATTTTACAGTTTTAAATTCTGTTTTTCTTATTTCAGTCTTCAGACTGCAGCCATGTTGGGGCACTGTTTGAAGGGTTGAGCCAATCAAATTGAACCCCCCCCCCCCAGCATTTACTGTAAATTTTAGTACTTATTCTATCAACCTCCTTTTTTGCCAAGCCATTAAGTTACAAGCATTATAGCTGAATATACCTGCCCACTTTGTAGCCACCTTAGTCAAGTGACTTCTACTAAAGCCCTGCTCCAACCAAATCCTTGTGAACAGATTCAATAGGTTCTTGTCTTGACATCCCAGGGTGATTGTAAATGAGTATCACTGTTATACAAGAGAGGTTGTTCATTTCCAGTTTTCTGTGAAAAGCATGTCTGACTGTTGGAAAATATTACCTTGCTTGGAAACAGGTGAGTGGTGGGGACAGGAAGAATATCTGGCCATAGAAAATCTGCCTCAATAAATTCTGTCTGACCCATATATATATATATATATATATATATATATATATATTAGAGGTATTGGTATCCAGAAGACCCAAGATGGCAGATAAGGCTATGTAAGTGCTATAGGAGGACCATAGTTAGACTTTCGGTTCAATAATAAATGGAATTTATACCTCCACACTATCCATTTGTAATAACAATATATGAACCCCTATTGGAATCTACATACCATGGACAAGAAGCATTTCTACCCATTCTACCACAGCTCTTTCCTTGGATAATGGAACTGTAACATCCTACATATATTTTTATTCTCTTATTTCCCTTTACACTTCCTACCTCCATCCTTTTCCAAGATAACTCCTTATATTGAACTCTACTATTTCCCTCTAGTTAACTCTCTCATATCGTCTCTGATGAAGGGATCTCCCTAATATCCCAGAAACAGCTGTAAGACTAACTCTCTCTTTATAAATGCCATATAAATTCCACACAGCATTGGCTTTGTTGTCTCATTTTATTTAACATGCACACATATATATATATATATATATATATATATATATATATATATATATATACATACATACATACATACATACATACGGGGGTGCTGAAAAGTTCATGGCTTTGGGTAAAAGAAAATGCAAGAGGATCAGTTAATTATGATTTTATACAACCCATTCCCCTCTCAGATCCATACTCTTATTGCAATGATCCTTCAGTTTTTCTCAGCTCTGTAAAAGAACTCAGAAGATTGGGCCTCCAACCATGATGCCCTTAAAGCCAGGAACGTTTCAGCACTCCATCATATATTGCTAGGGCATGGGTTACAAATGACCTGGGACCAAATAATAGCAATACCAGAGATGCTGTAGGATTGAAATATATGAAAATACCCCCAATATATATATATATATATCTATATATATATATATGCCAGCATTGAAAAGTAGTCTCAAAGATGCTGGTGGCAAGGATCACCATTGTCTTATTTTATAATGGCTTTAAAAAGGTTATTTTCGTAATATCACATTATCAGTTTCAGTGAAATACTTGTTTAAAATGATTATTGTGAAATTTGTATTGCTTTCTTTCATGTTTTCTCTTTCTTTGTTTCATATTGTATTATATTTCTGTTATGAAGATGAAGAGAAAATGGCTCAATATGCACAAGAAGAAAGACAAATCAGGGAAGAGAATTTGCGGTTACAACGCAAACTTCAGATGGAGATGGAGCGGCGAGAGAGCCTATGTAGGCATCTTTCAGAAAGTGAATCCAGTCTTGAAATGGATGATGAAAGGTAGAACATCTTGTTTCTCTGACTTATCAAACGAGTCATTGTGTGTGTGTGTGTGTGTGTGTGTGTGTGTGTGTGTGTGTGTGTGTGTGTTTAAAATGTATGTCAGCAGACAAAGATGGCTATCTTGTGTTGGTGATGTCTGGGACTGTAGAGTTGAACTTTGTATTTTTGTGGCTAGTTCAATTGTCATTAAAATGGGTCCCAGTAATTCTGCCCCACTATGAACCACTCTTTTATTAGACAACAAATAGTAAATTTGTGTAACAATGTAGAATCATATGTTCTTAATGTTTGATGATGTCATTCATAACTCAGTGATGCATTTTCCCCATGCATTGTCTATAAGAATTTCTCTCCTGAGAATTTCCCCAGCAAAAGTCTTTCCATGTTTGAGTGTACACGAACATGTTAAATATAAAGGTACACATCATCATTTAATGTCTGTTATCCATGCTTGCATTGGTTGGATGGTTTGACAGGAGCTGGCCTGGTTCCAATTGCCTGTTTTGGCATGGTTTCTATAGCTGGATGGCCTTTCTATTGCCAACTATTTTACAGTGTAACTGGGTGCTTTGTACATGGCACCAGTATAAGTGCTTTTTATGTGGCATTGGCACCAGTACACATATTTCAGTCAACACTGCTTTGTGTGCCTCTAGTTAAGAAGTAGTAGCAGTCATAACAGTAGCAGCTGCCACAAGGGTCTAGGTCTGGGAATGTTTATTTCAAGACAGGAACTTTTAACTTAGTCATCTCTCCCCTCACTCCTTTGGGACTCAACTTAAGCATTGGTCTTGGGAACCCTTTAGTACTTTAAAAGTTTTTTGCCTTTTTTTTTTTTTAAAGAGAAAATTGATTTTTATTTTTTACTGAGTCACCATATGTTTCTTCATGGTAGTTTCAATAGGATGGCTGAACCTACTAGAAACAGCTGTAAAAAATCTCCCTTGAATCACACCATCCTATCCTTCATCTTAAAAAGAGACTTGTTGGACAGCATAGTCCTGCATTACAAAACAATATTTAAAAAATGGGATAATTATAATCATGGCTTGAATAACTTTAATACAGTTCAGTATTTGAGAGATGAGGAATTATGTACATTATTTACATTTGATGGATATTTGTCCCCATCTTGTTTGTTGTTAATACGTTTCAGCTGATGTACTCTCCAGCCTTCATCAGGTGTCTTGGGGAATTTCAAACTTGGGTTCTCATTCCTAAGGTATTTTTCCAATGTTGTTGTTATCATTATTCAGGTCACTGCCTGGAATCAAACTCGGAATCTTGGGGTTAGTAGCCCGTGCTCTTAACCACTATGCCATATGCTCAGGTTCAAATTTCCCCCAGGACACTTGAAGAATGCTGGAGAGTACATCAGCCAAAATGCTGTGTTAACAACAAACAAGATGCGAACAAATATCCGTCAAATGTAAATAATGTTGAATAGCTTTAATCGTAAGAATTGCTTGATCAGGGCTGACTATATGCTAAATATCAACAGATGTCTGACAAGTGCTGAACCTCAACAGAAGAAACCCTGCCTGCTAATTGTTTTGTTTTAAAATTTTGTTTATTCACCATTATACCTGGCTGCCTTGCTGTGTAAGATGGAAATGCTTTTAATGTTTGATTGTTTTCATATATTTTAGACATTTCAATGAAATGACAAAGCAACATGACATGTCGAGTAGTCAAGGTCATAATGTCCGTCCACGAACAGTGTCCAGTCCAATACCGTATGCTTCACCAACCACATCCCGACCATTGTCTCCTGGTATATATACTTACAGTTACTTATTATTAAAAAAGCCTTTTTTACTTCTTGAGTAATTTACGTGTTTTTATATAAACACACAATGGAAGGGTGGGTGTACGCCGTACAAGTTTGTTGTGTTGTTACTCTCTTGTTGTTGTTGTTTGGTTTATTATTTTATTGTTGTTGCTACTGGGTTTTCATTGTTAGCTTTGTTGATGTTGTTTGGTATGTTTGTTAGTTTTAGAAATGTGGTTATTAACTAAAGTCTATAACTGTTATGGTCATAAAAATTACTCTGTTGTTTACATTTATTCTGAATGAATTTGATTATTCTTTTTCTTTTTTTAAATCTTCACTTTTCTCTGGTCTCATTTGCATAATTAGCACCATTACTACAGCAAAGATGCACACAGAATTAATTACCTATCACTTGGCTTTGTTCAGACTCACTCTTTATTTGCCTGATATTTGCTCATTTGATATATATTTGTTACAAGTTTTGAAAAAAAAAAAACAATTTCTTTTTAATAATTTTTCATCTCCTGCATTGATTATTATTATTATTATTATTATTATTATTATTATTATTAGATTGCTACCACAATAAAACCTTTCTATTTTACATTTATTTTTTTTTTTATATGTTTCCCATTTTCCTTTTATGTGGGAAATTTAAAAAACTGATGCCTGTTCTAAAATTACAGGCATTTCCAAGTGGATTATATTCACTCTCTCTTCAATTTCTCATTGATACAGTGTTCGAGAATCTCCTGACAATCATTTTCTCAAACACAGAATTGTTAAAAAAATGTGAACCCCCTTTAAAGCTTCTTCAAATATTATTATATAAACATCACAATCTGCATAATGTATACTATTGTTCACAGTCATTATATTGTAATCAATCTGCCTAGATTTTAAGAAAAGAGTCTATTTCATTTCACCAAAATATGTTGAGGATGGGTAGGAATTCAGCTATAAAACTCTGAGCCCCAGTAATCCACATTTGCAAAACTTTAGCATTTGTATCTACTGTGTTTTCTCATTACTGCCATCATATTTATATCAATTAAATTAGGTGTTTGTGTGCGTATATATATATATATATATATATACATACATACACACACATACACACACTTTTGTTTATGTTGGAGAAATGCGAGAGAGGAATACTCGTTACACGTTATAGAGGATTGTTTTTTTAACTGAAACTGAGAGCTTGTCTCATAACTCAACTTTCACACTGCTGTGTTCTCATCTGAAGAGCACAATGGTGTGAGATTCAACTTGAGACAAATGCTCAGTTTTAGTTTCAATAAAAAGCTATACATACATATATATATAATGTGTGTTTGTGTATAGTTAAAAAAGTAAATAAAGTTGGAAAAGGCACAGAAGTGTATTTTAGAGAATATTTAATCTTTTTGTAACAAAAAGATTAAACATCCTCTAAAATATACTTCTGTGCCTTTTCATAATGTTTTATTCGTATAGACTTTTAACTCCTTTTCGACTATATACATATGTATATATAGTTGCTTATTTGTTATATTGCACTTTAACAACTAGTATTTATTACCATGAGATTCTTGTTTGGTAATACTACCATAAGTAGTCCAGTATACATTTTAATTTCCAAGTTCTTCCAACCTTTGCTATGTGTAAAAAGAAAATTATAATAATTGGAAGCCAATTATTATGGGCTACGTTACAAACTCAGTGAACACCTTGTTTCTTTATTGCTACCTGGCATTCTACTCAACCAAGCACCACTGGGTGAAATATGTAGCCTGAGATCAAAGGGAAATATGCTAAACCTCAGGTGTCTGAACAAACAGTAGCAGCAATGTTTGAATGACCTGCAGAGATGAAAGTTAATTAATTGATGTTCCCAAATATCTACACCACACTGTACAAACTGTTACTGAAAGTCCTGTTTGTTAATTAATATATATTTTCAAATATCTACACCTCACTATACACACTGTTGTTGAAAGTATTGTTTTATTATGCAGAGTTTATTGCCTCCTCTACTTCTACATTAGTTTCGTTTTCTGTAGCTTATTACTGTTTAGATAAAACTTGCTTGTAAAATAATGTTCTTTGGCCTGAAGCTTTACATAAAGCATGCTTGTGCAAAGTTTTCTGTAGCTTGCAGCTTCAATAAAACATGCTTGTGCAAAGTTTTCTGTAATTTATTTTCTTCTTTAAAAAAAAACAACAAAAAGAGAAAGAGATTGGGTACTAACTATGTGAAATCAAGTATCGGTCATGCGATATCATTCTTCAATCTTCATCCTTGAGTTGCTGCTATGTAAAGTGATTAACTCATAATGTTAGATAAACAAAGGTTTGATTGTTTAAACAAACATTATTTTTGGTAATTGTATTAGTGTAGGTAGCTATAAAGTGATATGTTTACTGATATTGCAATTTTTCTTCATCTGTAGTCTTGAATTCTCCACGTGTATTACAATGTGCATTATGTCTTGGTAAGTTGAGATAACCTCTCAGAGAACAAAAAAAATTTAAAATATTAAAAAATAGTACTTAATCAGTGTTTTCTACCAAATATAATTCAGATTGTCTCTGGTATTATTGGTTTGGTTGAAATGACGGAGCAGAATTTATTTTTGGAGACAAATACTAAAATGTATTGAGGATTAATTTTTTTTCCTCCCTTTGTTTTTCAACTTTTCTTTCACAAATACTAATAAAGTTAACATCAAGCCAGTTACCAGGGTTGACTTATCCGACCTTGTTTTATAATCTACTAACTTGAAATATCTTGAGCATGTAGCTATTATATAAGTGTGTATTAATAAGACCCAGTTATGGTCATACATGCTTATATAATTTTGTTACTTTCTGCTAAGGGAGCTTGTGTAAGTTAGGTGATTCTGGGGAATTAGTTATTTAAATAAGAATTGTTAAGAGAAATGTTCTTAATGCTTACATCACTTAATTGTGAAGTGGAAACACTATTATTAGCTATCTTTCTTGAAATGTATAAAGTTTCTTGCTTAGAGCATAATTTGATGGATACAAACCAACAAAGGAGCACACATCTGCATGGTCACTCAGCTTGTTAGAGAGAGCAGTCAGATTCTCTCATCACACTATTGTCTTTAAAAAAAAAAAAATAGACAGGCATCTTAGATACTGTAATATTAACTATACAAAATGGCAGGATGATCATGACCTGAAAATCTTTGACTGTAAATACCACCAGTTAAATTAATCTTTCTCCATTATCATATATCCACAGCTATTTTTAACTTCTGGAGTTCAAAATTAATAATAATAATTTTCCTTTTCTAAATTTCAATTAATTTTATGCTAAAAAATTAGCAACAATTTAGGTTTGCTTATTTAACTCTTTCATGACCATATTTATACCAATGCACAGTCTGTGTGATCAGTTTTTGTTCCTTTTTAATAATCAAGAATTTGGGACTAAATTTAGTAAAATAACTAACCTCTTTATTATTAATCTGGTATTTTGAACATAGTGAAACAAAATGTACTCATAAAAATTGTTTATAATTTTAAATAAACTTGAATAATGGATGATTTTGAATCATAAAACCAGGAAGAGTTCAGGTAACTTGGTATCTAGAATTGTAGGCAATTTTTTTTTTTTTTAAATCTTTTTTATAATGATGTTGATAATTTAAAGAGCTTCTTTGAAATACAACATGAAGTAATTTTTGCTATAAACATGTTTTATGAAAGAAAAAACTAAAAGGTCTCAGTTCAAGCATAATTAGAACCATCTTGAATTCAATGGATTAATTTGTCAACTGCAGTAATTAGGTATTTAGCTCATCAAAATTTAAGACCTAAATCATTAGGTTGTTATATTCTAAAATGACTAAACCTAATAAACTAATTAATTTATGGTGTGTCATTGATATTTCTTCTGTTTTTTAATTGATTGTTTGATGAAACTTAATCCTACCTAGTTGAAACTCTGATAGCAGTTTTATCTCACTGACCCTTTAATTGCTAGAAACTATCCAGTTCAGTTCATTGCATAATATTATTTTATGGACGAAAAATTATCACATGTCATTCTATAATTATTGTGATAATTGCTACATTGACTTTGTTTTTCGTTTTTTTTTCCTTATATTAGAGATTCAATTTTCAGTTGCCAAACTGAACATACTTATTTGAGTGCTAATACTATTTATAAGTTTTTGTGAAATAGATCTCTTAAAAAAAAAAAAAGAAAAGACAAACAGAGACTGTCAAATTGAAGTGCTGACTATTTTGTTTGTTTCTTCTGCGGAATACTTTGCATCTTGAAGGAAAAAGAAAATGCAACAACAACATTTTATCTTAATTATTTCTAATACAACTTTTCTTATTGCTGTTACACAAAGACTGTTATCCCATAAATTGTTTGATCACTTTTGCGCACGCGCGCACACACACACACACACACACACACTTTAGAAACTAATAGTTTGTTAATGAATTCTGCTAATCATTAACTGAATAAGTAAATTAGCTTTCATAAGTCCATGGAAAATTAGAAGTCGTTTCTACCAAATGTATGTTAAGAGTGACTTTTTAGTCAACAGCCCTTACAGATAGTTTTGTAATAGTGTTGATTGATAGTGTAAGGATAATTGGTTACGTCTAGTCCTATGTTCTCACACTAGGGATATTAGCAGCACATTGGATTACAACTATTTGCTGCATTAATGCACAGTGCCATTACAAATATGTACAAGAACTATAATGCTTTAGTCCTAAGAATATTTTTTTTACCAAACAATTTTAGATGTTACATGATGGTGAAATAAACTGGATAGTATCTACTGCCACATTTCTCATCTGACTTTTAAAAAAATAAATAAATAAATAAAAAAAGGAAAAAGTTTCATTTAGTAAAAAGGCTCAAGAAAAATAAGCTTAACTACTCAGCTTGGCTGAATAGACCAGAGTGAAGAATGCACTGAAGATAAATGAGTCTGTTAAATTTTGCAAGTTTCAAACTCAAAATTCTACCCAGATTAATCTGTTTTCATCTTATCCAGCTGAAAGTTAGGATCAGTAACTTCACAGCAAAATACAAATAAAAAAAATAAAGGATGAAGATCCTTCTTGAGTCATATTGACTCGGGCCAGTTTCTGTGGCACATTTATTACCCAGGATACTGGTCTGTTGCAGGATTACTCATTTTTGCCAGCTGTGAATGGACTGGAACAACATGAAATGAAGTGTTTTGCTCAAGAACACAATGCACTGCCTGGTCCAGGAATTGAAATTACAATCTTACAATCATGAGTCTAACATCCTAACCATTAAGCCATGTTCCTCTACAGAATCCAAATAAAGTATTGGAATTAAGTTTTAACCCTTTAGCATTCAGATTGTTTATTCAAATATAATGCTTTTTGATTCACATTGTTTTGAATTAATCATGCATTATCTCATAGCTTCAAGATTTCAGTGACATGATTGTTTATTTTTAGAATGACATTGCAGGATAGGTGTGAAAGGCTAGATCTAGCCAGTTTGTACATATAGGAGGTAGAATATATGGGCCAGACAGGGCTGGCTCAAAGGGTAAATCTTTTCACAGGTTTTGTATTTAAAACACAGAAATATCAAATATTAATTTTCTCTTTGTTTTAATTTTCATCTTGGCATCCACAGAAATAACGACCATATTTACTATATTCTACATAATTCTTTTCTAATTTTCACTTGTAATTTTTGCAAAGTTATGAGTCCTGGAATATTTAGATTCCCTCGAACCATGTGATTTGCAAATTTGTTGAATTAATTATATTTGCACTTCCCCCTTTTTCTTTTCCTTTTTTTTCCTTCTCCTCTTCCTTTTTAGCTTTCAGTCCACCAAGTCCAATGCGGCGGAATACGCCAGGGAGCCAGCCATCATTCTACACACCCACATTTCTTCCTGGGACCTCTCCCCCAGTTTTCACACACAGTCCAAACGTTACAGTAAGTAACTCTCCTGAGGACCAGTCGTCTTTCTACCCACCTACCTTTCTTCTGGGAAGCTCTCCCCCTGTCTTCGCCTCAGATCTTACGGTAAGTTACCGGTTGGAGGAGCTCAGGGAAGTGTCGCTACTGTTTGTAGTAGATTTTAGGATATAACACGGTTGGCGTTCAATACACAATCAATACAGCCTTGGCTTTCCTAAGTTGTAACATCTCTTCTCCTTACATTATTAGGGTGACTTTGTCTAGATCTACTGCTAACAGTAGAACATCTTCATTGACAGCTGAAGGAGAAGTCAACTGAATATTTTTACTCATTTATTCTTCATTTTCAGGAAATCTTTTGTTTTCTGAACCCCTTTAGATGTTTACTTCTTAATAATTTGAAGAACAGATATATATACATTTAAATATCAACTTGGGGTAACTGGTTTTCACTAATTTTTCTCATCTCCATGCAGTTTGAAAAGTGTTAAAAGTTAAAACTTTCTGAAAAACCTTTGTCAAGTTGTATCAACTCACAGCTGTGTAGCCACTAACTCATTCTCAATAAGTTCTCTGAATTATCTACAGAGATTTGAATTTCTAATTTAAAATGTACAACTAATTAATTCTTACAAAACTATTTTCTGAAATATGAAAAGAAGAAACTTAAATGTTTCTTCTTTCTTTTTAGGGACATGAACTAACACATTCTAATATCAAGTGAGATTTGTTAAAGTTCATCAAGTAAAAAATAACAATACTTTATCTCAAATGCCATCATTATTATTAAAATTGCAGTTCATTATCATTTACATATCTATTTTCCTCAGTTGGCTTAATTCTCTTTAAATTTTCTAGTCATTTATCAACAGAAGAATATATTTTATTGCATTCTAACTCAATGAGTTTCCAGCCAGTATTGAACGCAAGCCCTGTCTTAGTTTTTATGAAGAAAATCAACAAAAGCGAATTCCTGATAGTAAATGTTAATGTTAGCTATTGTCATGTTATCTAGATTGCCTGCAAGTTTTGTATAGACACTCACTCACCCACCCACTTATTCAACTCTCTATGCAATGTGGTATGTTCTATAGAGATCATGGTATGATTTAGTGTTGATTTAGTGAAGTTGTCATGACAATCAATACAACTGTTCTAATTTATCATGATTGTTTTTTGTTTTTTTCCCAACATTTGCTTGTCTTACTTTCTCTCTATTTTAAAGCATTAAGCACTGATAGGTTAGATTCCATGTATAAATCTTCTTTCTCCCTTTTATCTGGAATAGCTAGGTGAGCATGTTTACTTATTTAATTGCACTCTCAGAAATGACATACACTTCATGTATGCATGTGTGTGTGGGCATATTAATGTCTGTATATGTATAAATTAAAACATGTAAACATTGCTTTTGTTTATACTATCATAAACACTACACTTGTCTGATGGCCATTTTGTCCATCCGTTATAAAAATGCTTCAGTCCAGTATTTAGGTCTCTTGGAATATCATAAAAAGACATTTTGTATAGACAGCTTTGAGCTTTGTTAGTCTATTATTATTGTTTTCCCACTCATTCTCTTGATTTTATGCTTCCAAAATAATGTTTTTTCACTTGCGAAACCTGCCAAAGCTCCAGTACTAAAAGTGTCTTAAATTAAACCTATGATTTGTTTGAGATATGGAAAATCTTGAATGAATCACTGTATCATTATTCTTATTAAGGTGGCAAGCTGGCAGAATTGTTGACACACACTGGACAGGGTGCTTGACGGCACTTTGTCCGTCTTTACGTTCTGAGTTCAGATGCCACAGAGGTTCACTTTGCTTTCATCTTTTAAGGTTCGATAAAATAAATACCAATTATGTACTAGGGTTGATGTAATTGATTAGCTCCCTCCACAAAAATGTCAGGCCCTGTGCCTATAGTACAAAGGATTATTATTTTTTATTATTGTTAAGGGAAACTAATGAAAAATGTGTTATTCCTTTCATTAAATTATGATATCATGTAACTAATTGCAAAATGTAATGCATTGAAATCTGAAATTCCAGAGTAAATAATGCATAATTAATTAATTCTGAAATTCTTTAACTTATCACTTAATTTGATAAACAATTTTTCATGGTTGGATCTATCAACTTACCATCAACTTTCATTAATTATGGCTCTAACTAATCTTGTTTAGGACATTTTAAACTAAATTTTTAACTATTGTCACCAGTTCCATCATAAATAACCTCTCCACTTTCTAAATCTGTTTTTCACTATCATGTTGCTTAATTGCAGTATTTCTTCATCTTAAATCATGCACTTGCCATATCGCAGTACCGTTCTCTCCATCAGAATTAAAAGCTATTTTTTGGAAAACGTTTCAAATTTTTTTGTAAGCTGGAATTTTTATCCTGCTATCACAAAACTTGAGACAGTATGCCAAAAACAGGTTCCCGTATTATTGACATAATCTCTTAAATAGTCTACATCTTTCCATCAATCCCCTGACTATAGCCCATATTTCTATTTCCACACCTCATGTTTTGTTATATGTTCTGACTATACATTGAGTTATTCTCATTTTGTCTTCTGTATTGAATAATTTAATCTGGCAGACCTCATGGATCATCATGTCGACTAAATATTGCCAGCTTCATTTGATGCAGAAAGAAATGTAATTTTAAAGAGGGCCTTAACAAAAATATCTCTTCAGTTTTGGAGCCCCTGTAGGGAATGTCTAGGGATGATAGGGACAGGCCCAATGGCTCAATCCCTTTGTCTCTAGACAAGAATACCTTACATGGGATACTACTGTAAATGATTCTTTCACTCCTTCACATATTCTAAACGTTGCAGTGTAAATACAGACCATCCCATCCATGGTTGAAAAAAGTCGTATAAGCATTGCCAAATACAAGGTAAATTACAAATTTTGACCCATGGTATTTGAAAAGCTTGGTGAAGCTGGGCTGCTAACCTCAAAGATCTCGACCTCTTTTGCATCGTATCTAACCAAAGTGTCATGTTAGACTCTTGAAGGAACATGGCTGGTCCAATGTCTCGGCCTTCACATTTGTTCACAGTGTTGTTGGGAGTGTCTTAGGTTGCTTCCATAGGTAAAAAGTAAAGAGAAATTTTTCAGTCTCCCAACTGCATTTACCAGAGCCTTCTAACATTTGTTTTTATATATTCTTCAGTATTTGAAACAAATTAAACACTCTTCTATCTTACTTTTGAATTTAGCTTTTTATATAAAGCAATTATGTATATATCAGCCGTTCAGAAACACACAAAGACTGTTAACTTCACTTAAAATATTTATTTGGTGTCAACATGTTTGTTGCACCAAATGCAACCTGGTCACTGTCACAGTTCCACTAATTTCAGTTTTTTGACACCAAATAATGAATGTTTTTGTGAAGTTTAAGTTTTTGTGTCTCTTTCAATGGATGATGTCTTTCATGCTATAATTGCATTAGTTTCAATGTTATCAGATCAAATCACTTGCTAGACAATTACAGCTCTGAAATTATGTTTGTGCACACACACACACACACACACACACACACACACATATATATATATATATATATAATTTGTATAATTATTTCCTTTTTTGTAAATGCTCTGTAATGTGTAATTTTATAGCTAAAGGAGTTGTACTTGTTTAGCACATGATTTGATCTGAGGCCAAGTTGAAACTAAAGTAACTACATGATAGAAGAGCTAATTAATAGCACACACAGCTGTGAAATTCACTTTAAGTTTTTCACAAGGTATCAAAATTGCAGTGTTGGTGACTAGGTTACAGTTGTGTAACAGAAATCTTAACTCCACATGAAATGAAATTTAAAGTGAATTTAATAGTTCTGTCTGTTATTAAATGACATTCCCACCAAGTAGCTATATTTAAGCTATTTCTATTAAGTTCTGAGTGGTCAAAATACTGCAAACTTCTAGTTAACAACATATATTAGTAATTATTAAAATTATCTTGCTTCAAGAAAAAAAAGAGACGAATACAACTTCACTGCAAATGGTGTCGATCCTGAAATTACACTACCTTTATTTGGTCAGTACACACATTTCTTAACAGATTCATCAATTTCAGGTTAAATTATTAGCACTTGCTCTTTACCAAGCAGTTTTCTGGAATTTGTCATCGTCATGATCATCATCATTTAATGGCATGGGTTGTGGGGTTTGACTGAAAACTACGGGGGGAGGAGGAGGAGGGCTGCACCGGGTTCTGGCCTGATTTGGCAAGGTTTCTATGGCTGGATGCCCTTCCTAATGCCAACTACTCCACGAGTGTAGTGGGCGTTTTTTTTACGTTCCACCGGCACGGGTGTCATTCACCTAACACCGACATCAGCCACGACTATGGTCTCACTTGGCTTGACAGGTTTACACAAGCATGGTATATCACCAAAGGTCTTGGTCACCTGTCACTGCTTCCATGAGGCTCAGTGCTCAAACGGTGCTTTTTACATACCAGTCAGATGGCACTGGCATTGGCTACAATTTCACTTGGTTTAACAGGTCTTCATAAGCACAGCATATTGCCCAATAATTGCAGGGTGCTTTTAACAGGCTGCTTACGCAATACTGGCATTGACCACAACTATGATCTCCCTTAACGGGTTTTCTCAAGCACAGCATATCTCCAAAAGTCTCGGTCGCTATGGGCCTTCATACAAAATGAAACTGTTGGTGGTTCCATTGCAGTTTTCCTTTACATTTTGCTCCCTCAAGTTTTTCTCCGTCCTGACCCCCCCCCCCCC
>NC_068981.1:181039537-181045831 GCF_001194135.2 Octopus bimaculoides | reverse complement strand
CCCCACTTGCCACCCTTCCATCACATTTGGCAACGTCACTACCATCTCCATCATCAAGATATGGTCCAGTTTGCTTAACTTGATTTCTGCTCATTCCAAAATGTTAATTTTCATATACAATAGTAAAATACTCTTCATCTTTTCTGACTTCCTCTACTTCTTTTCTGACTTCCTCTACTTCTTTCTTTTCTCTGAGATCAGTCTGTTTAAAACAAGCTTTTTATTTTGTCATTCATCATCATACGGTTATTCATTAAACATTGTCGTCTTGTTTTCCTTCTTGTCTTCTGACAGTATTGGCTGTCTACTGTTACACATTCACTATTTTTTTCTTTCTTCACTGATGAAACTTCAACCTTTTTACTTTTCTTTTTTTTTGACACCTTCACACCTAATCTTTCCTTTCCTCCACTTGGTATCTCACTTCTCTCTACTAACCATGCTGCCACCCACCCACGAGACTTAATATACATTTGCCACAGTGTTTTTTTACATTTGTTTGTTTTTCTTTAAACCATTCTTCTCATGTGGTTCTCATTTAGCTGCAGAGTTCTTTCCTTTTATTATCTATTAGGATCCTTCCTCTAGAGATACATCCACATTATCATTACACTTGTTACTCAAAGCCATTTTCTTTGTGTCATTTATGCTTTTAATAGAATCCCATCATTATCTCTGTCATTTTGATTACATTAGAATTCTACTCTGAAATGTCTCAATAACTTACAATCAGTAAGTATGGCTATGCCTTGCTGGAAAACAGTAAGAAAAGTTTTTAAAAAATATATTAAAAATGTATATATACACATATATATACATATAGACTCTGCTTGTATAGTAATAGTTTACTCAGAAACCCTAAGACTAATTCTTACTCCTTTAATATTTTCTGTTGATTTTAATGTCTAACACAAAACGTTAGTGATTAATATATAAATTTTGTAAATTGGTATTAAAAATACAAAAAGAAGACTAAAGCTAAGAGTAATAATAATTACTCTTATAATGTTAATAATAATAATGATAATAATAATAATAATAATAATAAAGGAGGCCAACTGTTGAGATGTCAACATCTTAGTGTCCCAGGACTATACATAGTAGCGACACCTTCTCTGTGCTAGTGGACCAAACTGTACTTCCTGCCGATATAACATTTACCTTTAGATTTGGGTTTGCGAGGATAAGTGGAGCGTGTTTACCCATTACATCTCCCCTCCTATCCCTTCTTTATGCTACTTATATCTTTTACATCGTTATGAATTTATTTTCAATATTTCTTTCAAATATTTAACTGTATTGTTTTATTACTATTTTGTTAATTTTCTTTTCTTTCCTTTGTTGTTGATTTTATTTTAAAAAAAAAGAAAAAGAATTTAAAGTACATATATATTTTCTTTGTAATGTTATGTTTACATTTTTAATTAATTCATTGATTAAAAACATGTTGTACCAGAAAGTTTAGAAATGCATTCAACCTTGTAGAATTATGTGATGAGATAAATAAAATAAATAAATCTTCGAATCTGAATACCATATTGGGGTTACCAAAGCTGGAAGCAATTTAAATACTACTTTGGTTTCGCTTAATTATGCATGATATATAAACAAATACATACATACACATACATTTGCACAAATACATGCAAAAATATATATACACACCCATGCACATGCACGCACACATGCACATAGAGACTTTCCCCCCCACTGTAATGAAACGTAAGTGCTCTTCACAAGTAAGTGTTCTTTCTTTTTTTTATATTTCTAAATATTTTTGCACATGTCATCAATGTTGAAAGTTCATTTGATTCTGCATGTTTCTTTTTTATCTCTTATTTATTGTTTGATTTTTCCATGTTGTAATCATTACTGTATAAAAGTCCATTAGTAAAATATTCCAAACTCCATAAGGGTGATTAATAAATGCATTGCATTTACTTTTTCTTCATTATTAATCAAGGAAACCAATTTAAAGTAATGAAGAGTCATTGTGTTCAGTCAATTTTTGTGTGATAATTTCAATTGCGTCTCTGGTAGGCAGGCTAGAATTTTTGTTCCATGAGCTTCTGATAGAGAAAGTGTTGACATTTTTTCTTTGTTTTTTTTACAGCATCAGTTCCTAGGCATTTTTAGAGAAATCTTAACTGGATTAATATAGTTATTTCAGTCTTATATTAACCAGTAATACAAATTTTGTATCACTAGATGATATAATACTATTTATTATGTTTTTGTTGGCAGGTGTGCAAGCAAGTGTTGAAGGGGCTTAAACATTTTAAGGGTTGTTTTGGGGTTTGTTAAAATCTAATTTGTTTCAATCTTCGTTAATTTAGCTCTATCTTGACCCCTTCCGTTAGCAATTTGCAACATTTTTTTTGTTCATCAAGCATGTTTTCTCATATTTTCATATTAATTTATGTTGCATTCATTAGGCAGTTCATCTGATAACCACTTGATTTCTAATCAAATCAATCAGATTATCATCTGATTGGTCAAACGTATATATATATGTATGCATGTATGTATGTATGTATAAAAATATAAATATATAAAACTGAAGAAGGTTTACATAATGGATGTATTTCCTATTATATATTATGCAAGCCTGAAACATACATATTAAGTGATTTCAAAATATCACTATTTGATTTGACTTCATTATTACAACTAGATATATATATGCACACACACACACATAGAGGGTAGTTCTCTAAATATTTTCATACATTATACCAGCTTTCTGATCTTCAGTTTAACAATTTAAATTACTCCTTATAATCATGAATTTCCAGACACTTCAGATTCAATTTTCCCATGCTCGCACAGTTGGGAATTTAATTTTTTTTATATTAGTTATTACCCCTTCTTTCTACCAACCACCCAATCAAAGTATTTTATTTAGTCATCAAACTGGGGTCCATCACAATGCATGATGGCTAAAGGCAAATCTAAACTTGTAACAATCTTGCTAGAAATCTACCACCTTACCTTACAGCTATAGAGCTAGTCTTTAGAATATTCCTTCCAATGAAAATAAAGCCAAACATCATTTATGATTGTCAGGAAGTTTCTCTTAGTTCCATTGTAATCTTTATGCAACAAGGTTTTAACCACCCACTTTTTCTTTCAACAAAATTTTTGCTACTTAGGTTAATTCGTAATATGCTTAGTGCTCTCTTAACCTATTTACCTTAGCAGCAAAATAGGACTTCCTCTCAAAACATCTGGTTATTGATTTAATGAATTTTAAATCTGAATCACATCCAGCCTCTTGTTCTTTGCAAAAGTAAGCAGCTGTCAGATTATCCAAAAGTCTTGTAACTTGATTCACTGCTTCAAGTTGCTTTGAAAAGTATAACTGAAAAACCACTTTGAAAAGTGATTCTTTCGAGAAGTTCCTCCATATATCCCAAATAGTTTGCCAAATTCCTAAACATCAATCATTCTTCTGTAGTTTCCTTCTAAGAGATTTTGTCCAAGTGGGCTTTCTATAAACCTCAACTATATAGGCACAGGCATGGGTGGGTGAGTGTGTGTGTGTGTGGTTAAGAAGTTCTCTTTATAACCACATGATTTCAGGTTCAGTCCCACTGTACGGCACCTTGGGAAAATGCCTTCTATTATAGCATCAAGTCACCCAATGCCTTATGAGCAAATTTGGTAGACAGGAACTGTGTGGAAAAATATATATGTGTATGTATGTAAATGTGGATCTATGGTAGAAAATCTCAAAACAGTATATCCACTTTAAGTAAGATATACAGAATACTATTCTGAACCAATACTGCTTCTGTTGCTAGTAATGAATGTGTCTGTGTATTTGTCACCTCCACATACTCACACACACCCTGACAACCAGTATTGGTTTGTTCACTTCCTTTATAACCTAGCATTTCAGCAAAAGAGACTGATAGACTAAGAACTATCACTAAGGTCTCTTTGCTTGATTAAACTTTTCACGGCTGTGCTGCAGCATGGCCACAGCCCAATGACTGGAACATGTAAATCGTATCTCTCCACTGGTGTTTCTATCATGTTTCTTTAGTCATTTGCTTCTAAAACAGCCATCCAAATGCTGATCTCCACCTTGTGTGGGGATATTTTTGAAGTTTTCCAATTATTGGGAGACAACTGGGAAAATCATCATTCTCATAGCCACAAAAGAAATTGAACTCAGCACTCTACGCTGACAAGCCTCTTCTCAATTTTACAATGTTGTTGCTATTCATAATGCACAGTTCATTCCACCTAGTACCTACCTGTTTTTAGATGTAAGTCAAGGTTCCTGTCCAGAGACATAACACAGTGGCAGCCTCCAGGCTGGTTGTACTGGACTCCTTCTACTGCTGTCTATCTCTAGCCATGCAGGTCCTATATAGTGAGTGAGATCATTTTGTCTTTGGTCGGTCTCTTCATCTTGTCCATTGTATTGGTGTCCATTCCATCACCCTCATTGTGCATGTTATCCTTCAGTCATGTGATGTGGCCATCCCATCTATATTTGTCCAAGAATCATCAAGGAGAACAAATATAGATGTACCTTACTATGTCCACTCAAACCTTTTTGCTCTCCCTACCAAGGTCGGGTTTTTTTAATTTTTAAGTCTTTGCCTATTTGAATACTGTACATTTTTCTTACCAGAATAAAAATCATCATACTCCTCATTTCCTCATCTCATTATATGGCTGTAGGTGGAGATTTCTGAGCAGTTTCTTAAATTGCTGAAAATGTTAGGCCAGGATTCATAACGAGAAAAATTAAAGAATAAACCTGTTTGCATATTTTATCTTTAATTTGCTTCTAAAGCTGGAATGGAAGCAATAAACTTGCTCTCTTCAATTTTGGTCAACCTAGAATGTCTATTATTGGTTATTCCTGGCCCTTCAGTCCAGTTAGTCACTCTAGTATCTACAATATCTGTCACCAGAATTACATAACTATGAGAACACTATCTTTAGTTTTTGATTCTCTACATTAGTAATATCTTGAACAATTTATACTCAAACTGTCTTCTTTAATTTAGCATCAGACGGGATTTAACTTCATACAACATATAGGTGCAGAAGTGGCTGTGTGGTAAGTAGCTTGCTTACCAACCACATGGTTCCAGGTTCAGTCCCACTGCGTGGCACCATGGGCAAGTGTCTTCTACTATAGCCTTGGGCCGACCAAAACTTTGTGAGTGAATTTGGTAGATGGAAACTGAAAGAAGCCCGTCGTATGTATGTATGTATGTATGTGTGTGTGTGTGTGTGTGTGTGTGTGTATATATATATATATATATATATATATGTATGTGTTTGTGTGTCTGTGTTTGTCCCCGCAAAAGAGACCGATAGAATAAGTACCAAGCTTACAAAGAATAAGTCTTGGGGTCGATTTGCTCAACTAAAGGCGGTGCTGCTCCAGCATGGCCACAATCAAATGACTGAAACAAGAGTAAAGAGTAACAAATTCAGCCTGTTGCACAGGATTCATCATTATATTGCAGCCATGCTGGGGCACTGCCTTGAAGCATTTTAGTCAAGCAAATCAATCCCAATACTTCATTTTTTTTTAAAAAAAAAAGCTTGGTAGTTATTTTAGTGGTCTCTTTTGCCAAACTGCTAAGTTTTATGGCATATAAACACACCAACACTGATTGTTCAATGATGGTGGGAGACAAACACAGACACAAAGACATGCACACACAGATATATAAAGCAGAGGATTTATTTTCAGTTTCTGCCTGCCAAATCTACCCACAAGGCTTTGGTCAGCCTGAGGCTATTGTAGAAGGCACTTGCACTGAACCCAGAACCATGTGTTTGGGAAGCAAACTTCTTACCACACAGCCATGCCTGCACCTATATATGTTGCCATTGCTGCAGGGCAAATTGTTTACAAAGGACATAAACATGATATCATCGTCTCTCAAATGGTTCCATGCAAAGATATGCGGAAAGTGAGCCCACATGAAATACAGGCCACAACAGAAGACTCTTGCCTAAAGTGCTACACTTTGGGATGGAATCTAAAGGCTTGGAGTTATGAAGTGTCCAGATCTTCGTAATATGTAAGAATGTGTGTGTGTGTGTGTGTGTGTGTGTGTGTGTGTGTGTTTGTGTGTTCCGGCATGGCTGAAGCTAGTTAATGAGTTATGTATTCTATGCATTACGTTCCTTGTTCTTCGAGTTTTAATTGCAAACTTCTAATCCAGCCAAATATTGTGTAAAGATTATCTCCCTTACATTGGTCACTTGGACATATCACATTTATATTATCTCTCTCTCTCTCTCTCTCTCTCTCTC
>NC_068981.1:181037195-181039526 GCF_001194135.2 Octopus bimaculoides | reverse complement strand
CTATATATATATATATATATATATATATATATATATATAGGCAGATAGACATAAACTTCATTAAAGCATGTGGTTTTATCAAAGTACCTCTTCAGTGATTTATTCCCCTCACCTCCGTTATTTTTACATAATTTTATAGAAAGGATATTACTTTAGTTATTGCTTATTGAGTACCTTTGTAAGTTAAATGTACATTGATTGCTCTTCTGTTTGTCTTGGAGTGAAAAGCTAAGCCTTGGTGACGTTAGATGCTAATAAGTGGCTTTCTTGACAGTCCACTAATTTGGTAAGTGAAGGAGCCACGAGTTACCTCCTTTGGACAGTTTGGCTTTTGTCTGCCACTTCATTTGTTATCACTTTTTGTTTTTTTATAGTATTGATTTCAGTAATAGTATAAAGATTTAAGTCCATGCATTGTTGGTATTCTGTCCTCTCTATATATACACATTCCAGTCACACTACATGCTATTAATCTACATACAGGAGTGTATCAAAACAAAACAGAAAAATATGCAGTTTCTTCTTCAGAAATCACATAATTAAAAACAAATTTCTCCTTTTGCTCATTGTTTAGCAAAGTAAAATCATTTTTCTTAGTTAAGTCTTTCAGTAGATCAGATCAGAGCAGAGGTTAGGGTATAGACAGTTTTCAATGATGAATTTTCTGTATCAATTATATATGTTTAAGCTGTTGTCTATATGTTTGTTGTTTGGACAACATTGTTCTACTTCTAATGTCTGTACTCTCTATGTTTGCTGCTTGTTAAGCTGTAAGAACTGTAGATAATTTAGACCACTGTGTGGAACAATCAGAAAGAGGGCATCTTTGCAAAAATATTTGAAGTAACAAGGTTGATATCAAAGTCACCATGTATAATAGTATGTAATCAGTTCTTCCTAATGGATACCATGCTGCTATAAAAGGTTAACAGATCTCAGAAAACAGGCACATAAATCCATTTTATTATTGCGAAATGGCATGGTATATTATATCAACATCCTAGATTGTCATCTGCCCCTCTTAAAGAGCACTGTAAAAAAAAAATATATATTTTCCCTATAAATTATGTAAATATAAATGTTTTTTTTTATTATCATGGAACTTAATGTGGAAAATTTTCCTTTCAGAAACCCAGACCAAGCCCTGAGAAGTTTGTACGGCCTGGCAATGTGCCACAAGACAAAACCTGATGACACCACTTTCTGCCTCCTCTTGGAAGTATTGCCCTGACCATTGTCCCAGCTTTGTCTGTGTGTATGCCAGTTTGGTTGTATTAATGAATGAATGTATATGTCTGATAGCAACACTAAGCACCAACACACTCCCCCAAAATTACTCCTTATTGAAATCTTTCAGTCACTTTATAGTGTAGAGTAGCGCTATGTGATAACCTGGTGTAAGTATGCCAAGAACAGTTTTGTTTTTCAAAGAATTGTTGATTATATTACTCTACCCATTAATGACAGGTAGTTTTGGTTGCTTATAAGAGCAAATTACATTTTGTAAGACAGAAAGGTGTATTTTCTGGTAGGCTATCTTTTAAAAAAATCTACACCTGCTCTGTCATCTCACTCCTGCTAACACAGTCTCTTACTCAAATATCAAGTTGTCTACATAGGTATTTGGAGAAATCAGTTTGACCAAATATTTGTATGTTACAGGTGCCTCTAACTAACTTTATTATTTGTCTGGCTGATAATTTAGTCGATCTATATACATTACCCAAAGCTTGTTAAGATATGGCTAAATATTTGTTGTGAATGGATTGAGAGCTGGGATCAAGATGATTTATAGTTAAGATTAGTGTATTAAATAACAAACACTTAGAAATTAGATAACATAATCCCGATTCTCATTCCATCTCAGTTAATATTTCATCTACCACATCCTCTTTCTCTACACTATATTAACTTATTGCAATTACTCTAATTAAGAATTGTTATACCAAAGAGGATACCAAACTGATTGTTGATTTTTTTTTTGCAGATCCTTGTTGCCCATCTCTCCTTTTGGTATGCTGTTTCTTTCCCCTTTTTCAATTGATTTAAATATTTTGTCAGTTAACTTGTTAATCTCTTATTAACCCATTTCTCAAGTTGAAAAAAAAAAGAAGTTTCATTTTTAATCATTGTAAGGTTTATTTCTTCCAAACATAAACGCTGCTTGCATACACAACACTCAAAAACACTGTTTGAATAATTTACTGCACTCCCCTATCATTTATTTGCTCCTTCCTATTTTTGTCCTCTGTCAGGGTTATGTATGTATGTGTGTGTATATATATGTATATATATATATATATATATATATATATATATATATATATATAT
>NC_068981.1:181034267-181036676 GCF_001194135.2 Octopus bimaculoides | reverse complement strand
TATATATATATATATATATATATATATATATATATATATATATATATATATACACACACATATATATAAACGGTACATCCTTGATACAGTAGTATGCCTTTGAAAAAAATAATTAAGAATGATTCTTTTGATAATTATTTTCCACTTTGATGATTAGATGTTTACAATATGTGTCGTTTTGATTTGTAAACATCTAGTTTAAATGGAAAATGATTATCAAAAAGTCAGTCGTTCTTATTCATTTTTTCAAAAGCACCCTACTGTATCTAGGATTTTCCATTATATATATATATATAATCACAAAGTATTTATTCGTGTATGTAATTTGAGCACATAGTAAGAGAATATAATATAATTTTGCTTTATGTCTGAGTTATGATCTACTCATGATAATTCTTAGGTTTACTGCAGTCAGTCTTCAAAATAAGTAATAACCTTTATTTCACACAGATTATTCATTAATTACTAGGGTTTATTTTTGACAATTAGAGCTATTTTGTTTAGTGAATAATTTTGATCAATAACTTTAGTTTGTATAAAATAGTCAAGAGATTTCCAGTATAATTCAAAAGTTTCAATTTGAGTTTTTTGAGGTTCTTTTTTCTAAATATAAATGTACTTTCAAATTTAGATTCTGGAACTTTTTAATATTTTTCCCTATCGGTTTTGTATTTATTTGGTTTTAGGTTTTCTCTTGCATTAAATAGCTATAAAACAGAAAATAAATTTTAAATACATTTTGTTGCTGTTAGCCTGTTTCTTATTTTTATTTATTGCAAATTGGTATATAGCTCATTTATAAAGGGCTTAGATCTGTTGTCCTTGGAAGCTAATTTAAATGTTGTTTTATATAGTTTTATTTAGTTATTACTGGGTAATGGACTCATTCATAGCATATTAGATCCATGTAAAAATCTACAAATTTTTTATATACTTTATATATATATATATATATATATCAAAAGGTAAGGACTAGAGATTTTCAGTATAAAAAACACATTGTGTTGCTCAAATGATTTGAACTTAAACACTCTGAAATCTTTGACAACCTGTTTGTCTGCATCTCTTTCTCTTTCTCTCTCTTATATATATATATATCTTGGTTTCTAGTGTAATTTTGCTACCTCTGGTAACTATTAACATATTTATTTACATTATCAAAAGTTTTTTTGAAACTGAGATAATATTAATATATACATAAACTAATATATATATATATATATATATATATGCGCAGAGTAAACTCAGTGTTTACCAATAAGAATAACACTTAAAATGGAAAATGTTTGGAAAAAATATAGAAAACGCTTAATAATGTTGAATTATTTTAGATAGCTTTCTCTCAGATTTGGTTGTTACTGTATTTATGCATAAAAAAAAAAGTCTGAACAGATCATTTGGTCTCCATCACTAGTGATTTATATCTTGTTAATTTAGATGCAATTAAGATAACTACAACATGCATGTAATGGTTGATGATTACAAAGGTGAAATTTCAAACTTTCTCCCCCTGCCCCCATCTTTCACCTTTGTTGAAAAGCTGCATATGCCCTATGACATTCTGCCTTGTGGTAATGTACAAATAGTCAGACGTGATTGATGGCAGTGATGGCTCTTGGGTAAGAGTGTTTTAATAACTCCTCACTGCTTATGAATTTATTAATATACTTGTCAGAGGGTTCTTTTTCACATGCCTAAAATTCTTTAATCATAATGAATTGCCAAATCTGAGAAATAAAGATATTTTACGTGGAGCTCTAGTTTTAAAAAAAATATATAAATAATTGCAGAAATAAAATATTTCCAGTCTGTTAAATCCTATGTCCAGATCAGTGGTATTTTTGTTGATTCTAAGCTGATCAGAGTTTAGTTTCCTACGTCCGTCTGTGGATAAAGCAAGTGTCTTTTCTGTGAATGGTGCTAGAAGTTAATTTTTCTCTGGAGATTAGTGACAAAAATGCCGCCATTTTTATAAATGTACACATTCAGCAAATGGAAATAAAGCAGTTTAAAAAAAAAAAAAAAAAAAAAAAAAATTTTTAACTTGGAAGTGGAGGAAGAGAACAGACCTAGTAAATACATTTTGTACGATATATAAAGTATTCTGACATTTACTCATTCTGTCATTTTACTTGTCTGTAGATAAAATATTTTTGAAAGCTGCTTCCAATATGTTTGAATGTGTTCACAGTTAAACCACAGCACTTTTGATTTGATTAAAAGATAAGCTGGGCAATATGGTTAAATTCCTTGTACATTAAATGATTGACCTAGAGAAGGTCTTAAACTCCCCACCCCTTTTTGTTTTATTGTTTATTTTTTTTAACTCTTAGATTAGTGTCCCATAATGCATCTCGTCAGAGTGGCTTCCACAGATTTACTTGTCTACTAAACTGGATAGTTTTCAGG
>NC_068981.1:181033414-181034079 GCF_001194135.2 Octopus bimaculoides | reverse complement strand
CCCCCCCCCCTCTCCTTCTTTTTAAATTTATTTTTTTGTAACACTGAAAGAAAAACAGATTGTTTTATTTTCAAATCTCTGTATTGGAAATAGTGATCTGGTTTGGTAACTTGTCATATGTAATTACATTGGAAGATTGTTTCGATTCAACTGATTGCTTCTTTACATAGCTGGAGGGTTTATAGAGACCTGGCCTCTCTCTGTTCAAGGGTTTTAACAAGACGAATACTTATCGTCAAGGTGAGATATGGGTGGTTTCATAAAACTTCACAATCAATTACTGAAGTTGAAAATCAGACATCGCTGTTCCCTACAGGCCAAACTGTTGATACTTTGAAGACTTTCAGTGTATATATTTTAAGACACGTGTGATTGCTAATAACCAATTAACCCAGTCGTATAATTTCTTATTTTTCTTTTTCAAAGTTTTTGCCTTAACTGCAAATAAACAAATACATATTCCAGGGGTTGGCAAGTTCAAAAGAAGCTGTGTCTGGCCACTTAGAATAAACAACTCCAGGATAAGTCTGAGAGTGAATAAAATATTTAATCTATAATTCTTAGTTCAACAAAATACATTTTATTGGTTATAGATTAAATATTTTGTTATATACATACATACATATATATATATATATATATATATATATATATATATATATATA
>NC_068981.1:181030281-181033166 GCF_001194135.2 Octopus bimaculoides | reverse complement strand
ATATATATATATATATATATATATATATATATATATATATATATATACACACACACACACACGCACGCATACATATATGTATATATATATACATACATACATATAATGTGTGTGTTTGTGTGTCTGTATATGTATGAAATATAAGAATCAGTTATCTAAATGTCAGGTGTTTTCCTCACATAGCAAAATGAGTCAGTATTTAAACTTGTGAAGTATTTAGTTCTGCTTTATAAACTGTGGGCAGTGGGGGGGGGGGAAGATATGTTTGCTTCTTGTACAATGCTTTTGGCATTGTATATTACATATCATTAAAAGAACAACTGAAGAAGGTATTTAGTGTGCACGTCTGTGAAGCAGGAGTCTCGTAATGTCTCTAGATTTTTTTTTCCCTCCTTTCTTTTTGGTAAGAGGGTGGGGATTTTCTTTTACCTTACTTTCGACCTTAAAACAGCTGACAACAGCACTCAATGAAGATACTTTCATAGATATTTCATTCAGGTTCATTTGTCAACAGTCTGATTATAATTGAAGGAGGAGCTTGTTTCTTTGCGATTAATCCAGTGCCCCCACTCCTCACCCCCATCCCAAATTCCATCACCAAAAAGATTCCAATGTGACATTAAGGTGTGTAGTTCCATCTTTGGTTCCTTCTTTTTTCCATGGTGTAAACTGATTATTTCTTCTTTGTTAATGTCTGGCCTCTGATGATTCCAGAATATACTAACCCTTTCTTAATTAGCTGTATTCCATACATTATATATATGTATATGTATGTATGTGTGTGTGCATGTGAAGGCACATGGCCTAGTGGTTAGGGTGTTGCACTCACGATCTAGTGTTCTTGGGTTCAATTCCTGGACTGGGTGGTGTGTTGTGTTTTTGAGCAAAACACTTCATTTCATGTTGCTCCAGTCCACTGAGATGTAAATGGGGAACCATATGATGGAATAGTGTTCTGAACAGGGGTAAGGTTGGCCTGCTCACCTAGCCAGTGAGATGGTGTCATTTGAAAGCTAAAAACAATGCAAAGTGCATTGTGATCAGCGATGTATAACAAAACCCAGTAGTCTAGTCAATCATGTGAGGTAGGTATGTGTGTGTGTGTGAAGGTACTTGGCTTAGTGGTTAGGGTGTTGCACTCGAGATTGCGAGATCGTGGGTTCGATTCCCAGACCGGGCATTGCGTTGTGTTCTTGAGCAAAAGCACTTCATTTCACATTGCTCTGCGCTCATTTCGTCATCTGACATGTGGCACATGGTGTACCTGTAAAGGTAATGTCGATTTGATGGCGGGCATGAACTTACATAAACACAAACATTGGATCACTATAAACAAATCATGTGTGGTTGTTTGGCAATTTCTTACCGAAGCCTCATACATCATTTAACGACGGGAGAGTCCATGATATATATATATATATATATATATATATAATGGGATCTTTTTTAAAACGGGGGCCACATTTTTCATTAACAAAACACTTTGAAACTTGGAACACTGGTAGAATGTGTCATATAAAACATCTTTTTCTCTTAGTCTTCTTTAAAAATAAAGAAATCCATAAGTTATTCCATGTTAAAGTTGTCGTATTTCTGTAATTTCAACCAATCACTGACATCCATTCAGCCGATATACATTAAGTGCCAACTACATAAACAAACGATTCTGAAACAATTAACCCTAACCCTAACCTTAGGGTGAGGGTTAAAGCAAATTTAAAATGAAAAAAGCAAATAAAACGAAGGTATGGAGATTAAATACGCTTTACATCGCTTAATCAGCCAAAGGAGTAAATGTAAACAACTGAATACTTGTCAGTGATTGGTTGAAATTATCGAAATAAGACAATTTTTTACATGAAATAAATTCGAATACAAAAATATTTCTCTGTTCTATAACACAAAATAGATAAGTATACGAAGTTTGAAAGTCTTTCCGTACCAAAAACACTACGTAAAACATTAATGAAAAATGTGGCCCCCGTTTTAAAATAGATCCATATAATGTATGTTTCTACATTAGTGACCTTCAGTTAAAGCTTTCTTAATTCTGTAAGAGATTTAGTGTGATGTTTCTGGAATGTGGAATTCTATACTTCTTGACAAGTCTTTCAGTGTTCGTTATTTGTAATGGTTGGTTTGTGGTAATCTGGCTTGTTTAGATATATTTCTTGGTCGTGCAGTCAGTTCCATACAGTGCTAAGTCACAGTAATAATAATGATAAATAATTATGGTAGTTTTTAGTTGGGGATCAGATATTTCTTGTACAAATCTAAATGATTTAGATTAGTATTGCATATCATCATCATTATTATTATTTTTATTTTCATTCTTTATTAGACAATGCAGTGCTACCCAACAACAGTTTTTAGTTGCCACTGAACAACTATCACCAGCATTACCTCGTCTAATGCCTATGGTTTACTGTTACGGAATGCTTAAATGAGGAGGAGGTAAACAGTGCATTGTGTGTGTGTGTGTGTGTGTGCATAGACCTATATTTTTCCTAAATAGAGTAAAAAAAGCAATACATCTAAACTAAAAGCGACCTTTATACTTTCCAATATCGAATAAATCTGGGGGTTTTTTGTGTTTTTTGTCTTTTTAAACTTTCGAATTGGCCATTCAAAGAATGTAAGAACCTCTCTTTCTCTCTCTTTGGTATACTCCCTACTTTATTGTATACCACCATCAGCTGAACTAATAGTGTGTATGTATGTATGTGTGTGTGTGTGTATATATATATATATATATATATATATATATATATATTTTCACACACGTGTGTACATATATACATACATATACATGTATATATGTACATACATGTATATACTGAATTCTTTTTCTCAACTTAAAAAGAATTTATCTTAAATCAAGTATT
>NC_068981.1:181024343-181026415 GCF_001194135.2 Octopus bimaculoides | reverse complement strand
AATTGACCTGCCAAGTCCATAATATCTTTTACTGAATAAAATATTTTTGAAAATGATTTCTTCAATAACAGTTGAAAATTCAATGTTGTTTACCATAAAGTATGTAAAAAAAAAAAAGACTTAATGATTCAACAGTGTGCTACATAAATGAGTCTGTGTGTATATATTTTTTTTTTTTTTAGTCATTGGATTGTGGCCATGCTGGAGCATTGTCTCAGATTTCAGTCTATCAAAGCGGCCCCAACATTTTTGTTTGTTTTTTTCATTTTTTTTTTTTTTTACCAAATTGCCAAGTTACAGGGACATAAACAAACCAACACTGTCAAGTAATAAGATAAACATGTACATGCATTCACACACATAATATCAGGCTACCACACAGTTTCCATTTACTAAATTCATTAACAAAGCATTGGTCAGCCCAGGGTTGTAAGTAAAAGACACTTGGTTAAGCTGCCATGCAGTGGGACTGAACTCAAAACCAAATGGTTGCAAAATGAACTTAACCATGCATGTAAACACACATAACAGTTTATAAATATTGTAAATATACAGGGTGGACCAAAATTCAGGCACCAAGATTAAAACTTACTGTTAAGGGCTAGCTTCAATTTTTCTAAAATAATGAACAGGAGTGGCTGTGAGATAAGTAGTTTGCTTACCAACTACATGGTTCCAGGTTCAGTCCTACTGCACAAGTGTTTACTATAGCCTCAGGCCGACCAAAGCCTTGTGAGTGGATTTGGTGGATGGAAACTGAAAGAAGCCCATCATGTGTATATATGTGTGTTTGTCCCCCCTCCCACCATCGCTTGACAACCGATGCTGGTGTGTTTACGTCCCCGTAACTTAACGGTTCAGCAAAAGAGACCGATAGAATAAGTACTAGGCTTACAAAGAATAAGTCCTGGGGGCGATTTGGTGGACTAAAAGTGGTGCTCCAGCATGGCTGCAGTCAAAATGACAAACAAATAAAAGAATAAAATGTCAAATGTTTCGGTGCGTGACTTTTGGCCCATCCTGCATATATTTAAACTGATATTTTAGGCCATTACTGAAATGTAGGCTAAAATCTCAGTTTGAATAAATATATATATATATATATAAGATTGCTGCTCTGGCCTGACCTGACATGGGCCTTAGCTGTAATGGCTAAAACAAATGGAATACAGACAAGGGGAAAATTCAGTAGACATTTTTGATTAAGATATGTACAAGTCCTCTTCTAGTTACTCTAGCCTCTTCTACCTATTGGTATCCATGTTCATATATATTTCGCTCTTGGGTTGCCTTTCAAGCCTCTGGTGTTGCAGAGTATTGCCATAAATATTTGCATCTTCATCTGTAGTGTTTCCTCTGAGTGTGACATGTTCTTTTTCTATTGTTGGTGTTTCATAAACAACACTGGTCTGCTGCATTCTGTTGTCATTATGTTGCGTGTTTTCGTTGTTTTTACATCTGAGATATTGGAAGTCATCATATACGTTTTTCGTATTACTTTTACCTTCATTTGTATTGCCATCTTCTACCGGAACTTGCTCAAAAGTTACGCTTTTTCTGTGAGAGAAAAGAAAATAATTATTTCATAATGTAGGAAATTGGATGGACAGACAAATGGAGATGCATGTTTTCTATCTTTTACTCGTTTCAGTCATTAGACTCTGGCCATACTACGGCACCACCTTGAATTTCTTTTTTCCAGTCCAACAAATCAACTCTAGTATTTATCTTTTGTATAAAACCTGGCACTTATTTTATTGTTCCCTTCTACTGAACTGCTAAGTTATGGTCTTTTAAACACCAACACCAGTTGTGAAGTGATGGTGGGGGGCAAACACAGAGACACACCCACACATATATATATATATATACGACAGGCTTCTTTCAGTTTCCATCTACCAAATCCATTCATAAGGTTTTAGTGAAGCTGAGGCTTTTTGTAGACGACATTTGCCCAAGGTGCAACACAGTAGGACTGAACCCAGAACCATGTGATTAGGAAGTTATCTTCTTATCACACAGTCAGATCTGTTTTTTTTAAAAAACCGTGTGTGTGTGTGTGTGTGTGTGTG
>NC_068981.1:181023305-181024259 GCF_001194135.2 Octopus bimaculoides | reverse complement strand
GTGTGTGTGGAAATAATACAGATTGATTGTTTGTATGTTTTTTACAAGACCATTTCTCAGAAGATTTTCTGAAGAAGGGATCCTAATATTGAAATACAAGTTAAAAGTATAAACCATTGAGCTGTATTAATTCTTATAACTTGCATTGTTTAGGATTTATAAAAAAAAAATTAAACATGGGTGAAGGGATGGCTTTGTGGGTAAGAAGCTTGCTTCCCAACCACATAGTTCCAGGTTCAGTCCCACTGCCTGGTACCTTGGGTTCTACTATAGCCTTGTGAGTGGATTTGGTAGATGGAAAGGGAAAGAAGCTCAGCACTTACTTGGTATTACCTGTATCTTTTTGGGTTTAGTTAAATCCAATACCCTCCTCAACCTTATATATATATATATATGCATGTGTGTTTGTACCCTCATCATCGATTGACAGCCAATGTTGGTGTGTTTAAATCCCTGTAACTTAGCAGTTCAGCAAAAGACACCAATAGAATAAGTACTAGGCTTACAAAGTCCTGGAGTCGCTTTGTTCGACTAAAGGCGGTGCTCCAGCATGACCACAGTCAAACGACTGAAACAAGTAAAAGAAAAGAATATATCAGACAATGTTTCATGCGAACTAAGCTATACCCGGTGCAAGCTATGGACACATAAGAGGTGCAGCAACATCAAAGGCAGGTTAACTAGCAAGTTAGTTTTTGTTTGTGGCAGATGTTCAGGTGCAATAAAGACTGCAAACAAACAGGAAACAACTTCTATCTCATTCCAGGGTGAAAAACTAGAGGTAGTCGATAGCTTCCGCTATCTGGGCGACCAAGTTAGTAGTGGGGGTGGGTGCGCTGAAAGTGTAGCTGCTAGAATAAGAATAGCCTGGGCAAAGTTTAGAGAGCTCTTACCCCTGCTGGCGACAAAGGGACTCTCACTCAGAGTAAAAGGCAGACTGTATGACGCATGCGT
>NC_068981.1:181021824-181022627 GCF_001194135.2 Octopus bimaculoides | reverse complement strand
GGCACATAAAAGACACCATTTCGAGCGTGGCCGTTTTCGTGCGGGTGACACGTAAAAGCACCCACTACACTCTCTGAGTGGTTGGCGTTAGGAAGGGCATCCAGCTGTAGAAACTCTGCCAAATCAGACTGGAGCCTGGTGTTGCCATCCGGTTTCACCAGTCCTCAGTCAAATCGTCCAACCCATGCTAGCATGGAAAGCGGACGTTAAACGATGATGATGATGATGATGATGATGTTTGTTCAGGAAGGAAGAGAAAGAGTAACAAAAGAGTCAATACAATCTAGAAAGCGAGAGATAAGCACCAAAATTTAGAGAAGAAAAGGATATATGTGATAATTGATTGCTACTCTGAATAATTATCATTATTGTCTTCACTTAACATCCATGTTTGTATGAGCTGGATGAGATTTGTTGCCAACTCTCACCCGTTTCCAAGCAAGGTAATATTTCCCCATAACCAGACATGTTTCCACAGAAGGTTGGAAACGGAGGACAATGCTTGCAGGATAGTGACACTCATTTGCAACTATCACACAAAGTCAAAACAAGGAGACAGTCACACACACACACACACCATCATCATCATCGTTTAACGTCCGCTTTCCATGCTAGCATGGGTTGGACGATTTCACTGAGGACTGGTGAAACCGGATGGCAACACCAGGCTCCAGTCTGATTTGGCAGAGTTTCTACAGCTGGATGCCCTTCCTAACGCCAACCACTCAGAGAGTGTAGTGGGTGCTTTTACGTGTCACCCGCACGAAAACGGCCACGCTCGAAATGGTGTCTTTTATGTGCCA
>NC_068981.1:181009511-181021669 GCF_001194135.2 Octopus bimaculoides | reverse complement strand
GCCGGGTCTTCTCACGCACAGCCCATTTCCAAAGGTCTCGGTCCGTAGTCATCGCCTCGGTGAGGCCCAATGTACGAAGGTCTTGCTTCACCACCTCAGCCCAGGTCTTCCTGGGCCTACCTCTTCCACGGGTTCCCTCAACTGTTAGGGTGTGGCACTTTTTCACGCAGCTATCCTCCTCCATTCTCACCACATGTCCATACCAGCGCAATCGTCTCTCTTGCACGCCACAACTGATGCTTCTAATGTTCAGCTTTTCTCTCAAGATACTTACACTATATATAGCTATGATAAGGTTCTTTTAGATTCTCTCCATTTACAAGGCTTTAGTTGGACCAGGTTTATAGGAGAAGAGACTTGTCCAAAATGCCATGCAATGGGAATGAACTCAAAACTGTGGTTGGGTAGCAAACTTCTTACCACACAGCCATGCCTGCACCTATAATCCCATGCACAATCCAGATGACCTCAACTCATGAAATTGTCTTGTATGCTTTTATGCGATATCAAAGGGGATTTTGGGAGGAAGGGGCTATGCTAAGGGCTTCTTCACAGGCCACCCAAGTAAGATTGAAATTGTCCATGTCAACAGTTTAAGCTGTTGAAGAGGAAAGTCAGTTTTTGTCAAAGGAGGTTTCCACAAAATTGGTAGTGGTCCTTTTATTTATTTATATCTTTTTCTACTCTAGGCACGAGGCCTGAAATTTTGGGGGGGATGGGGCAGTCAATTAGATTGACCTCAGTACACAACTGGTACTTAATTTCTCAACCCCGCCAAAAGAATGAAAGGCAAAGTTGACCTCGGCAGAATTTGAACTCAGAATGTAAAAACAGATGAAATACTGCTAAGCATTTCGCCTGGCATGCTAACGTTTCTGCCAGCTCACAGTGTTATATTAACACTATAATAAACTAGTGTTATTGTGAAGGTGCGTGGCTTATTGGTTATAGTGTCTGGCTCACAGTTGTAAGTTCAATTCCTGGCAGTGAAATGTACCCTTGAGGAAAACCCTTCATCTCGTGTTGCACCTGTCCACTTGGCTGGCAAAAAGGAGCCATACCCATAATTCAAAGGGCCAGCCTTGTCACACTGTGCTACACAATCTCCCCGACAACTATGTTAAGAGGATGGGGTGTCTGCGGAGTGCTCAGCCACTTCATTACTTCCACAAACAGGTTATTCCGTTGCCCGGATCAACTGCAAGTCATCATCATAACTGACAGAATACCAGTTTAAAAATAAACTTTACTGTTATAGCTTTGTTTTACTAAAATATTTCCTGCTCAATGTTTATTGTTTTAGGAGGCAAATTAAACTGTTTAGCTCTGTGTGCAGTGGAAGACAATCTTATTGCATCTCTGTAACTGCGGTGATAAATACCATAACTAGATATAGAGAAAATATGATGATGATTATGATCATCATCATCATCGTTTCAACGTCCGTTTTCCTTGCTGGTATGGGTTGGACGGTTTGACTGAGGACTGGCAAGCCAGCAGGCTGCACCAAGTCCAGTCTGACCTGGCATGGATGCCCTTTCTAATGCCAACCTCTCAGTATAGTGGATGCATTTTACATGCCACTGGTACAGGAGCCAGTCAGTGGGCACTGGCATTGACCATGTTTGGATGGTGCTTTTTACATGCCACCAGTCAGAGGGCACTGGCATCGACCATGTTCGGATGGTGCTTATGTGCCACCAGCATGGGAGCCAGTCGGGGGACACTGGCATCTATCATGTTTGGATGGTGCTTTTTACATGCTGACAATAATGATGGTGATGATGATGAAAACAATGCAAACATTCTGTAGAATTTATCTGGGAATTTGGTCTGATTGGAATGCTGGGTTTATCAAGTTCTTTATTCTCTGAGGAGTAACTTCCTAATAAAGAATGAAAAATGGATACTCACTGTTTCCTGATGTACCAAATCAAGACACAAAGAGTGATGATGCATAATCCAACAGATATAGTAGCGCCAATATAAGTAATTAATCCTAAAAGAAAATTAGGAAAAGGATGAAAATATAAACATGAAAAGACATAAGTAGGAACTTTTTTTTGTCAGAAGCTCCTGATGTGAAATCATGTCTTGAAATAGATATTGTATTTCAGGATACTCTCTCTTTCACTCTTTTACTTGTTTCAGTCATTTGACTGCGGCCATGCTGGAGCACCGCCTTTAGTCGAGAAAATCGACCCTAGGACTTATTCTTTGCAAGCCTAGTACTTATTCTATCGGTCTCTTTTGCCGAACTGCTAAGTTGCGGGGACGTAAAAACACCTGCATCGGTTGTCAAGCGATGTTGGGGGGACAGACACAGACACACAAACACACAAATATATGTATACATACATACGACGGGCTTCTTTCAGTTTCCGTCTACCAAATCCACTCACAAGGTTTTGGTCGGCCCGAGGCTATAGTAGAAGACACTTGCCCAAGATGCCACGCAGTGGGACTGAACCCAGAACCATGTGGTTGGTAAGCAAGCTACTTACCACACAGCCACTCCTGGTCATTTTTTTTACCTTTTTAGAATAACATTTAAGTAAAGCTACTCTATGGATTAAAGTAGCAGAAAGGCCTGATGCCCCTATAACATCCTTGATCTGTAGAACCTATCCCTTTGATAAGTTCCCATCTATGGAGAACAATTGTGTTGTATGTAGGATGAACCTACGGATTAACTGTAAGGTTAAGAACATAGTGTATAGCTGATGATGTACTGAGGAACTGTGCAGAAACATGACAACTACTTACATTGGAGAGACTGCATGCAGCATAGGGGAGTGTATAGGTGAACACTGGTGAGAGCTCAAAGAAGGGAAAGGCTCATCAGTGCTCTACTAACATACTCAAGCAGAACTTGGAGGCTTGGTTAATAGCATAGAGGTTAAAGTATTATCGACACATAGAACTGACATGACACTTAAACAGATCACAGAGGCTACACACATAGCAGTAGACAGGCTGAGCCTCAATAGAAAACCCGAATGGAACAGTAACCACCACACCACATGACTAAAGACAGATGAGAGGAGAAGAGATAAGGAATAAATAATAATATAAATAAAACATAGATACAAACAAGGTAATACACACACAGTAGACATATATGCACATACCTGTGATACATATAAGAAATAGAAGTAGATGAAAAATGATAAATAAATGAATAAATCTATATAAAGGGCATGGATACGAACAACATAAGAAGCGAACTCATATATACACACACACACACAGTAACTTCACAGACAGCTGCAACAGTACTAACAATGACAGCAGTAGCAGCGGTGACAACGGTGGCAACAATAACAACAATTACCACAATGGCAGCATCGTAGGTGAACACAGAGATACAGAAACTATACCAAAGTTTTGGATCCTAGGAAATCAGCTGCAACAACAGGCGAAGAGGATGGGGTTGAGCGAAGGTCATACTCACACACATACACGGATGTAAACGCATACTCACATAAGGATACGCATCATAGAAGAGCAGAATGAAATAAGTGGAGCAAGAGCACACACAAAGACGAAAAGTGTCACTGAAGAGGTCACAGATGTGTGACGAAAGATTTCCAGACAATGGACATGTGTTTTACAGTGCTGGCCAACCTGAGACCCATGGGCCGCATGTGACCCGCAGACTTTTATCTTGCGGCCAGTTTGATACTTTCTTGAAATGGATTTCTTCAAACAAACATTTAAAAAATTTTATCAAAAATTAAAGCTCGTTATGCAAAGTAAAACACAAAGATTCTACTGTTTTTGCAACGATATTTCATGTTGAATCAACGATCATTCATTCGTTATTGTAATAACAGCATGAGAAAGCAAAATGCTTTCAATTCTGTCAGTATACAAGCGGCCCTCAGCACTTTCTGTCATTAAAGTGGCCTGCAATGTAATTCGAGTTGGCCAGGCCTGAGTTAGAATAAGAAGAGTAATAAATGAGTGAAGAACAAATATATATTGCATGTGCTTATTTGGAAAGAAAAAAAAAAAAAATAATAATCCTTATTATTAGCTTAATATATATATATATACATCCGTGCATAAGAAGGTGGAAATAGCTAGTCATTATGGCTAAAGTGAAAGAGTACACGACAGGTGGGACGACGAAAAAAGGGAAATAATTCGGATTCAGAAGGAGTTATTTCCCTTTACTTAAACTTGATATTGATAAACAAGGTTGGCTACACAAATACGTCATGCTGGAACACCACCTTAAAGGGCTTTAGTCGAAGAAATCGACCCCAGGACTAATTCTTTGTAAGTGTAGTACTTATTCTACTGGGATCTTTTGCCGAACTGCTAAGTTACAGGGACGTAAACACACCAACATTAGTTGTCAAGCGATGGTGGAGAGACTACAAAGACACACACACACATATACGACGGGCTTGTTTCAGTTTCCGTCTACCAAATCCACTCACTGGAACCATGTGAGTGGGAGGCAAACGTCTTACCACACAGCCACGCCTGCGCCAATGTGTGTATAGTTTTTGCAATAACTCTCTCTCACACACACACATTATTGCTTTTCTTATTTCTTTACTGCCCACAAGGTGCTACACACAGAGAGGACAAACAAGGGCAGACAAACGGATTATGTCGAGCCCAGTGCGTAACTGGTACTTATTTAATCGACCCTGAAAGGATGAAAGTCAAAGTCGACCTCAACGGAATTTGAACTCAGAACGTAGCCGCAGACGAAATACCGCTAAGCATTTCACCCGGCGTGCTAACGTTTCTACCAGTTTGCTACATTATGCTTTTTCTGACCACACAGTTTCAGGTTCAGTCCTTCCGTGTGGTACCTTGGGCTTCTATAACCTTGAGTCTTGTGAGTGAATTTGGTGAAAGAAGCTTTGCGTGGCATCTTGGGCAAATGTCTTCTACTATAGCCTCGGGCGGACCAAAGCCTTGTGAGTGGACTTGGTAGACGGAAACTGAAAGAAGCCCGTCGTATATATGTATATATATATATATATATATATGTGTGTGTTTGTGTGTCTGTGTTTGTCCCCCTAGCATTGCTTGACAAACGATGCTGATGTGTTTATGTCCCCGTCACTTAGCGGTTCGGCAAAAGAGACCGATAGAATAAGTACTAGGCTTACAAGGAATAAGTCCCGGGGTCGATTTGCTCGACTAAAGGCGGTGCTCCAGCATGGCCACAGTCAAATGACTGAAACAAGTAAAAGAGTATGTGTGTGTGTGTGTGTTCTTGCCATGACAGTTGTAAATATGTGTTACTGTCTTACAAACAGTGTCATTCATTTCTAATATATTCCATAAAAATGGAAAAATGGTCGAGGGTTGGTGACAAGAAGAACATCTGTAGAAAATCTGCCTCAAACTTTCTCCAACCCATGTAAGCATGGATAAGTAGACATATTAATCTTATACTTTGAGGCTATGTCCCGATCCAAACTGGAGAAGCCATATGTTCTCTTTAACAAAACACATGTTCCTGTCTCTTTATCATACTCTCACCCCCTTCAATACTATCCTTCACTCAGTCTAGGCATCATGTCTTGTGAGTATTTGGTGACCTCACAAGTGACAGTGCCACAAAAAAGGCATCTAGTATACTCTGTAGAGTATTTATGAAGGGCATTCAGCTGTAGAAACTATTGCCAAAGCAGACATTGAAGTTTAGTGTAGTTCTCCGGCTTATCAATTCCAGTTAAACCGTCCAACCCATGCTAGGGTGAAAAAAGGAACGTTAAACAATGATGAATGATGATGGAAGATTTCCACATAGTAATTTCCTCAAGGAGAGATTGGAGTGTAGCATCTGTGCATTCAAGCTCTCCCTACAGATTCCCTAACAGACTAAAACAGTCTCATGAACAATCTGGGAGTATCAGTCTTCCTTCCATTTATAATTGGTAAGCTGATATTTGACAAAAGATGGTAGATGGCCATTAACAAAGAGAATCGTTTGGAATCACTTGGTTTTGACAGTTTTATACAATGTCATGCAACAGATATTTTGTATCCAGGTTATTGTAGGAAAGACTGATTCATAGGTCCCTACTAGTTGTTTTTCTACAGAAATTTCCATAGGTGTAGGAGTGGCTGTGTGGTAAGTAGCTTGCTTACCAACTACATGATTCCGGGTTCAGTCCCATTGCGTGGTACCTTGGGCAAGTGTCTTCTACTATAGCCTCGGGCCAGCCAAAGCCTTGTGAGTGGATTTGGCAGATGGAAACTGAAAGAAGCCCATCGTATATATATATATATATATATATATATATGTGTGTGTGTGTGTGTGTGTGTGTGTATATGTTTGTGTGCCTGTGTTTGTCCCCCCAACATCGCTTGACAACCGATGGTGGTGTGTTTACGTCCTCGTGACTTAGCAGTTCGGCAAAAGAGACCGATAAAATAAGTACTAGGCTTACAAAGAATAAGTCCTGGAGTTGATTTGCTTGACTAAAGGCGGTGCTCTAGCATGGCCACAGTCAAATGACTGAAACAAGTAAAAGAGTAAAAGAACCATTACGTTAAACCTCAACCTGGGCTTCGTTACTCTTAAAAGACGAATCCCTCCCTGGATTCCTTCCACTACTGCCTATTTCTGACCAGTCACGATCATGCAGGCCCAGGTAGCAGCTGAGATCATCTTGTCATATTGTCTTTCGTCTTGGTTGGGTCATTGGTGACTAAACTGGTAACCCCACCAAATAAGCTGAGTGAGGAGGGTGGTTATTAGACACCCTGCAGGACAGAAAACGAAACCCATTAAAAAGAGCAGAGGAAAGTCAGTGGCCATCCAAAAGTGGTGGTGCTGGAGGAGGGACTGTGAGCATGTATACTCTCTTACTTGTTTCAGTCATTTGACTGCGGCCATGCTGGAGCACCGCCTTTAGTCGAGCAAATCGATCCCAGGACTTATTCTTTGTAAGCCTAGTACTTATTCTATCGGTCTCTTTTGCCGAACCGCTAAGTGACGGGGACATAAACACACCAGCATCGGTTGTCAAGCAATGCTAGGGGGACAAACACAAACACATATATATACATATATACGACGGGCTTCTTTCAGTTTCCGTCTACCAAATCCACTCACAAGGCTTTGGTCCGCCCGAGGCTATAGTTGAAGACACTTGCCCAAGATGCCACGCAGTGGGACTGAACCCGGAATCATGTGGTTGGTAAGCAAGCTACTTACCACACAGCCACCCCTATTTTTTAACCTTTCAACTTTTTTTACTTATTTATTTTCATGTGTGTGTGTGTCCATGTGTCATGCGAGTATCAACAGTAAAGAACAAGCCCCAACATATTCCTGCATGAAGAAAAAGCCCTCTAAAAGGCTTACAAACCCACTGTGTCAAGCGTGGCAAGTATGGTAACACTCCTGGATGACATACACTAATATATGAAATCGATTAAAATAATTAAGAACTTACTTGCATGGAAATGTAGCATATGTGATTGGCTTGCATCTGTTGAATAAGTTCTTTCATGATCTGGTGTTGTTTGGAAGTTCATTATTTAATACAAATTTTCTTTCTTTTTCTATTGATGGTTTGTAATCTCTGCAAATTAACAGACAAAGCATTAATGAATAATTACAATAAATATGAGTTAAGAGGCCATCCTTATGCCCCCAAGTAGACACATATGTGATGCAGTCCTTGAGCCAATCACATCCTGTCTAACTTTCCAACCCATGCCAGCATAAAACATGGGCATTAAACAATGATGACAATGCATGTATGTATATATGTAAGAAATAACAAAAAAAGGTTTAAAAAATTTAAACATGGTAAATTCAATTTGCCTGATGAACTTGAATTCAATAATGAAATACTAGAGACAACACAAGGAATCCAGCTGTGACAGTGAGAGAGCATTACGATCATTAATAATCATTCAAAGAAGCTAGGAAGAATATTCATCTGAGACATCTCTTATTGATGTACTGCATTTGAAAACAATATATATGTGTGTGTGTGTGTAAGAAGGGATGACCACTAAGTGGACATCCTATATGCTAGAAAGAGGTGATCAACGACCCTACCACAAAGAAAAATAATGTTCTCCAGAAAAAAATTTCGCAAAACATCAGAGTATAGCGGGCAAGACAAAATGAGAAATACACAGAATAAAAGAATTCTTTTATTCTGTATATTTCTCATTTTGTCTTGCTCGCTATGCTCTGGTGTTTTGCGAAAATTTTTTCTGGAGAACACTATTTTTCTTTGTGGTTGGGTCATTGATGACCTCTTTCTAGCATATAGGATGTCCACTTAGTGGTCATCCCTTCTTATACACACGTAATACAATTTTTCTGAATTTTCAGATTTTTTATATGCTAGGCCACTTGGTTTTCAATTGAATTAATATTCAATTTATCACCCTCTATATATAAATATATAAATATATATATATATATATATATATATATATATATATATATATATATATATATAGATAGATAGATAGATAGATAGATAGATAGATAGATAGATATCAGAGGGAGATGAAATAACAATCCTGTAGTAGCTTGTGAGAATGCTAAATATATGAAACAGACACAGTATTATGCCTTCTAACAGTACATATACATTTAGTATGATACACAGGTGGTTATTTTAATTTAATACTGTTTCCATTGTGTTTACCAAATTTTTCTACAGCATGGCAAACATCAGCAGTGCTAGTAAATATTTTATTCACTGTTTCCTATATAACAAGGTACAAATTTTGTTAAAACAGGTGACAGATGCTTGCCATTGACGAGTCTCAAGAAAGTCATTCTCACGAGTCACCGCAGCAACATTTATCTCACTCTGATATACATTGTGTTTTTAACACAGGTCAATGAAGAGATTTTATCTCAGACAATTCCATAACATCATGCCTTTTAATGGTATGTATACATTTAATACATTTAGAGGCTCTTTATATATATTGCCAGATTCCTACTTTGAAAACAAACTATTTTTATAATAATGATCAAAATAGACATAATTTACAAAACAACTCCATACACTATACACTTTTGAAAATCTCATGTGAAACCAGCCAAGTGCATTCCTATATTTTAAGGTATAATGAAATTTGAAATAATTCTAATATATTCTCTGTGCTTTTGCAACTTCATTTCTCCTTTTCCTCCACTTGTTTGGATTAATTTTATGTACACACACACACACACACATATGATGAATATGTATATATATATATATATATATATATATATATATATATATACACACATACATTTATATTTGTGAAAGAGGACAACAAATGCCAAGGCATAACAAACATCTCAAGTCATATACATTATTATTCTTAACTTAGTTGAGGTCTTACAGCTGTTTCTGAGATATCCCAAGTGATAGGCAAATATGCCTGAATATGGGGTGTTCCATCATCAGAGCCAAGTAGAGAACATATGAAAGATCTAGACATGGAAAATTTGCAGATAATAAGCAATGAAATGGAAGAGTAGAGAGTAAGGAAATAAAGTTCACAGTTCATTTTTCAGAGGGTATGGATGTTAGTCCGTATGTATTACAGCAAAGTATTTTCACAGCATAAATATCCAGAACCCTGATAATCCATTTGTTTAGATCACCAGTGAACTAAACACCCATATTATATATATATAATAATATTAGGGACAAAATCCAAAATTACAGGTAAACACTCAATTAAAATCAATTTATAAAAAATTAAAATTAAATTGAGCTTTACAATTTTACATTGAGCTTTAGATTTTCATCGATGAGTTCATGAACCTTGGTTCTTTTCCCTAAAACTATATATATATATATATATATATATACTAGCAGTATAACCCGACGTTGTCCGGGTGTGACTTATTATGCCATCTATGATAAGTCTTGCTAGGTGAAAATCAACTAAAAAATAAAGCCTTACAACGAAAAACATACATATATACACACACACATATATACACATACATATATACGTATATACACACACATACATATATGTATGTGTGTATGTATAAAACATTTATATAAACAAGAAAGAAAGACAAAATTAACTAGAGATAATTCTCATACACTTACTGTAATTAATTCATTCTTTGGTGGATGGCTATCTTTTTGTGGTCTTGTTTTGTTTTTGTCTTAAAGAACACTGTCCAGACTATATCTTAGCATTTATTGACCGAATATTTCTCATCTATCGACAAGTATTGTTTATATTAATAGGTGTGTACACACTTCACATTATTATTATTTGCTATACATGAATTTCCTGTCTTATTCTTCGTATGTATCACACTATATTAAGTGCTTCACAGATATCTGGACGTCTTACTTCACAGGAAGTAGCATCTCAACAACAATTTTATGTTTGTTATACTTCCTCTCAGTTGACATATATTGATGTAGTTGGAAATATTTTTTGTTCGTCATCTATGTATGTATGTACATATGTATCTATGTGTTATTACTCATGCTCGCCTTATGATGACGAAATCACACTTACTTGCGTACATATGTACGCCGAGCTAAGTAAAAGAGTGGTTGTTCTTACATACAGGCTTGTCCTCTGCATCTCTCTCCAGCTAAGCGTTCCTAATCTTGTGAAATTTATGTTTTTGTGATCACATGTATGCTGTAATCTGTGATTTTGTCAGGGACAGGAACAAAGAGCCAACGTGAAATTTTGCATTAAACTTTGGACGTCTGCTACAGAGACATTGAGCATGCTTCGACAGGCTTATAGTGACAAGGCAATGAGTCATGTGCAATGTTTCAAGTGGCACAGGCACTTTAGAAGTGGAAGAACATCGTTGGAAGATGATGAGCAATCTGGAAGACCTGTCACAAGCATCAATCCCAGATATGTGGTATTGTGCATCAAGAATTCATTCCCCAGGGCCAGACCATCAATCCAGAGTTCTACTGTGATGTTTTGAAGTGTTTGTGGGAGGACATTTGGCAAAAGCAACCAGATCTGTGGAGCACAAAGAATTGGATTCTTCATGACAACAATGCACCCTGCCACCAAGCTCTCCTTACTTGTGAGATTATCACCAAAGACAACATGGTATCACTTCTGTACCCACCAGATTCAGCACCTGTGGACTCTTTACTCTTTTACTTGTTTCAGTCATTTGACCGCGGCCATGCTGGAGCACCACCTTTAGTCGAGCAAATCGACCCCAGGACTTATTCTTTGGATGCCTAGTACTTATTCTATCGGTCTCTTTTGCCGAACTGCTAAGTTATAGGGACCTAAACACACCAGAATCGGTTGTCAAGCAATGTTATGGGGGGGGGGACAAACACAGACACACAAACATATACACACACATACATATATATATATATATATATATACGATGGGCTTCTTTCAGTTTCTGTCTACCAAATCCACTCACAAGGCTTTGGTCAGCCCGAGGCTATAGTAGAAGACACTTGCCCAAGATGCCACGCAGTGGGAATGAACCCGGAACTATGTGGTTGGTAAGCAAGCTACTTACCACACAGCCACTCCTGCGCCTGTGACCTCCATCTCTTCCCCAAGATGAAAATGCAGCTCAAAGGTAGCTGTTTTAACACTGTTGTTGAGGTCCAAAGCAAATTTCAGAAAGTCCTCAACTTGCTTATGGAAAACGACTTCCAGGTCAGATTCCAAAAGTGGCAGGAATGCTGGGCAAGGCAACTATTTCAAAGGAGATGATGCTAAAGCTTAGATAAGTTATTTTTTTATTAAATATAATTAACCCTGGAACCTTTTAATGCCACCTCATATAATACATACATACATACATACATACATCGCTGATATTGTTTTCCTATGCATAAATTTTATGATTGAAAAATTTACTATATTCTGTACATACGAGTATATCAGATTGCGGGTACAATAAAATGCATTTAACTTGGTGTAATGATTGCGTTGTTCAATTAAATGGAGCTGTTTGAAACAGTTCTACTGCATCACTTCTTGATATCCTGTTGCTTATTTAGATTTTATTCACCTGACTTTGAGCTGTGCAATAATATCAGACTGACTTGATGCTTCAACTTAAGCACTTAATTCAACTGTGTCTCAATGATATGTGTGTATATATATATATATATATGTATATATATATATATATATATGTATATATATATATGTATATATATATATATATA
>NC_068981.1:181008030-181008875 GCF_001194135.2 Octopus bimaculoides | reverse complement strand
CTGTACTCTTTCACCACAACTTTCTCTCACTCTTACTTCCTGTTTCTGTTGTACCCGTATTTCAAAGGGCCAGCCTTGTCACACTGTGTCATGCTGAATATCCCGGAGAACTATGTTTTGGGTAGACGTGTCTGTGGAGTGCTCAGCCACTTGCACGTTAATTTCACGAGCAGGCTGTTCCGTTGACCGGATCAACTGAAACCCTCGACGTCGTAAGCGACGGAGTGCCAACAAACATATATATATATATATATATATATATATATATATATACACACACACACACATATACATGTGTATATATATATATGTATATTTATGTATGTATATGTGTGTGTGTGTATATGATACACACACACACACACAGACATATATATATATATATATATAAATTCAAGCTACAGAGTGACTGAAGGGTCATGAATTTCATACTTTGGCACTTACCAATAAGTGCCAATATGTATAGCTCTTGACCCCTGAATAATTCTGTAACCTCTGCCAATTATCTATATATATATATGAAACTGAGAATGTGTGTCTGTCTGTTTGTATGTGGGTGTGTGCATCACTAAAACTCGAGAACTACCCAACTGATTTCATTCAAATTTTACACATGCACTACTTAGGGTCCATGGACTGTCATGGGCCAATATGTTCAAATTCTTGCTAAATGCGAGCTGAGAGTAATCTCTTAATCTGTTTCAGTATTATGTGTCAAAAGTGAAACAATAACATCTCTATTGTAATGTGAGATATAGTATCACTTTTAATAGTTACACTATGTTATATAATATGTACATAGTGAAACTATTATCTCACATTACATATATATATATATATATATA
>NC_068981.1:181001792-181006628 GCF_001194135.2 Octopus bimaculoides | reverse complement strand
ATATATGTATATATGTATGTATGTATGGGTAATCTTCAAGTTTAGGGGGGATAAGAAAAATAAATAAAAATATTCAAGGGAAATAACTGAACGACTTACCAGTATTATCCGTTTTCTTCTAGCTGTTTATAAATAAATCACACCCTAACCCTAACCCTAACGTCAATCAAATCACGTGTATGATTTATTTATAAACAGAGATGTACGGAGAATACTGGTAAGACGTTCAGTTACTTCCCTTGAATATTTTTATTTATTTTTTTTATCCCCCTAAACTTGAAGATTACCGTATGTCTGTATGTATGTATATGCTTGTGTGTCTGCATTTGTCCCCCCACTATCGTTTGACAACTGATGGTGTGTTTATATCTCCATAACTTAGCGGTTCGGCACAAGACACCGATAGAATAAGTACTAGGCTTACAAAGAATAAGTCCTGGGGGTCAATTTGTTCGACGAAAAGGCGGTGCTCTAGCATGGCTGCAGTCAAATAACTGAGACAATTAAAAGAGTAAAAGAGTGGTTGGCGTTAGGAAGGGCATCCAGCTGTAGAAACTCTGCCAAATTAGATTGGAGCCTGGTGTTGCCATCCGGTTTCACCAGTCCTCAGTCAAATCGTCCAACCCATGCTAGCATGGAAAGTGGACGTTAAACGATGATGATGATGATTGATGTCACAGGTTGTGTTTCAAAACAAATGACAAGGAAAAAAGCTTAAGATTTATTCCCAACGCCCTTTCAATGCCATATTGTGTCACTTAGATCGCAGCTTCTAAACAATAACTGCCGAAACAAAAACATCGACTAAGTGTCTAAAAGTGAAGAGGGCAACATCCTATGAGCTGGGAGTGAGCTCCTCCTCAAGAAGTACTTGTTTTCCACGGAATCATTCAGAAGCTTGCTTCTCAACCATGTCCTCTCAGGTTCAGTCCCAATGAACTGCACTAGGGCAAGTGTTTTTCTACAGAACAGACCAAAGCTTTTTTAGAAGATTTCATAGACAGGAGAGTGAAAGAAACCTGCCATGTCCGTGTGTGTGTGTGTGTGTGTGTGTGTGTGTGTATTTAAAAGGATGGAAAATAAAGTTGATTTTAGTGGAATTTGAACTCAGAACCTACAGAGCCAGAAGAAATGCCACTAAACATTTTGCCTGAAGCACTAACAATTCTGCCAGCTTGCTACCTTTCTTCAATAACAACAATAATAACGGTTTCTTGTTTAGGTACAAGGTCAGCAATTTTGAAGGGAGGGTGAGTGATCCATACTATCAACCTCTACAGTACTAGATCAGTACTCTATTTTATCAACCCCAGAGGGATGAAAGGTAAAGTTGACCTTGGTGGAATTTGAACTCAAAATGTAAAGAGCCAGAATTAATAATAATAATAATAATAATAATAATAATAAGAGCACTCAGAGAGGGCAAACCTCCACCAAGGCAACACCAATGACCTCTCAACGTTTAGTCAGAGATGATTTTTAAAATGAGAATATCTGAAATAAACTCGACTGCCCTCACAAACGAGAATACTAAAAATGAACCCAACCGATCTCAGAAAGTAAGTAAAGAAACAGGAAAAATAATCCAGAATCCTTGTCTGGTACCAGATTGATCCCAAAATCTAATCGGTTTGTGCTAGTTATGAGGCCAAACATCCCTGAAAGTTTTATCCGAATCCATTCAGTGGTTCTTGAGATATTTTGTCCATGGACAAACAAACAAACATGACTGAAAACAATACCTCTGCCTTCACTAAGGCAGAGGTAATAATCCTTTTTACTGGAAGCACAAGGCCTCAAATTTGTGGGGTGGGGGCTAGTTGTTTATATGTGCATCTCTGATCACAAGCAGGAGTAGTGAAGGAACATCATAGACATATGTTGAGAGGTATTCTTTGGGGTTTCAATAATTCACCTCTGAAAACATGGGTATTTCATTCAACATCCTTAAGCAAACCTTATTTAGGGTCCTTTTGAGTGGGATGGGCTACTTGACCTGGAGAAAATTCTAAATGAGCCTTACTTGCAAGGTCATGCACTGTTTATGGTGATATGAGATCACCATAACATGCACATATGGTTGTAATGACATGCCAAGTATACTCTTATCAGATGGATAGTCATGATGACTTTGTATATTTGTGCTCCAGTGTCACTTTGATGGCATGCATTGCTCTTTCACTCGATGATAATAATAATAAATTTTAGATAACAAGAACCATGGAAAGTGAACAGTGTATAAGTCATGATATACATGTGTGCATGCATATGGAGGGCAGATATCAGGTGTAGTGTTGACAAATTTCAGGAAGCATGGCGGTTTTAAAGAATGCAATGTCTCAGCAGCTGACAACTGATGTAGGTAGTTTGTTCCATGCTTCAGCAACTCCGAAAGTCATGGGAGCTGAGATGTTTTCTGATTTTGTAGGCATGCCCATGTGTGTTAGACACATAGAATTCAAAAAGGGGCTCAAGATTGTTGTTGGCACAATGATTAATAATTTTGTGGGTGTTTTTACAAGTCAGCTGCCAGACATCAGAGCTTCAGTGTATCCATGCCCAGGGAAGCAAGGTGTTCAGCATATGGTAGATACCTGATAGAGGGTATTTGCTTGGTTGCACGATTCAGAACATTTTCCAGGAAGTCAATGTTCTGAGCAAGATAGGGGTGCCAAGCTGGTGATACAAATTCCAAGTGTGACTGCACCATAGCCTTAAATAGATAGCTGGAGAGCAATTAACAAAGGTCTTGCTGATTGATGCCAAGGCACCCTTGGCCTTCTTGACAATTTTAGAGATATGCTTTGTCCAGTGCAAATAGCTGCTGACAGTAATGCCCAGGTCACGTTCACAAAGGACTTTTTGATATTAGTGTTGTGGAGAGAGTATGTGGACGCTGGGTTTTTCCTCTCAAAATGCATGGTGGTACACTTGTCCACAGCCAACTTGAGTTGCCAGTCCATGATTCATTGCCGCATTGTGTCCTGGTCCAATTGCAGGAAAGATCTATAATGTTCAGGATCTGTCCTTTTTATCTCAAAGTACAGCTTGATGTCATCTGCATATTTCAGCACTGTGACATTCTTTTAGTTGGCATGTATGTCATTAATGATCAAGAACGGATCCCTGTAGTACACCAGATGACATCTCACAGGGTGAAGAACGCTGTCCTAGAACCGTGACTACCACTTTTTGGCTGAGAATGAAAGACTCCAACCAGTTTTTTAAAAATCATCTTTCACACCCATTGCAGAGAGTTTTGCCATAAGTCTTTTGTGTGGCACAGAATTAAAAGCTTTAGCAAAATCAAGGTAAACAACATCCACTCACGAGCCGCTATCAGTGAACCCGGGTGATGTCTTCAAGAAACTCAATGAGTTGATTACAACAGCTGGAGTTAGGTATAAATCCAAATTGTGAGGGCCAGATAAGGTTGTGAGAATTCTAGACATTCCAGAGTGTTTCTTTGACACAGGATTCCATCAGTTTGGCAATGCAGCTAGTAAGACTGACTGGACGATAGTTGACAGGCGACGTGCGGTCACCCTTTTTGAACAGAGGAATGACACTGGCAGTTTTCTACTGCTCCAGAGTAGCACCGTTGTTAAGACAACTAAAAGAAGAGTAAAAGCTAGTGCAGGAGGAAGTACCCACCACATTTGAAAAGCAAGTACGTAACGCCATCAAGGCCAGGAGAGGCAGAGTTGCACTTATTCTTAAGGTGACGTTGCAGCATTGAGGTGTAAATTCCATAGTTGTTATAGAATTTGATGTCAGAGGTGGTGGAGATGGTACGTTTTGGTTTCCAACCGTTAAAATGCCTGATAAAATCATATGTTCCTCATCTGATAGGAAGTGTAATTAAACCAATTACAACATCCTCAATATTAAATAACCAATAACAACAATAATTATAATGATAATAATAATCCTTTCTACTATAGGCACAAGGCCTGAAATTTGGGGGGAGGGGCCAATCAATTAGATTGACTCCAGTATGCAACTGCTACTTAATTTATCGACCCCGAAAGGATGAAAGGCAAAGTCTACCTTGGTGGACAGGCAAAATACCACTAAGCATTTCGCTCAGCATGTTAACGATTCTGCCAGCTCAGTGCCTTAATAATAATAATTATAATAATAATAATAATAATGATAACAATGATAACAATAACGATAATAATCTTTTCTGCTATAGACACAAGACCTGAAATTTTTGTGGGGAGAGGTCCAGTCTATTGCATCGACCCCAGTACTCAACTAGTATATATCAACCCCGAAAAGATGAAAGGCAAAGTCAATCTTGGCAGAAGTAGTAGTAGTAGTAGTAGTTGTAGTAGTAGTAGTAGTACCATCATCATCATCTCTGAAAACTTTCGAGAAATCAAGCAAACTGAAATCAGAGGAATGTGGAGTCTCAAAACAACATTACCCATTGCTATTGGAACGATGTCAAAAGAAGCCAACCAAATATGCAAACCAAATTCCAAGCAGCCTTGAAATAAGTAAATTGCAAAAGATTGTATTTATGAGTACCTCAGATATTTTATTTACATTCCTCACTGTGTTGATACAATCTTTTCCATTAAATTATTTATAAATTTTATAAAGAGATTTCTTTTTTAAAAAAAACACACAGACATCAGTTTATTTTATCTACTCTTTTACTTGTTTCAGTCATTTGACTGTGGCCATGCTGGAGCGCTGCCTTTAGTCGAGCAAATCAACCCCAGGACTTATTCTATGTAAGCCTAGTACTTATTCTATTGGCTGCTTATGCTGAACCGCTAAGTTACAGGAATGTAAACACACCAGCGTCAGTTGTCAAGCAATATA
>NC_068981.1:180990516-181001670 GCF_001194135.2 Octopus bimaculoides | reverse complement strand
TATATATATATATATATTATTTAAAAGCAGCAGCTGCTTTTAAATAAAGCATATTACTCTACCTCTGGTATTTGAGTACTCTCTTTTCCACCTTGTTGCACATTTATGTGCTTACTCTGGTATATATATATATACATACGACGGGCTTCTTTCAGTTTCCATCTATCAAATCCACTCACAAAGCTTTGGTTGGCTCGAGGCTATAGTAGAAGACACTTGCCCAAGGTGCCACGCAGAGGGTCTGAACTCAGAACCATGTGGTTGGTAAGCAAGCTACTTACCGCATAGCTATTCCTGCGTCTATCATTAATTTTTTTTCAATTGCATGGCACCAAACCTGTTTGCATCTTTAGATGCAAAAACTTGTTTCTTCATGTTTCTGCTTGAGACTTGGGTGCAGCTTATATAAATTAAAGAAAAGCATAATAATAATAATAATAAGACCAGCCAGGAACAACTGACATCTTATGCAAGACACCATCAATTATTTTCTACTCTAGGCACAAGGCCACAAATTCTTTTGGGGGGTGGCAGTTGATTATATTGACCCCAGTACGCAACTAGTACTTAATTTATTGACCCTGAAAGGATGAAAGGCAAAGTTGACCTTGGCGGAATTTGAACTCAGAATGTAAAGACAGACGAAATATGACTAAGCATTTCTCCCAGCGTGCTAACCTTTCTGCCAGCTCGCCACCTTAAGACACCATCAATTCAATAATACAACCCAAACAAAACAATCCACGAATAGGAGACATACTCTATACAGTAAATATCCAATAAAATGATTCCCACAACATGTACTTCACAGGCTGGATACTCAACAGAAAAACACTACTCACATTACACACACAGCCAGGACCAGATTAAGACCCATTGAGGCCCTAAGCGCTTAAAAGATTTCAGTGCCCCATAAAAGATTATGTAATTCAAAATATAAAAAATAACAAACCATAAAATAAATTTTTATTTTTCACTATGAAACAAAACAGTAATTGAGAAAATAAAGTTTATTTTTGTATACTTCCACTTTATTTATATTTGAAAAGTTTCCTCTTACATTTTTGAATTGAAAAGTCTTTGATCAGATCAAAGGTAACACATCTGCATCTATACTCAGTAGAGAAGAAGGCATCCCAAATATCATTTTAGCAAGTTTAAAGTAATTTCTTTTGTGCCGTAAACCATTTACTATTTCTGTATTGCCCCCTTCTTCGCTTGATGTCCTAAGCATATGCTTATTTTGCTTAATGGTTAATCCAGTGCTGTTCACAACACACAATGCAATCACTAATACAACAAAAGACAGGAACCAGTCCCCATTATGAAACAAACGGATATTATACAATGCCAGGAAGAGTTTGCATGACACCAACAAGAAAAACGAACATACAATGCTGCACATATCTCAGCAACCTGGAGGTGTAGCAAGTAATGCAGTAGAAATTTGCCTGAAACAACCAAATATTGAACAATTATCATCATCATCTTAACGCCAACCACTCCGAGAGTGTAGTGGGTGCTTTTTACGTGCCACTGGCACAGGAGCCAGTCAGGCGGGCCTGGCATCAATCACGTTTGGATCGTGCTTTTTACATGCCACCAGCATGGGAGCCAGTCATGGGGTACTGGCATCGGCCATGTTTGGATGGTGCCTTTTACTTGCCACCGGCACAGGAGCCAGTTAGGCAAACCTGGAATTGACCACATATAATAATAATCCTTTCTACTATAGGCACAAAGCCAGCGATTTTGCAGGAGAGGATAAGTCAGTTACATTGACTCTTGTACTTGACTGATACTTATTTTATCCACAAGGGATGAAAGGTAAAGTCAAACTCAGAACATAAGTTGAACTCAGAACATTACAATCCACAAACACAAGACACTCTATACAGTAGACATCCAATGAAATAAACAATCACCACAACAGGTACTCTACCTAAAAGAAGAACACAGCTCACATTACACACACAATACAAACCATACAAACCTTAATACAACAAAAGACTGCAATCAGACCCTATAACAATGCTGGTAAGAGTTTACACTCCCCGCAACAACAAAAATGAACATACAATGCTGCACGCACCTCAGCAACATGGAAGTGTAGTAGGTGGTGCAGTAGAAATTTGCCAGAAACTATCAAATGTTGAACATTAATAATAATAATCATTTCTTATTTCTTTATTGCCCACAAGGAGCTAAACATAGAAGGGACAAACAAGGACAGACAAATGGATTAAGTCAATTACATCAACCCCAGTGTGCAACTGGTACTTAATATATTGACCCTGAAAGGATGAAAGGCAAAGTCGACTTCGGCAGAATTTGAACTCAGAACGTAACGGCAGACGAAATACCGCTAAGCATTTCGCCCGGCGTGCTAACGTTTCTGACAGCTCGCCGCCTTAATAATAATCATTTCTACTAAAGGTACAAGGCCTGAAATTTGGAGGGGAGGGGACTAGTTGATTACATCGACCCCAGTGTGTAACTGCTACTTAATTTATTAACCCTGCAAGGATGAAAGGCAAAGTCGACCTTGGCGAAATTTGAACTCAGAACATGAAGACAGAAAATATTGCTAAGCATTTCGCCCAGTGTGCTAACGATTCTGCCAGCTCGCTGCCTTAATAATAACAATCTTCTCTACTAAAGGTACAAGACCTGAAATTTGTCGGGACGGGTCTAATCAATTACATTGACCCCAGTATTTCACTGGCACTTAATTTATCGACCCTGAAAGGATGAAAGGCAAAGTCGACCTCGTTGGAATTTGAACTCAGAACATCATGGCAGACAAAATGCCACCAAGCATCTTGTGCTATAATAATAATAATAATAATAATAATGATAATGATTTCTTTTATTGGCCACAGGGGCCCAGCACAAGGACAACAATATCAAACGACAAACTGCAACACAAAAAAAAAAATGTGGGGTCTACATCAATCAAAGAGAGATACTGCCACATTAAAAGATATAACAAAGGATATATAAATAGAAATTAGAGAAATAAATAAATTCATAAAAAGATAATTAGAATCCCTAATAGTGGGAGGAGTCCACTTAGGATAACTCGAGGTAAATCCCATGCAAAAAATCATGGATTACTCTGTACTCTGTCATCCCTAAGGCATGGGAAAGCACCCTAATAATAATAATAATAATAATCCTTTCTACTATAGGTACAAGGCTTGAAATTTTGAGGGAGGGGTTAAAACAATTATACTGATCCCAGTACTCAACTGGTACTTCATTTATCGACCCTGAAAGGATGAAAGGCAAAGTTGACCTCAGCAGAATTTGAACTCAGAAAGTAAAGACAGACGAACTGCTACTAAGCATTTTGCCCAGCATGCTAACAATACTGCCAGCTTGCCACCTGAATAAAAATACTAAATAATAATAATAATAATAATAATAATAATAATAATAGAGTGTCTTCCATGATAAGTTAACACCCAAGCACCAAAGTTTATAGAGACCCTGTGAGACCTCTGACAACAGGTTGCTGTTCACTCTCACAAAATCAACCAAAGCAAGTAAGACCAACAACAACAACAACAACAACAATAATAATAATAATAATAATAATAATAATAATAATAATAATCCTCTCTAATATAGGCACAAGGCCTGAAATTTTGGAGGAGGGAAGTAGTTGATTACATTGACTCCAGTGTTTCACTGGTACTTAATTTATCGATCCCAAAAGGATAAAAGGCAAAGTCGACCTCAGCGGAATTTGAACTCAGAATGTAAAAAGCTGGAAGAAATGCTAAGAATGTTGCCCAGTATGCTAACGATTCTGCCAGCTCACTGCCTTAAATATTGGTTTCAAGTTTTGGCACAAGGCCAGCAATTTTGGGGGAGGGAGTAAGTCGATTAGATCAACCTCAGGATTCAACTGGTACTTATTTTATTGATCTCAAAAGGATGAAAGGCGAAGTTGACCAAGGCAGAATTTGAACCCAGAACAAAAAGACAGAGAAAATGCTGCTAAGCATTTTTTCCAACACAGTAATAATTCTGCTAGCTCGTCACCTAAATAATAATAATAACAATAATAATAATAATAATAATAATAATAATGATGATGATGATGATAATAATAAACTTTTCTGCTACAGGCACAAGGCCTGGAATTTGTGAGAAGGGGTATAGTCAACCCCAGTATTTGACTAGTACTTATTTTTTTTGACCCTGAAAGGATCAAAAGCAAAGTTGACCCCAGCAGAATTTGAACTCAGAATGTAAAAACAGACAGAATGCCATGAAGCATCTTGCCCAGCATGGTAACGATTCTGCCAACTCACCACTTTAATAATAACAATCCTTTCTACTATAGGCACAAGGTCTAAAATTTTGGGGGAAGGAGTTAAGATGATTACATCAACCCCAGTACTCTACTGGTACTTAATTTATCAACCCCAAAAGGACGAAAGGCAAAGCTGACTCTGGTGAAATTTGAACTCACTGAAAATGGACGGAATGTCGCTAAGCATTTTACCTGGTATGGTAACAATGCTGCCAGTTTGCCACCTTAATAATAATAATAATAATTATAATAATAATAACAACAACAACAATAATAATCCTTTTTATTAAAGGCAGAAAGATTGAAATTTTTGGGGAGGGGACCAGTCGATTATACCAACTCAAGTGTTTCACTGGTACTTATTTTATCAACCCTGAAAGGATGGAAAGCAAAGTTGACCCTGGCGGAATTTGAACTCACAGCATAAAGACAGATGAAATGCTAAGCATTTTGTCTGGCATGCTTATGATTCTGCCAGCTCAATAATAATAATAATAATAAAGTTATTGTATACAGTGTTCAGGTGTACTACAACTCTTCAGAAATAGTAGCCAAAAAGGCATAAAGAGTACATAGAATAGAAGAGAATAAGTTGCTAAAAAAAGTGGGTGAGAACATCAGGTGTATTTGCTGGCGAATTTCAAGAAGCATGGAAATTTTGAAGGAGGCAGAGTATGATAATAATAATAATAATAATAATAATGATTTCTTTTATTGGCCACAAGGGCCCAAGACATGGACGACAATATCAAAGGACAAATTACAACACACAAAAAAAAAAAAAATGTGGGGTTTACATCAACCAAAGAGAGATACTGCCACATTAAAAGATATAACAAAGGATATATAAATAGAAATTAGAGAAATAAATAAATTACTTTTTTACGTTTAGTGATTTTGTCAATTTGACAAAAACAAGTTTATAAATAAAAGTAAAAAATTCTGTACTTACAGTGTCTAATTTCTTCTTCAAAATCACACAATCGACTGCACAAACATCCCAATCTTGTATGTCAGGGAACTTCCAGGATCTTTAATATTTAATGGTTTCCTGAAGGACTCACACTTCTCTTTGAAAAGTTTAGATGTGAATCATTGATAAACAAAAAATTGTCATAAACAACAATTGAGGAAATGATTTATCCACTAACAACAACAAATCTATTATTCTCTAATTATAGTAATTCAGATGGTAGTGGAATACTAATAATGACATTTTCAATTAACTTTAGTTAAATGGAGAAGGGGACAATATAGTAATTGTTTAGCTGTGAATACTGAATGAACAATAATTTTTATAAGCTTTTTCCTCCTGCAAGGAATTCTAGGAAAATGTGAATATCGTATTTGATGGTATAAAAGATGCATAGACATTTTAGACACACCCCAATTTCAGCAGCACATATTCCGGAAAAAATGTTTTTAGTGCATTAAAGCTTATGGAAGCCCAACTTTGCACACAGGCCTCATGGTGATGGTCTGAGACATATTTTGGAGGAAAGAAATACATCTTATATGCCATAAAAAAATATATATATATATTCAGCAGTATCACTGCCAAGCAGTGTTTAAGCACGTTTTAGGTTAGTTAAAATATGTTTGTGGCATATTTCAACTGCTAAAGGTAAATTCACTGCAGTTACTGTGGAGAAAAAATTCTCTTCTATAGTAAAAAGAGTAAAAACACTACACACACACACACACACACACACACACACACACACACATACATACATACATATATGAGCAAGATCGTTGCCAGTGCCCCTGGACTGGCTCTTGTGCGGGTGGCACATAAAATACACCATTTGAGCGTGGCCGTTGCCAGTACCGCCTGACTGGCCTTCGTGCGGGTGGCACGTAAAAGCACCCACTACACTCTCAGAGTGGTTGGCATTAGGAAGGGCATCCAGCTGTAGAAATTCTGCCAAATCAGATTGGAGCCTGGTGTAGCCATCCGGTTTCACCAGTCCTCAGTCAAATCGTCCAACCTATGCTAGCATGGAAAGCGGACGTTAAACGACGATGATGATGATGATGATGATATATATATATACATGTATATATATATATCAGCAGTGTTAGTGCCAAGCAGTGTTTAGGCATAAACAAACTTTAGGTTAGTTAAGATATGTTTGTAATATATTTCAACTGCTAAAAGCAAATTCACAGCAGTTAACATCATCATCATTTAACATCCATTTTCCATGCTGACATAGGTTGGATGGTTTCACAAGGGTTGGCTAGGTAGATTACTGCACCAGGCTTCACTGTCTGTTTTTGGCAGGGTTTTTTACAGCTGGATGCCCTTCCAAACACCAACCACTTTACAGAATGGACTGAAGGCTTTTTACATGGCATAAGTACCAACGTGGGCTGTTTTGGCATAGTTTTTAGATCTGGATGCTTTTCCAAGCACCAACTACTTTACAGTGTGGACTGGATGCACCAGCATAGGTGTGGTTGCTAAGTAACTTGCAAGACAAAGATTGAAGGAGGTGGCCTTGTGCCAGGTGATGAGAGTTACCATGGAGAAAAAAATTCTCTTATGGCAAAAGATGTAAAAATATCATTTCTGCCCAGTGTTGCCCCCTATCAGATTCCCAGATGCAATATTTTTAGCTTTTTAGCTATTACCAATGGGAAATACAGAAGAGAGGCAACTCTGGACAGATTTAAAGCCAGAGCTTTAAATAAAACACAGTCAACAACATTGACTGAATTGTGCTGTTGGACCACCAGGTTGAGAGAAATTCACTAGTATCAGTACCAAGCAGTGTTTAGGTTTAAGCAAACTTTAGGTTAGTTAAAATATGTTTGTGGTACTGATAGTGCTGAATTTCTCTCAACCTAGTAGTCCAATGTTGTTGACCGTGTTTTAGTTAAAACAATAGTTTAAAATCTGGCCAGAGTTACCTCTCTTCATTGTTTCCAATTGATAATGACTAAAGAGCTAGAAATGTTCAATCTGGGAATCCAACAGAGGGCAACACTGGACAGAAACAGTGTTTAAGGCGGCGAGCTGGCAGAAACGTTAGGTATTTTATCTGCCGCTACATTCTGAGTTCAAATTCCGCCGAGGTCGACTTTGCCTTTCATCTGTTCGGGGTTGTTAAACTAAGTACCAGTTACGCACTGGGGTCAATGTAATCGACTTAATCCGTTTGTCTGTCCTTGTTTGTCCCCTCTATGTTTAGCCCCTTGTGGGCAATAAAGAAATAAAAAAGTGTTTTACACCTTTTTACCATAAGAGAGGATTTGTTTCCTCTATGATAACTGCAGTGAATTTGCCTGTAGAAGTTGAAATATGTCACAAACATATTTTAACTAACCTAAAGTTTGTTTAGCGTGCAGTCATTCATTTGTTTGTTTTATATTTGTTTCTTTTTTTTCCATGGGTTAATCAAAATATAACATTATTGAGACATAATTTCCCGTTGTTAACCCTTACTGGTTTTCCAAGAAAAGGATTTTTCATTCCAATTACCTTTGAAATTGCAGAGCTAGCAGATGATTTATTGACAGAGAATTGTCAATAAGCAACATTATTCTAGCTAGGCTCTTTTTTCACATGAAGAGCAGAATGGAAAGATTTGAATGCACATGTATACATACATACAGACACACACATGGCTTCTTTCACTTTCTACCTTCTTAATTCCCCCTACAAGACATTGATCAGCTTAGAAGAGTATAGTTGGAGACTATATCACAGGGTTTCATACTGTGGGATTGAATCCATAACCACATGGTAGAGAACCAAACTTCTTAACTACACAGTCATGCTCATTCATTCCTTCTGTTTGGCAAAACACTCCAATAGAATAATTACTAGGCTTACAAGGAATAAATCCTGGGGTCGATTTCTTCGACTAAAGGCGGTGCTCCAGCATGTCCCCAGTCACATGACCGAAACAAGTAAAACAAGAAAAAACTATGCCATTTTAATCTTGAGCAACACCTGTTATCTCTGCTAGTATATATTCACACACACACACATATATATAGGCGAACTGGCAGAAACGTTAGCACGCCGGGCGAAATGCTTAGCGGTATTTCGTCTGCCGCTACGTTCTGAGTTCAAATTCCACCGAGGTCGACTTTGCCTTTCATCCTTTCGGGGTCGATCAAATAAGTACCAGTTACGCACTGGGGTCGGTATAATCGACTTAAAATCCGTTTGTCTGTCCTTGTTTGTCCCCTCTGTGTGTAGCCCCTTGTGGGTAGTAAAGAAATAACACACATATATATACACACACACGCACACACATATATATATATACACACACACACATATACATACACTCGCACACACACACATATATATAATTATTTGTAGACTCCATATCTGAGAAACTTCTACACAGTTTTGTCTACTTACTTTCACTCATAAGCCTTCAACTGACTCAATATTCATCCCTAAATTCCACACAGTGGGATTCAACTCACTAATGATGTCAACGACGACGATGACGATGACAAGGAGGAGGAGGAGGAACATTTCAAAACTCTGTTTATAGCAGCATCCTTAAAAAATACTCCAGCAGCACTCCAAAATGATTGACACCATCTTTCAATTACTAATTCTATCATCCTCGGCAACATTACAATAACACCATCCTTAAATTATATGAACACTTCCTTGAACTTACATTCATCTCTAGTAAATAATAAACTTCCCTTTGTTGTATAAGTAAAGGAAACAATAAATATTGTTGTCCCACATAAATGCTTGAAAAAATGGTGCAGCCATGGAGGGACTGCTTTTAATTACAGGTGAGCTCAATCAGAAATGATCTGGTACTAAACAACAACTCTTTCAATTATAACCAGTAACACTTCAAGATATTATTGCAACATCATTCTAAAATCATTCCTTCTTCCTTTTTCTTCTGCTCATATCCAGATTAATATTAACACTTTTAAGCACCCCTTTATGTGTGTGAGCGCACATACAACAGGCTTCTTTCAGTCTCAGTCTACCAAATCCACTGATAAAGCTTTGGTTGGCTTTAGATTATAGCAGAAAATATTTGCCCCAGAATCCAAACAGATACTGCATGACAGTTGTAGATGAACACCACTATCATACAACCTGTCAAAAAATGATATCTGACCATGAGAAAATATTACCTTGGATGCTCTTCTGTTGCCAACCCTCATCTATCTCCAGGCAAGGTAATATTTCCCCATGGCTGGACATGTTTCCTCAAAAGACTGGAGATGAACAACACTCATATCAGAGATACTTGTTTACAACCATGATGTGATGTGAAGATGAGACACAAACACACACACGTCCATATGCACATCAGTTTCCACACACACACACACACACACATATGTAGATATATATATACACACACACACTTGTATATTTCATATACACATTGACTGGTAGATCACCCAGCTGTCAGTGGGAGATCACAATATTTACAGAGTTTTCTGACAATACTATTACCCTCTGCTGAGGTCAACTTTGCTTTTCATCCTTTCAGGGTCGATAAAGTAAGTACCAGTTATGCTTTAGGGTCGATGTAAGCGACTTATCTCCTCTCTTGAAATTGCTGGCCTTGAGCCAAAATTTAAAACCTTTATTACCCCACCCCAAACCACCTGCATTGATGGTGAGTAGAATTTATGGTACAAAGGAACCCTTGAGTTTTTTCAACCCCCAAATGCATCATACTTTTATTTCCTTTTTCTTATCTACAGTCACCACCAATCAAACCCACTGCAGATATAACCAATTGAACCATGCAACTACTAGTTTGTGTTATCGGAGGATTTGTTCTTTGTTCTTAGCTTTGTTATTTCACTCACATGATTCTGTTTAATCCTTGATGAGACATTTCCTATTTCCTGTACCCATTTTGCAAAGTACTTTCCCAAACCATGTGATCTTGGCTTCAGTTGCACTGCATACCACCTTGAGTAAGCCTCTCCTGAATAAGAACTGACCCAAATTGTGATGGCCCATTCCAATACATCATTGCAGGGAAACAGGTAAAAAAAATTATGGAAAGGAAGGATGTATCAAAGATCATCATCATCATTGTTATCGTTTAACATCTGTTTTCCATGCTAGCATGGGTTGGACGGTTCGACCAGGGTCTGAGAAGCCAGGAGGCTAAACCAGTCTGATCTGGCCGTGTTTCTATAGCTGGATGCCCTTCCCAACGCCAACCGCTCTGTGAGTGTAGTGGGTGCTTTTTACATGCCACCGGCACAGGGGCCAGAGGAGGCTGGCAATGCCCACGACTGCTTGGTGCTTTTTTGTGCCACCGGCACGGAAGCCAGTCAAGGTGGCGCTGGCATCAGCCATGTTCGGATGGTGCTTTTTTACGTGCCATCGGCATGGGTATCACAACTACAATTTCCATTTGATTTTTATTTTGATGTTGATGTACTTAACTCAAGGTCTCCTCAAGCATAGCAGGTCGCCCTACGATCCAAGGGCTGGGATCAGGCTGGGGCTGGTTATGTGAAGCTGGTGTAGGATATGTTGTGAACTCACTTTATTTGTCGGGTCTTCGCAGTCACAGCATATCTCCAGAGGTCTCGGTCTTTCGTTATTGCCTCTGTGAGGTCCAGCATTCAAAGGTCATGCTTGACCACCTCATCCCATGTTTTCCTGGGTCTCCCTCTACCCCAGATTCCTTCAACTGTTTGGGAGTGGCACTTCTTCACACATCTCTCCTCATCCATCCGTAGTACATGACCATACCAGTGCAAACGTCTCTCTTGCACACCACATCCGATGCTTCCAACATTTCTCTCGGGGCGCTTACACTCTGTCGTGTGTGCACACAAAATAGGAAAGAGAGGTA
>NC_068981.1:180980565-180990506 GCF_001194135.2 Octopus bimaculoides | reverse complement strand
ACTGGGATTGAGGAAGGGGGTCTGCCACGGGTGGCACTATTGCTGTAGGCAATATGCAATTTTTGTGGGGTCCGAGGGCAGCAAACAGAAGGGTCACTCTGGGCGGCACACACTCTAGCTACACTAGTGGAGAGAAGTAATTGAATTCCCTACTTAGAAACTGAATAGTGACAGGAATATTTGATAAAAAGGAAGTAAACACCAGCAAGTATACCAGAGCAGTCTTTTTTAATGAGCAGCAAAATACGAATCGCATTGGACACCTGATTGTGAATACATCACCAACTGGTATAGTTGAGAACTTTAAAAGTTAAAATCAAAAGATAGGATTTTAAAATATAAAATTGATATTAAAAATTAAAGATAATGGAATTTTCTTTTGAATTCCAAGAATAAAAATAAGTCAAAAATAAAAATAAAAGATTTTTTTACAGATTTAAGAATTGAAAAGAAATTTTATAAAAGTTTAATTTACACTTAAATGTAGAAGATTAAAAGATAAAATGAAGATAAAAACTTAAAATAATATATGAAATTAAAAATATAAAATTAAAGTTTGAAATTGAAACATGTTAAGCCTTAAGATGTGAGACAAATAAAATATACGTGTGTGTGTGTGTGTGTGTGTATAGTAATAAGAAAACAAAATAACAAAGGAATAAATGATTATCTTGTGTATATAGACATACACATATATACACTAACATACATACATGTTCATATAAACATAGCAGGAGGGCACACACACACACTAAGCAAATGTTAAAATATAAAAACACTTACAGGGACATCCTGCTGTCAATTGCTAGGGAGTGTATTGGTTTTCAAAAATGGGTTAGGAAATGTTTCCTTTTCAGAGACCCTCACATTGATAGAGTACACCTACAGGGCAAGATTGTGTAGGGCCCCTACTGATTTGCTTCCAGGGCTAAGAGGTGAAGTAGTCAAGGCACTGAGGTCTGATAAGGAAAAGCAGGTTTGAGAAATCTCTAAGGAGACCGGGTGTTAACTTTGCACTGCTAACTCATATACTGCCTACAGAGGAATCACTATGCTTGGTAGTGGTGATGGGGAAGGAATGGTAAACAAAATTCCATGAATTTAAGCCTTTCTAAGGATAAATAACATGTTTTTAAATGGTCAACAATTGTGCCAATAATTTTACTTAAGAGAATTCTATAATGTTGTTGGGGAACAACAGATTAATTGCTAGGTCTCTTAATTTGGATTTCTGCTTGATTCCCTATTTCTGCCCTAACATTTCACAAACTATTGAGAAATCAAGTTTATTTTTGAGCAAGGTTTTAATTTTATCCATTTGCTCTTTACAATACAGTATCACACAAATATGTGAAGAATACTGTCCTTGTATCACTCTGAAAATGCAAGGGTTTCAAGAGTAACACAATATATATATATATATATATATAATTATCATCATGATCGTCGTTTAACGTCCACTTTCCCTGCTAGCATGGGTTGGACGATTTGACTGAGGACTGGTGAATCATATGGCTACACCAGGCTCCAATCTGATTTGGCAGAGTTTCTACAGCTGGATGCCCTTCCTAACGCCAATCACTGACAACGGCCACGCTCAAAATGGTGTATTTTACGTGCCACTTGCACAGGAGCCAGTCCATCGGCACTAGCAACAATCTTGCTCGAATGTCTTTTCACGTGCCACTGGCACAAGTAAGTGCCAGGGAGGCGATGTTAGTAACGATCAACGACCATGCTCGAAATGGTGTATTTTACGTGTCACCTGCATAGGTGCCAGCCCATCGGCACTGGCAACGATCTTGCTCGAATGTCTTATACATAAATATCAAACAATGAGAACGAGTTTAAGGATGCTCTGATATGTTGTATGTTACCTACTATGGATTTACTTATAATTCCCATTTCACTTTTTGTTGTGTTTATCAATCTACAACAAGGATTTTGTATAAAATTGTCTTTATAGCCATTTCAGGGTAACAAAAAGATTTTGTGAGGTAAGCTTTTCTACTCTATCTTTGATTTTAAACTTTGTAGCTAATTTTTTTTGCTTCAACATTGATTAAAATATAGGTGGTGGGGCTTGTTTTCTTAAACATTTTCATTATATTATTGGTTCGTAATTTGCCATGCATGTGGTTGTTTACTTCGTAAATGTTTTATATTTTATCTGCTTTAATAAACATGTTTGGAGATGTTTTGAAAGGTTCAAACTATGTTTGTAGTTTGTGGTGGTAGTTGTTGGATTTATGGTTAAACTTGACATTTTTAACTAATTTCATGAGATCGTCTTCAAAATTATCTTGGTCTTTAATATGTGGTAGATTTTTGTAAGATCTAAAAAAATAACTGTCCTCTGAATTGGGGCTGCACGTACCTTTATCGAAAAAATAAGCATTCTATTTTATTCTCCTTGAGATGCTTTCTGTTTTATTGATAAGATGCTTGATGTACACTTTCCTTCGTAGTATAGGAATATTCTTCAATGATGTTCTTATTTCGTGTTTTACCATGGTCTGTTTTGATTCTCTGTTTGTGTTTAGTGCTTATTCAATGTTCAAGAATGCCAGAAACATTGATACATAAATATCAAACAATGAGAACAAGTGCTCAACACTGCATTGGTGGATAAAGATTCTTTATATGTGTATCAAGGCTACCATTGGTTTCATGTTAAGAAATATCTTAACAATTCTTCAAGCTGATCACATAGAAAAATTGGTGGTTGTCTTCATATACAATTTTCCCTCAACTTACAACCTATGCGACTTATGACCATAAACGATAAATAAATAAAAAGCTAAAATATGAAATCAATTTTCGGACGTTGGGTAGCTGCGTATATGATAACTATGGCAGCAATTAGTGCAAGGTCATCAGCATAGAGGAGCTCCCAGGGGTATCCTGTTTTGAATTCTTCTGTTATTGCCTGGAGGACTATGATGAATAAGAGGGGGCTGAGGACTGATCATTGGCAGACCCCTCCCCCTACCTGGAATTTTTCACTGTACTCGGTGCTAACCCTCACATTACTGATAGCATCCCTGTACATGGCTTGCATAACTCCCACTAATCATTCATCTATCCCTAGTTTCCTCATTGACCATCAGATAAGGGATTGGGGTACCCTGTCAAAGGCTTTCATACATATATATATATGTATGTGTGAAGGACATCCAGCAGTAAAACCATGCCAAAGCAGATATTGGAGCTCAATGCAGTTCTAGCACACACTGGTTTCTGTCAAACAACTCATGCCAGCATGGAACATGGACATTAAATGTTAATGAGGATGATGATTTATACATTTACATACATATACAGAAGTACAGGCACACACACATATGTATACATATACAGGGTGCGATGGGTAAATTGTCGCCATTTAAAATTTTTAATTTCATGCATGTGCATTGTTTGTTTTTGATTTTGTCAACTCCACAATACAGCCGGGTCAGTTGGACACCATCTGTGAATAAAAAAAGCATGATAGCGCAATTCATTCTGCCAAAAATTTGGAAACGACATATTGTACTGCTTGGCATTAGCACTGGAAGCACCGATACAAACATTTCAAAGTGTGTGGGTGTCAATCTGAGGACTGCAGAGGATTCGGAATGAGTTGGATGAATCTAAGGGTGACTACAAAGTTATGACAGCTTGGAAAACTCACTCTGAACATTCTGATAAGAAAAGACCGCCTGAATTTCATGGTGAGATTCAGGCCATGATTGACAACAATCCCTCCAAATCAATCAGGCCCATTGCCAGGGACATGGGAGTGTCCGAGTTACTTATCAGGCAGGTAGTGCATGAAGACATTCGGTATTTCTCAAACAAGATGAAAAAGGGTCAATTTTTATCCCAAGCCATCAAAGAGAAGAGGAAAGACCACGCTACAAAGCTTTTGAACAAACTCAAGCATCCCATGCTTTGGTTTTTCTCAGACAAGAAAAATTTCTGCCAGGATCAGATGGTGAACACACAAAATAACTGTTGGCTTGCCGTATCCCCAAAACATATACCATGAGTGATAAAAATCAAACATCCAATCAACAACATGATGTTTGGAGTGATTACTAATGATTGGTGACGTTATGCCTCCATTCATCTTCTCACACAGCCTCAGATTCAACACAGAGGCCTACACCAAGTACCTGGAGGAGGTAGTACTGCCCTGATTCAAGAGGGTGGTTGCTGGAAAACCCTATGTCTGGCAACAAGAATCTGCCTCATGCCACACAAGTAGAACTCAGTCATAGCTGTCAGACAATTTCTGCGACCACATCACCCCTAATATCTGGTCACCTAACTCCCCAGGCTGCTACCCACTTGATTATTGTGTGGGTTGCAGTTGAGCAAGAGACCAACAAAACCCTTTGTAATACCAAACATGAACTGAAGGCAAGGATTATGGCAGCATTCACCAACTTAAACAAGGAGACCGTCCAGAAGAGGTGTAAGAGATTCCGAAGTTGTCTGGAGGCTGTAGTTGAAGTCAATGACGATTTTATTGAATAAATTTACTTTTTAGTATTTCAAGAAATTTTTATGTAATTTTGGTAAATATATCTGTTAAAATGAGATGTCCATGTTATTTTCATTTTTGCTTAATTTAGACGACAATTTATTTACTGCACCCTGTATATACATGCCCACATGTATATACATATATATGCAATATATATATTCATATTATACACACACTTACACATATATAAAATAAAAGTCCTAAGATATTTTCCATACTACTATGCACAGAATGTGTTTTATGAATATTGCATAATCCTTATTGTGTACCTCTAACACTATTCAACACCAAGTGAAGAATGGTATACATGTTTATCAACCACAGCAGAATGTGGCAGAGACACCACACAGTAACTATATTATGTGATTGTGGTGACATTTTACAGCACTTAAAACTTTCAAAATGGCAGCAGAACAAGAGGAGAAAAAAAAATAGTTTTAATTATCTGCTGTTTTAGTTAGATGATGGAAACGAATGTTATCTGCTTTATGTATTGCATATATTTACATGAAATGAAATCTTGTATGAAAAGTTAATCAATCAGTCATCAAGTTCGTTCTGCACTTTTGGTGGTGTTGATGGATGTTAGGTGACCATCGAGAAAGGATTACTGATTACTGTCGTCTCTTTAACGAATCATTCAGCATACTGATGTGGTCGAGATTTAAAAATATAATTAGCCATTTGTAACTCTTGTTTTAACCTGTCAGTGTCAAGTTGACGGAAGTGAATGTGATCATCGTCATCACACAGTTGCTCCTGGATGGTGTGGATGTCTTTCTCCATCTTGTTACGTAACTCTTTTTTCATGTTGGATTTTAACTGGAAGTATTCAAAAGTAAATAAAAAAAATTTTAAAAAACTACTGACTGCTTGTAACAGAGTGAATTTCACTATGGGCACCTAAAGACAAGATGGTGATGTTAAAGCAGAGTAACAGATTAAGTCTGCCACCCAACAACATAGAATGCAAAAAGACAGAACAAATGTTATGGTGCTCTAACCAACATAGAAGGGTATGTGATGAGCTGCATGCATCAGCCTACAACCTTCCACCTCATAGCCATCCACTGCATGCACAGGGATGGACGTCCTCCACTTCTTGCCAGATCGTCCTATCATAGCCGTACTCTTGTTCATCGCAGCAGCTGCAGGCTGGAAGAGGTCCTGTGGCAGGTTCTGTACCAGATGGTTGGACGTGATAAAAGATCTCCAGAGGTTTGATGCCATCTTGAGAAATGCAGAGGGGCTGACATGGGACCACCAGCAATGGGGGTGGGGGCACTGATGGACTTAATCAACTCTATGCATAATGGTACCTCTGGGATTACCTGGGATTATCATTAACCTGGGATTACCCCAGCCAGATTGAACAAGGAAATGACTGAGTGAGACAGGAATGTAATTTTATTGTCGTTGAAAGCTGGTGTTGGTAGGATTTGAACTCAGAGCACAAAGGGCTGAAACAAATACCATGAGGCATCCAGCCCAACATCCTTACAGTTCCATCAATCCATTGCCATGGATTGGTACATTTTTATTGATTCCAAACAGATGAAAGTTGTCTGTGGTAGGATTTGAACTTAGACTTCAAAAATTTAAAACAAATACCACACACTGTTCTAATGATGCCGCCAATCTACCAACTAAAGAATTGTTGTTGTTTCACCCGTTAGCATTTAAACTGGCCATATCTAGCCCAGATATTCTATCCATGTTATGTTCAAACTGACCAGATCAGGCCTCTCACACCTACCCTAAAATGTCACTCTAAAAATAAACAATCACATCATCAAAATCTCAAAGCCATGAGATAATAATGCATAATTAATTCAAAACAATGTGAATAAATAAGCATTAAATTTAACAGAGTAATCTGACTACTAAAGGTTAAACCTAAATCAGTCCCAACTGAGCAGATCTATGCAGCTCATGATCAACATATTCCATGATCAAAAGCATTCCAGCTATGACCATCTCACCTTTTTTTTCGTATAACTAGGACCACACTGTCCAATATGTCCTTCCTCTTTTAAGACAATAGGATGTAGGTTGAGAAACATTTAGCTGATGTTTCCAGTAAGTTGGGGGACCATGTAGAGCAGTGTTTCTCAACCATTTTTTACCTATGGACCCCTTTGACTCTTATTTTATCCTGGGTGTACCCTCATAGCCATTCAAAGTCCTATTATATTTTTAGAAGTAAATATTATTTGGAACTATATAAAAAAAAATTGTTAACTATTTTGTGCATTGTTAAAGTATAACCAATTTATTGCACCTAAATTTGAACATAAAAATCTTATATGGACCGCAACAAAGGGTCATATGGGTCCCAGTTGAGAACCACTAGTAGTTTTCCAATCAGTAATGGTTCCCATAACATCATCCTGTTCTCCTTATTTTTTACATTATCAGGGCTCACAAACAATGTTGATAAAAAACATAGGCTTATACATTACAGTAAAGTGGATCAGGTAGATAAAGTAGTTTATCTGCCTTTCATGTAATGTGTAGCTACTTGAATAGAAGAATGGAAGACATCCTACAAACAACAAGATTAGACAAATATATCAGTCCTCATTTTAGGGTCACTTTTTCTAATGCTGGCATGGGTTGGATGAGACATATTGAGGCAGTGTTCTACAGTCAAGTGCCTTATCTGTCATCGACCCTTACAAGTCTGCTTTCAATTAAGGTGTTTTTAATCTATTGGGGTTCTCACTCATGATAAAACCACCAAGGTATGAGAAATAAAAACACTATCATCATTTTTGCTTATATTGTGGCAGTGTGAAGTAAAAAAAAAAAAACTGGCACCCTGACAGTAATGACGAGTCTTCCAGTTGATCCAATCAACAGATCAGCCTGCTAGTGAAATTAACAAGCAGGTGGCTGAACGCTTACAGACATGTGTATCCTTAACCCATTACCTCCCATAATTCTATTAACTGGAATTTTTTTTATGAAACTTTGATTTCTAGTATAAAATAGCCTTAGAAACACGCTGGAATGATCAAAATGACATTTTAAATAGAAATAAGCGAGGTATTGGGTGAACAATTAGCAAACCTCATTTGAATATCAGAGAAATTTACCTAGTAGATATAGCAAAAAGGTTAGATGTGTGTAAATATTGACAGATAATTATGAAATTTGTAATTTTTAAGTGATCTCATACGAGATCACTAGTAGGTAATGGGTTAATGTAGTTCTCAGGGAGATTCAATATGACACAGAGTGCGACAAGGCTGTCTCTTTGATATACAGGTACAGCTCATTTTTGCAACTACCACCTACATACCATATAACCATGCTGCAAGCCATGTACCACACAATAATGCCACAGCCCACAGGATATTTGTTTCAATCTATTTCTGTTAATCTACCTTAGCCAACACAATCAATAAACATAAAAGACTCACCTTAATATGTTCATTGTGCATCATTTGCTTCTCTGCTATTTGTTTTTTCATAGCTTCTGCAAGCATTCCAAACTGGTCACAGTAGGTGACATTGGTTAAGAAAACTAACATTTAAATCATTAGCAAAAGCTTAATTCATTTGGACTTCAATAGCTTTCTCTCAGCTGAACTGATTTTGTTTTCATGAGCAGCTTTTGAAGTTTTGATCTTAAAATTATTTACCAGTTCATTTGAGAAAGAGAAGCAAAACACTATATTTTGAATCACATTATTCAATGAGCACTTCATTTTTTAAGACAGTAGGGTATGATGTAACAGAAATCTGACCTCTATTATTAGCAGGTTGAAGGACCACAAAGAAACTCTATTATAAGCTCATATTCAAACTTATCAGGTTGTGAAAGTTAACAGCATACAAATGCTAGGATCAAGTTTTCCTGTCATACTAGAATGTCACACAAATGATTAAGGCTTTGGTCCACAGGACTGAAGAAAAGAACATTTGGTCCACAGGACTGAAGAAAAGAACAGTTAATTTTATTAGCATTGTTACATATCACTGCAGATTGGATTTTTAGAGAATTTGTTTGTGCCATAGTGCTGCCAATAATGTCTGATAATTCTATCTGTAATAAGGGCTTTGCAGAGCAAAAAAAATCCTTTTTTTTTTTTTACTGCTTGAAAATAAAGGAAGCATTGCAAGTAAGAGCAGTGAACCATTTCAATTAATTAAGTCTAAGGATCAAAAACTGAAACATCTGGACACAACAAGAGAATCAATTATAAATAATGGTAATAAATGGATAGAAATACATGTTGGTTGGGGCACGTACACAGGATGGACTCTCCAGGCAGCTCCTTTACTCCTAACTATGCAAGGGATAAAGAAACCATGGAAAACCTAGACAGATTCAAAGAATATGAAGTGAAAAGGAATTAGTTATAATAAATGGTAAACTCAAGTGGAAAACTGATTAGTATGGAGAAAGCTTATCAAGTCATGCCAAAACCATGAACAATCATAATTGCAATGACTGACTGCAAATAATAATAATCCTTTCTACTACAAGCACAAGACCTGAAATTTGGTACTTATTTTATCGAATGGATCTCGGTCAGAATTTTTTATCAAGAGTATTTGGATGTTCGATCAACTAAACTACCAGGTTCATTGAGCTAGCATTTAAGTGGTAGAGTATCCCACAGACACATGCATCCTTAATATAATTCTCAGAGAGAATCAGCATGACACAGGATGACAAGGATAGACTTATGAATTACAGGCATAGTCCATCTGACAGGCTGAGTCAGCAGAACACTGGATGGAATGCCATTTGACATTTGTTCCAAATCTGTTTAAATTTGTGTTCAAATCCAGCCAAGGCCAATTTTGATTTATAGGGACAGGCATGGCCGTGTGGTTAAGAAACTCACTTTGCAACCATGTGGGTTTGGGTTCAGTCCCATTACATGGTACTTTGGGAAAGTGTCTTTACTATATTCCTGGAGTGACCAATGCCTTGTGAGTGAATTTGGTAGATGGAAACTGTGAGGAAGCCCATTGTACTGGCACCACATAAAAAGCACCCAGTACACTCTGTAAGGTGGTTGGCATTAGATGGTCATCCAGCTGACCAGCTCCTGTCAAACCGTCCAACTCATGCCAGTATGGAAAACCAATGTTAAATGATAATGATGATGATGCATATATGTTTGTCTCCCTCCACCACTTGACAAGTGGTACTGGTTTGTTTACATCCTGATAACTTAGTGGTTCAGCAAAAAAAGGTCAATAGAATAAGTGCTCTACTTAAAAATAAATACTGGGGGTTGAATTGCTGGTACCCCTTCAAGCTGGTGCTCAATGCTGCCCAGTGACAACCTTCCAGGCGCGATATCGACTGTGTGTACAGGGTGCTGCTGGATATATATATACATACATACATACATATATATATATATATATATATATATATATATATATA
>NC_068981.1:180979237-180980079 GCF_001194135.2 Octopus bimaculoides | reverse complement strand
GTCTTTGAACATGTTCTTGAAAAGCTACAACATTGAGAAGAGAGGAAGCAACACAGAAAAGAATGAGTGTTTTATTTTATTTTACTTATCGACAAATGAAAGGAACTTGATAGTGGTGGAGGTGGAGATGCTAGTGGAGATGTGTTAATGATGGTAGTGATGATGTTGGTGGTGGTGGTAGCAGTGGTAGTGGTGGAAGTGGTAGTGATAATGGTGATGGTGGTGGTTGTGGTATTGATTTGGCATTGGTGAGTGAAGGTGATGGTTGCAGTACCGGTTGTGATGGTAGTAATGGTGATAGAAGAGATGGAGGTAGTAGAAAAGGCAATGCTAATGGTAGAGGTGTAGTGGTGATGGTAGAGAATGTGGAGGGTAGTCGATGGTATTAGAGGTGTAATGATTGTGGTGGTAGTGTACTAATGTTAGCGGTGACTCATTTAATTACAAGCATTACATAATGACTAAAGTCGTCGTCGTCATCGTTTAACATCCGCTTTCCATGCTAGCATGGGTTGGACGATTTGACTGAGGACTGGTGAAACCGGATGGCTACACGAGGCTCCAATCTGATTTGGCAGAGTTTCTACAGCTGGATGCCCTTCCTAACGCCAACCACTCAGAGAGTGTAGTGGGTGCTTTTATGTGTCACCCGCACGAAGGCCAGTCAGGCGGTACTGGTAACGGCCATGCTCATCTCGCTCGAAAAAAACCTCATGTGTCACCCGCACAAGAGCCAGTCCAGGGGCACAGGCAAACTCTTCCAAGAAAGACTGGGAAAGAACATCACTTCAAACATAAAACACTTTTAAAGGTGGGTGTTAAGATCCAGTTTTATGGCACTA
>NC_068981.1:180973964-180978950 GCF_001194135.2 Octopus bimaculoides | reverse complement strand
AAATTAACGTGCAAATGGCTGAGCACTCCACAGACACGTGTACCCTTAACGTAGTTCTGGGAATATTCAGCGTGACACAGTGTGACAAGGCTGACTCTTTGAATTACAGGTAAAACAGAAACAGGAAGTAAGAGTGAGAGAAAGTTGTGGTGGAAGAGTACAGCAGGGTTCGCCACCATTCCCTGCTGGAGCCTCGTGGAGCTTTAGGTGTTTTTTGCTCAATAAACACTCACAACGCCCGGTCTGGGAATCGAAACCATGATCCTATGACCGTGAGTCCGCTGCCCTAACCACTGGGCCATTGCGCCTCCTTTACAGGTACTAGTAATTGAAGAAATCAAGCCCAGTTTAAACTTAATTCCTCAATTGACAAAAGAATTCTTCAAAAACAATATAAGCTACATTCTGGTAGACTCACCAATTCTTCTTTGGTCTTCCGGTTCATCATTCGAGAACGCATTCTTACTGAAAAATCATCATAGTATCTCCGAGCCTTTGCTGATACGATCCGTTTTTCATGCAACCGATTTCTTACTTCGATGCGCCGTTTCTTGCTTTCTTTAATTTCTTTCTGTAATAATAATAACAACAACATCAACAACAACAATTTCAAACAGATCAGGTGTTAAAGCATAACAAGCCAGACAAGGTAGTGTTGGACAAGGTGAACCACGTGTGCTGTATAAGTGATGCTGCATGCCCCTTTAACCCATGAATAGTCAAAAAGGGAGGCAAAAAAAATAGATATATACAATCCTCTTAAGTATGAAATAGTTGGCTATGGAAAATGAAAAAAGTGAAGACAGTACTAATTATTGTTGGGTCCTTGGGGACAGTATCAGAAGGCATCAAGAGGAATCAGAATAGAGTGCCCAGTAGGGCTATTACAAAAGATTTGCCACCTTGACATGGCCAGAATAATTGGGAACAGCAAGATTTGAACTCAGAACAGATGAAATACCACTAAGCATTTTATCTCAGGTGCTAACGATTCTGCCAGCTTGCCACCTTAACAACAACAACAATAATAACGATGATTTCTAACATTGACTGAAGGCTATAAATTTGTAGGAAGGACTGCTAGATTATGCGCTCCATTGCTTTAGTTATAATGATGATGATGATGAGGAGGACTTCTTAAGGTGGTATGAAACATTCACATAACAAAAGATACCAAACTGGACTATTGGAGCAGTAGCAGTGAGTCTTCTTACCAATCTATGCATATGAGAAAGCTCTTTCTTCATAATATCATGAAGAATTTCTCGCCGTTTTTCAGCATCTTTAATCTGAAAGAAAAAGAAAACAGGAATGAAATAATCAAACATGAGAATTAATCTGCACATCTGGAATATTAAAACTATTATTAATCTATTAAAACTATTATTAATCTATTATTAACTATTATTAATCTTTGTATGTTTGTTTAACTCTGTTAGGTGATGGCATGGTTATGCTTACTTCTCAACCACGTGATTTCAGGTTCAACCCCACTGTGTAGTACTTTGGACAAGCATCTTCTATTATAGCCCCAGGCCAACCAAAGTCTTAAGAGTGGATTTGGTGTGTGTTTGTGTCTCCTTGTTTTGAAATTGTATGATAGTTGTAAAGATGAAGGTCATTCATTCTCAATATTCTGTGAAAATACGTCTGACAACAGGGAAATATTACTTTGCTTGGAAATAGATAAGGGTTCACGACGGAAAGAGAAACTGCATCAATAAACTCCATCCAACATATTGCAATCTTGGAAAAGTGGATGTTAAAAGGATGATTATGATGCAGACTATTTTACAATACAGTGACTACTTTATGACCATTGCAACATATTGATCTCTGTATCACCTCTATTGCATGTATGCGTAAATCTATTATTGCAGTACAACATAGAGTTTGTGTTGTATTATACGAATGTATTTTTGTACTGTCTTCTCCACTTCCTCTCCTCAAACTTTCAATTATATCTAAACATCTCTTAACTTTCACTTGCTCTAGGAGGCTGTGTGTGACCTGACAAGTGATTGTATCAGATACACAGATTAAAAGCAAAATAATAATAAAAAGAAGAAAGAAAGCAAATGATGCTGGATCATAGATATAACATGCCAAGCTGACAACAAGGTATGCGATAAGGAAGAAAGAAAAGTCGATAGATATAACAGGTTAGCTTGGGAGGTTAAGCAGTTGTAGTCGATGAAAAAGGTGGTAGTAGTACCAGTAATTGTTGGAGCACTGGGAACAGTGAGTAAAGATCTTGAGAACTACATGGAACAAATAGGGGCTGCAATAAGGGTGGAGCACTTGCAGAAAACAGCACTGCTTGGAACCGCTTGAATACTCCAGATGTACTTGAAAAATAAGGGGTGTCACCTTAGTTCACTGGTAGTGAACAGCTGACACCATAGTACATCTCCAGCATTAGAAGCTGTGCAAAGACAATAAAATAATAATAATGATGGTTTCAAATTTTGGCACAAGGCCAGCAAGTAAGGGGGGAGCTGGTACCCACCTCATTTGGTACCCAGCGCTCATTTGGTACTTATTTTATCAACCCCGAAAGGATGAAAGGCAAAGTCGACTTTGGTGGAATGTGAACACACTACGTAAAACCAAACGGAATACCGCTGAACATTTCGCCTGGAGTGCTAACTAGCCTGCTAGCTCACTGTCTTAATAATAATAATAATAATAATCATTTTTTACTAAAGGCACAAAGCCGGAAATTTGGTGGAGGGGGATAGTAAACTACATCAACCTCAGTACTCAACTGGTACTTGTTTCATCGACCCCCCGAAAGGATTGTAGTAACGCCTGCGCATGCGTAGTCTTACGCATGCGTAGAATTAAACAAGCAAGCGTTTCCCACTCAATTCATTCTCTTTCACGCTGGCCAGCGATTGAGCATGGACGTGTGTTTAAAAGCTGTCTCTACATCTTTCGGTCTTATACTCGACAGCTCGTTATTCTCACCTCTAAAGATGTATAACTAAAGATATGTATGTTTTACCAAGTAAATAAATGTTGTTTAAGTTGTTTAGTCTGGAGTTCAGCGTTCCGTCAATTTCTTTAATTTTATAGTAGAAAGTCAGGTATACAATCTAAAGATGTATAACCCACTTTCTACTAAAGGATAAAAGGCAAAGTCGGCCTCGGTGGAACTTGAACTCAGAATGTAGCGGCAGACAAAATACTGGTAAGCATTTTGCCTGGTGTGCTAACAATTCTGCCAGCTCACCACCTTAATAATAATAATAATAATGATAATCCTTTCTACTATAAGTACAAGGCCTGAAATTTTTGGGGGAGGGGACTAGTCAATTACATTGACCCCAGTTCGTAACTGGTACTTATTTTATTGACCCTGAAAGGATGAAAGGCAAGGTTGGTCTTGGCAGAATTTGAACTCGGAACATAAAGATGGACAAAATGCCGGGAAGCATTTTGCCTGGTGTGCTAATGATTCTGCCAGCTCGCTGCCATCATCATCATTTAACGTCTGTTGTCCATGCTGGCATGGGTTGGACAGCTTGGCTAGGCTGGCACACTGGAAGGCTGCGCCAGGCTCCAGTCTGATTTGGCATGGTTTTCCACGGTTGGATGCTCTTCCTAATGCCAACTACTCTGTAATGGGTGTTTTTATGTGCCACTGGCACGGGTGCCATTTGCATGACACTGGTATCTGCCATGACTGTAATTTTGCTTGGTTTGATGAGTCTTCTTCTCAAGCACGACATAATGCCAAAGGCCTTGGTCATTGCCCAACACTCAAAGTGAGCTCGGCCACTTTGCCTAAATGAGAGCCAACACTCGAAAGGAACTCAGCCACCTTGCCTCCGCACCTTTCACATACAAAAGTTAATTTCTCTGTCAACCTTCCTTCGATGTTGGTGCACCTTTTGTGTGTCCAAAGCTTACACTGGGTGCATCTTATGGAGTTTCTACTTACACCTTTTCTGCAGGTTGCACAGGGCCCTCTACCTGAGGGGATTTGTGATTTGTCTGCCTTCCTACTTACTATGACTTTGGTTTTTGCTAGGTTAACTCTAAGACCCTTTGATTCTAGACCTTGTTTCCATATCTGGAATTTCTTCTCTAGCTCAGATAGTGATTCAGCTATAAGAGCAAGGTCATCAGCATAGAGGAGCTCCCAGGGGCAGCCTGTCTTAAATTCCTCTGTTATTGCCTGGAGGACTATGATGACCAAGAGGGGGCTGAGCACTGATCCTTGGTGAACCCTTACTTGTACCCTGAATTCTTTGCTGTACTCGTTGCCCACCCCCACCTTACTGGTAGCGTCCCTGTACAAAGCTTGTACAGCTCTCACCAACCACTCGTCTATCCTTAGTTTCCACATTGACCACCAGATAAGGGATCGAGGGATTCTGTCAAAAGCTTTCTCCAAGTCAACAAAAGCCAAGTGCAGAGGTTCATCTTTGGCTAGGTATTTCTCCTGCAGTTGCCTTACCAGAAATATGGCACCAGTGGTGCTTCTACCTGGCACAAAACCAAACTGCATCTACTAAAGGCACCAGGCCTGAAATTTTTGGAGTGGAGACTAGTCGATTACATCGACCCCCAGGGTTTCGCTGGTACTTAATTTATCGACCCTGAAAGGATGAAAGGCAAAGTTCGACCTTGGCAGAATTTGAACCCAGAATGTAAAGACAGAAGAAATGCTGCAAAGCATTCTTCCCAGCATGCTAACAACACAGCCAGCTTGCTGCCTTGATAATAACAACAACAACAACAATAATAAATTTTAAATGGAAACAACAATAGCTAATTTGTATGAATTTCAACAAAACTTCAATAATAGGATAGCACTCCATTTATCTGATATTTGAAATACATACCTGCTGTCTTGTATTGTCTCTTTTGCGATGTTTCTCATAGTAAGACTTAGTCAGATGTTCCAACTGAACAATGTTCTTCCGCCAGAGTTCGTGCCACGTATCCGTAGACAGATGCAGAAGTGGAAGGTCATCA
>NC_068981.1:180954457-180971454 GCF_001194135.2 Octopus bimaculoides | reverse complement strand
AAAAAAAAAAAAAAAAAAATTGAAAAGATGTTTATTTATAGTGAAAAATCATGCTACAAAAATATTGGTTAGAGATCTGTCCAAGAGCCTGATCCAGATGAGGACAAGTTACACATCACAGCAGATTTGTGTCACTTCCTCCCTCTACTCTTCACTGCTCCTCATGAGGGAAGACAGAGAGAGAGAGACTGATTACATACAGAGAAATAAGTGGCCAAGCCTTCTTTTGTTTTGTTAGCATGTTTACATTTCAAAATACATATATTTACAGAAGTGTGTGTGTGTGTGTGTGTGTGTGTAAATAAATATATATACTATTTATTTATTTATTCATATGTGAGAAATTATGTCAACAAGGTTTTATCATTTCACCATCATGGCTTTTGAAATCTCTGCATTGGATTTTCTAAGTGCAAATGGATTATTAACCATAACAGATCATCAAGGGAACACTTTACTGCATTAAAGACAGCATTCAAATATCTGAAATTGGATGTGTGTGTGTGTGTGTGTGTGTGTGTGCGCGCGCACACACACACATGTATAAAAGAGTGGGAGAGATGACAATACGCTTGTACTTAATGATTCTGAAAAGAAAGAGGCATGGAAATCCTACTATGAAAAGCTATTAAAAGTGAAAAATACATGGGAGAAAGAGCCTTTTTAATGTGGACCCAACAGAGGGAATAGCTATCCTAGTTAACAGCAGTAGGAAAGATCAAGCAATCAAAGTGAGTGAGGACAGGGAAAGCCCCAGGTCCATTGGGAATTTCTGCCAAGATGCTTAAAATATCAGATAGTGAAGGATATGGTCAAATCACCGGTATAGATAATCGGGTTGTCCAGGAAAGGGGTCATACCATATGACTGGTGTAGCAGGATTATAGTCAACTGCTACAAAGGTAAAGGAGATACCAAAGACAGAAGTAATTACAAAGGTATCAAATTGTTAGACCAGGTGATGAAAGTTACAGAAAGGGTTATAGCTCATCTAATTAGAAAGAAGATTAACCTAGATAAGATGCAATTTGGTTTCATGCCAAGGAGAAATACTACTGATGCTCTCTTCATAGTAAAGCAACCACAGCAGAAATATTTAACCAAAAATAAAGCATTGTACTTGGCCTTTGTTGACATGGAGAAAGCTCTTGTCAGGGTCACTCATTCACTCATCTGGTGGTCACTGAAGAAGCTTGGGTTAGACAAATGGCTGATGAGGGCTGTCTGACCACCTCTATTTATCAGTCCTCCAGGCCATAACAGAGGAATTGCCCACGAGAATGTCTATATGCTGAAGACCTTGTTCTTATACCTGAATCTGCATTAGAATTAAAAATGAAATTCCAGCTGTAGAAGCAAAACCTGGAATCAAAGGGCTTCAAAGTTAATTGAGCAAAGACTTTAGTTCTAGTAAGCAACAAAATAGACAAACTACTAATCCCTTCAGGAAAAAGGTCCTTTTCGATATGGAGAAAAGGTATAGGTAGAAATTCCATATGGTGTTAACCAGTGCAAACTATGGACACACAAGAAGTGCAGTGGCATCACAGGAGGTTAACAGAGAAAGTAGACTTGGTGGGTGACAGATACATATAAATGTAAAGACGGTCAAAATGCTGCGAAGCATGGTAATGATTCTGCCAGTTTGCTGCCTTATGTCAATAATAATAACACACATACAGGTTCAATTCCACTTCTTAATTATCAGTCACTTGATTAAATATCTAACCAACTAACTAAGCGATTGTTTGTTTAATATACTGGTTAAACAATCGATTGTTTGTTTGTTAGTCAAAGTTCTTTTATTGTTGTTTGTGATCTTTTCAGTGACTTAGTGACTTGCCCTCTTTCTACTCTCTAAAGACAACAAAACTTGATTCTACATGAATTCACATCGAGAATCCTGCAAGCCAAATATAAAAACAAAGTCACCTGATAGTGTTTTACCTGAACGTCTCATCAAAGGTCTTTGATGCTTTACTGAGGTGCTAGAAGGATTCCGATATTCCTAAAAATAGAAGAAATAAACGTTTATGTGGAAATGTTCTGAATAAAAGGTTTGATACAAAAATATTAATATTGAAACAATATTAAACAGAAACTAAGACAGGTTAATGTTGAAATGTCAAAGGTTAAACAGAATGTGGTCAGCATTTATGAGGGATGTGGTGAACTCATCAATCAGAGCTGGCTCAACCCCCTACCCCACCCCACCCCACCAGATGAATGCTGTTGCAAATACAAGTAAGTACAACTATGTCAAGAAACACAAATACAATTCATTTATGATGAAACAGATGTAATAATACAAAACTACTTACTTTCATGTTAGCAGCAGTTTTTTCATTTTTCAGGGTCACCTTAACATCTTCTGAAAACTGAGCAAGGTCTTCCGAGTAGTTCTTTTTCAGAAACTGAAAATGGCAGATGTAAAATAAATTAAAAATGAAAACAACAGCAACAACAACAAAAACATAAAACAAATGCAGCAAAAAATGTAACAGTGATATAAAGTTGTTTGATTGACATGCAGTCCGGCTTGGTATCAAAATATAATTGTGATTACTTTTCTGGTTCATGTCTGTAAGGGCTGTAAGGGCAATGAAGGGCTTTGGCTCTGCTTCAAATGCTATGACTTCTCTTCTTCACAGCAAAATATTTTATTCCACTTTGTGAACATTTTTTAACTCTTTAGCATTCAGATTTCTCTGTCAAATGTAATGCTTATTTATTCACATTGTTTTGAATTAATCATGCATTTTCTCAGAGTTTTGAAATTTTGATTTGATTTGATTGTCTATTTTTAGAATGACATTGTAGGGTAGGTGTGAGAAGCCAGATCTGGATGGTTTGAACATAAAACAGGTAGAATATCTGGGCTGGAAATGGTCGGTTTGAATACGAAAAGGTTAATATAAAAAAAAAAATACTTGAAGGAGTTTCCTCAGTAATAAATGACAAGCAATGAGGATTTTTACCTTCAACAAGAGCATAAAAAAGAAGGTTCCTTACTTGTAATTGTTTATTTTTTTTCCAATCATGACAGACAATAGGGTTCTGATGGAAACTTTTCTCCTTAGGTTTATATACATCTTCAAAGTGTACTTGTTTCTGATGAATCTTGTTGTAGCATGTTGGTTGACTTTCAATTTCTAGTTGTTTTAATGCTGACTCAATCATATCCAATAGTCTAGAGAAAAAGCAAAGACATAACATGATGCAAATGCAGTCAGAACTTCAGTTTACAAACATACATAGATACATATAGAGGCACAGCTGTGTGGTAAGAAGTTTGCTTCCTAACCACATGGTTCTGAGCTCAAACCCACTGCATGGCACCTTGAGTAAGTGTCTTCTAATACAGCCTCAAGCCAATCAAAGCTGTGAATGGATTTGGTAGATGGAAACTAAAAGAAGCTTGTTATGTGAGTGTGTGTGCATGTTTGTCCCCCACCACTGCTTGTTGGTGTGTTTATGTCCCTGTAACTTAGCAGTTTGGCAAGAGACTGACAGAATAAATAACAAGCTTAAAGAAAATAAGAACTAGGGTTGTTCTGTTCAACTAAAATTCTTCAAAGTGGTGCCTAAACATGGCCACAGTCTAATGACTGAAACAAGTAAAAGAATAAAAGAATAGATACATATATATGTGTGTGTGTGTGTACAAGGTTGGCCAAAAGTCACCTGACAGTAAATCAAAATTCCATAAACACTATCTGTAATTCTGTATTGACTTGAATGGCAAAATGTGTCACTCAAGCAGGACTTCAGTTTGAACAATTTTCATGATGTTTCATATTTAGATGCTTTTATTAAATACATTCAGTTGTTAAACATAAATAAATCTTGGAATTAAATGGTTTTGATTTACTGTCAGGTGACTTTTGGCTGGTCGGCTCTGGCTGCTGGAACTGAAACTAACACGACACTGTTGAAAGGCAGGTTTAGAGAGGGCATGGGCCAAAACTACGCGCCCTTCCCCTCCATTGGTCAGTTGAAGATTAGACAGTGTCACATGACAGTTAGCTGGTGCTGGCTGCTGGAGCATACTGGCAAGCATTTAAAGGGAAATTTGGTAGGATGGTCATTCGCCTGCTGACATTCATTGATGCTGCATTGAAGAAACCAAAGAACAAAAGAAAAACGGAGAAAGAAAAAAATGCACTCAACACCAGAGCTGGAGACACCTCCGAAAGGGTGGGGGGCACCACAATGAAAACATAGAGGAGTAGTGGCTGAAACCGGACGTAGTTCCTCCTGATGATTTCTTTAGCCACTGGATCCTATAAAGGAGCTGTTGAGGTTGCAAACCATGAAATGTGGTTGGAATTCCTTTTATCAACTGGAAAAATTTTTCATTTTTTTCAGTTAGTAAAATTTACCGATGAAGGTTGAGGCTTTTTGCCAGAACTAGAAATCATGATCCAGACGTATCCAAATACCAAAATATTTAGCATTGAGCTGTATTTGGTTTGTCAAAATTATATATATGTATCATAAACAGTATTAATGTGTTTTGAATGGCACAACAACGTACTATAATAACTGGTGTAATTTAATCAACCATAGTCTGATATAATATTTCAGAATATAAAAAGTCCTTCTTCAGATATCCCTAGAGATTGATTGAATCACTGCTACAATTGATTTTCCCGATCAATCCCTAGTGATATCTGAAGAAGGAATTTTTATATTCCGAAATACTATATCAGACTATAGATGATTAAATTACACCAGTTATTATAAATTCATTGTTGTTATTGTAGTGCATTGTTGTGCCAGTCAAAACACATTATTACTATTTATCATTACTGTTTACAAACAATACACAATGCTTCAAGTGAACTACAATACTCTCATATATAAGACCATGCTTTTAAGGATCATTTCTTAAGTATGTGTCGCAACGGTATCCGATTCTATTGATGATGATATGTATATGTATATATATATATATACACACACACAGGGTGTGGTCAGTATTTGTTTGCAATTATCAGCTAACTTTATGCATATTCTGTTTACTTTTCTTGTTGGTCCTTTTCTTCTTAATAACCACTTGTGCTTTATTTTTTTGCAGAATAATTGACAATGGAAAATTTTTAAACCCCCAATTTGTGGAAGAGGCATGGAGGAGTCCTTGGAATCTACGTCAGAAGGACAAAGAAGGAGATTTCAGACACTTCCTCAATGTTAACAGAAGGATGGTGGAAAAGGTCAGAAAGGAGCTGGAAGATACAGAATTCAACTACAAGGAGACAGCAGGGAGGAAGACCCATGATTGTCGATCTGATACCATCAGAATGCTGGAATTCGTCGCTGAAATCCAGGAGATCATCAACAATGATCCCAGCAATTCAATGCAAAGGTGTGGATGAAAAGCTCATCAGGCTGGTGGTGCATAAGGACATTTGCTACTTTGCATACAAGATGAGTATAGAAAGTTTGTCCAAGGCAATGCAGGAAAAGTGACTTAAACACACCAAGAAGCTGATCAACAAGTTGAAACACCCACTGGAACTACACATGCTGTGGTTCTTCTCCAACGAGAAGAATTTCTGCCAAGACCAGATCAACTCCCACAACAACAGATGGCTCCTTGTCTCATCTAAGGACATGCCTAGAGTTATGCAGATGAAGTTTCCAGTGACAATCATGGGCTTTGGTGTCATCAGAAGTGAAGATGACATCACGGGAATTGGAAAACAAGTGTTAAATGACGATGATGATAACATTATCTTTCTAATACTTTAGACTTTCTGTAAAATCTTATTCACTTACTGATCCGTACTGCGTCCAGGTCTGTATTGCTCCAAGATATCATTCGATTCAGAATAGATGGATTTCTCCGTTTGAGTCGATGAGTCAGAATTTCTACAAAAATATAAGCATCAAAACAGGGTTAATGTCTGCTGAAAATGACTGATTGAAAACAAATAAATGGACCAGGAAATTAACGAAAACGATTTAAAGAACATAAAAGAAAACAGAAAAAAAATCGATCTGAGAATCTTGACTAATTTTCAGATTTTATAATGGAATTTGGAAAAATACCATTTAAACAATATCGACACTTGCTTCAACATTATCATCTTGCTATTTCTATGCTTCTTTTTGGCACAGTGGTAAACCAGCCATATCAGGTCAAAATATTTTACCTGTTTTATGTTCAAACTGGCTAGATTTGGGCTCTCACCCTACAATGTTCTAAAAATAAATAATCACATCATTGAAATCTCAAAGCTATGAGATAATGCAAGATTCTTTCAAAACAATGTGAATAAATAGGCATTGCATTTGAGAGAGTAATCTGAATGCCAAAGAAGGGCTAATCCTGTATCATTTTATCTGATAAACTCATGGTACTCTGGTTCCATCCAACGACTTTATTCCAAATCCTTCTTGGTCTATCCCAAATACCCTGCATTGGAGAAGTAGGACACTTTACACAGCTGCTCTATTGGCTAGATAGAGCCGTCATAATTCCTTTAAATCACTCTAACACCTTACAAATGAAAAAAAAAGGAAGGGGGAATAAATTGGATAATGTGTACTTATATAGTGTCTGATAATAAAAAAGAAGAGATTGTCATGGGTGGAATGTTGATTGGGTTCATACCACCTCAACTTAACATGTTAACTGCCAAATGCACCAGTTAGTGATACATTTTCATAATTTGAGAAAATATTTTATTCTGTATCTTTGACATGGTTTTGAGGAGACGAATGTTAGAATATTAAAGTTTAATTATGAAATATTACAAAAATGCAAAAAAATTCCATTTCCTTGTAATTAAACAATATGCAGCATGGCTGGAAATATGTGGTGTCACTGATAAGTTCCAGTAATGGGCCATGGCAGTTAATGTGTTAAACATTCCCATGCCACTTGTCTCACCCCTCATTACTCTTGCTAAGTCCAGGCCTTATATTAATCACTGCCCAATCCTTTCTCCTGAGAAGATTGGCTCCCTGGAATTGGCTCAGATGTTGGTTTGCAAAAGTTCAAAAGGAATACTAATGGCATTAATTTAATCAGTCTTGGAGCATCTGCAAAGGCCATGGACACTACTCCTTCCTCTAGACCCAGTCTTTTAGCTTTTACTAGTTTCAGTCATTACACTGTGGCCATGCTGGGGCACTGCCTTGAAGAATTTTTAGCTGAGTGAATTGACCCCAGTACTTGTATTTTTTAAAGCTTGGTACTTATTCTATCAGTCTTTTCTTGTGAACCGTTAAGTTACAGGGATGTAAACACACCAACATCAGTTGTCAAACAGTGGTGAGAAACAAACACACACACACACACATGGCAAGCTTCTTTCAGTTTCCATCTACCAAATCCACTCACAAGGTTGAGGCTATAGTAGAAAACACTTGTCCAAGGTGCTGTGCAGTGGGACTGAACTTGGAACCATGTAGTTGGGAAGCAAGCTTCTTAGCACACAGCCATGCAGACAAAACACAAAAAGAAAAACCCATTAGATTAAATATGAAAGGAATGGAACCAGTAGATTTTAATAAAGAAGACTTATTTGCATGTTGTGTTACTCTGGTGTGAACTGGCAATATGAAACATTTTGTAAATAAAATGAGAAGATTGTGAAAAATATAATACTAACCTTCTAATATTTGTTGGAAATGAAGATGTTTTTGTGTCTGAAAAAGTAATATACAGTAGTAAGCCATTAGCGTAGTATGGAGGCCAGTGTAGAATGTAAGCAACAAAAAAGTCACCAATGTGAAATGTAAGTGTATCCTTGACTGACAGGCCAGGGTCCCACAAGATCAATGGGAATGTGAGGGAATGAGCATCTGGTGTGCTGAAGGTGCCAAGGGGTGCATGAATGTGTGTATGCACCATCAACCTTGGGAAGTAGAGGCAAGATCGAGGCTAGTCACTGATGCAATGCCTCAAGTTGGCTAGAAGAATCTAGCCGTAATGCGCTTCACTGAGGCAGAGGATCCAGAATGCAATAGATAAGCAGGGCTTTGAAAACATTTCTAAGAATTTTACCTGAACCAATAATCTTCGAAGGGCCATTTAAATCTTCCTGATAATTCTTATCTTTCAATGGTTCGTCATAGAATGGTATGGTTTGGCAAGAGGAATCAACTTTGGTGATATATTCTGGAGGCTTAAATAAAGGCACAAAATCTTCTTTCACTTTATTTTGAATTTTAGAACTTCTTTGAACTTGCTTTGGTGGATATGTAGGTTGAAGAATTTCTGGAGTTTGATATGGTACTGATGGAGCTGGTTCAGTAACATCTGGAACATGGTATGATCTAAGTGTCATCGTACGATTGAGTATATCTTCATGAAAGTAAAAGAAAAACGCTGAATGAATGAAAGAATAATACAGGACATCTTCTGTACGGTTAGATACAGAGGACACTGAACACATTTATCACAGGAAATCCCTTCCATCTTCCAAATAGTTACAAAATTTAAGGGATGCACCGATTAATGGAGGTCTGGTGAAATTGTGGAGATGTAGTAGAGATGAATAGATGTGTGCTGTGTACAAAAGATAAGATGGAAAGGATCCTCAGTTAAACTCCTCAAAGCAATACAAATTCTTCTGGGTAAGTAAAAATGCTAGTACAGGTAGGGTAGGCATACTGTTGAAGACAATGAAATGGTAGAAATAGTTAATCAGAGAACTGAATGCTTTGTTGTATTTATTTATTTATGTCAATTTTTGCTTAGAGTTCAAATCCCTGTGAAACTGACTTTAACTTTCCTCTGGGGATTAAGGAAATAAGCACTACTCAAGTACTGTGTTTAATCAAATTATGTCTAACCCAACCACAAAAATTTGTGGTGATGTGCCTAAGTTAAAATGCAATATGAATACTCTTGTCTTCTTTTACTGGTTTTAGTGACTGGACTGAGGATGTAGTACCTTGTTATGGTACCACATTCAGAGAAGTGTGTGTGTGTGTGTATTGCATACTTGTACAAGGTAGTTTATTTCAAAGTAGTTTGAAAAAGGAGGGTGCCCAAAACCAGGCAAGCTGGTGAGATGGTGTGAAGGCAGTTGCTATGGCACTGAGGTAGATCCAGCAACCCATTAACGGGGACAAAATCCAGACTTAAAACACTGGATGATGATGATGATAACAGTGAGTCAGAAAGTAATGCAGTTTTTATCTGTATCACTTTTTGACAGACCCTCATATATGTGAGGGTGAAGGAAAAGTAATGCAAATTTAAATTGCATTACTTTCTGAACCACCCTCATATATATGTATATATATGTGTATATATATTCATCATGTAACCTGTTTTCCATGCTGGCATGGATTACTCTTTTACTCTCTCTCTTTTACTTGCTTCAGTCATTTGATTGTGGTCATGCTGGAGCACCTCCTTTAGTCGAGCAAATCGACCCCAGGACTTATTCTTTGTAAGCCTAGTTCTTATTCTATCGGTCTCTTTTGCTGAACTGCTAAGCTACAGGGACGTAAACACACCAGCATCGGTTGTCAAACGATGTTGGGGGGACAAACACAGACACACACACAAACACATACACACACACACACACACACATATATATATATATATATACATACACATATATACGATGGGCTTCTTTCAGTTTCCATCTACCAAATCTACTCACAAGGCTTTGGTCGGCCCGAGGCTATAGTAGAAGATACTTGCCCAAGGTGCCACACAGTGGGACTGAATGCAGAACCATGTGATTCGTAAGCAAGCTACTTTCCACACAGCCACTCCTACGCCTGTATATATTGTATTGACCCCAACGCTTAAATATTTCATCATCCTCTGAAGGTTGAAGAGCAAAGCAGGATCATGATTTAGAACATATACTACCATATACTACAAAGTATTCTGTCCAATGTTCTACCAATTCTGTCATCCAGAATAATGAGATATTAAAATTAGCAAACCTGGTTCTAATGTCTTCAGATCATCTTCCTTTTCTGCTACTGTGGTACTGTCCTGCCAAGCAAAGCGAGAACAGCCAGATGTTGCTCCTGGAGAAGAACTAGATAAGACAATAATAAAGTTCTCAGTATAATAGTAATATAAACAATTTAAGGTAACTAATAACATGTATTTTATTCTTTCAATATTAGAATACTACAGATTGTAATAACTGGTAAAATTTGCATTACATTAGAATCTTGGGAAAAACAAGGGTCAAACTTAACTCCAAATCGGATGCCCAATTATCAGTATAACATCCTAACACTTAGACACTAGCCATGTGCCTGATATTCCAGGACAGAGTCACAAATTTTCTGACAGTCTATTACTATGCCAACAGTAAGGTATTTCCAGCATTATCAAAAACTACAAGTCTGGTATTCCAGTTATTAACCTCCAACCAGCTGTGAGGAATTTTATTAATAAACCTTCAGCCAACAGTCTAATTAATAAGGATTATTATTATTATTATTATTATTATTATTATTATAGGTGGTGAGCTGGCAGAATTGTTAGCGTGCTAGATGAAAGGCTTAGTAGTATTTTGCCCGTGGCTTCATTGTGAATTCAAGTTCCACCAAGGTCGACTTCAACTTTTATCTTTTCAGGGTCGATAAAATAGGTACCAGTTGAACACTGGGGTCAATGTAATTGACTCATCTCCTTGTGGCAAAATTTGAAACCATTATTATTATCATTATTATTAGTCCGTATGTCATTGTTGACAATGACCAAGGACATCATATGGGAGAAGATGTGGCCAATCAATCCAATGCATGCTCAGAAGGCTCTGCCACAAGTCAGGCAATGATGCTCTGTTGGGACTGGAGGCAAAGAGTTGGATCTGGACTTGTGTAGTTTATGTTTGCTTTGTGTCCTTGCAATCTTGTTCTGTTTGTAAGAGATGGTGCCTCTGTTCAGGCATTTTCACCAGGCAGGAAATAATTATTTTCTAGCTAGTCATGTTGTTCTCAGGCAATGAGGTACTAATTGACAGTGTGGTACTCAAGCACTGAGGTACCAACTAAAAGTGTGGCATTTCAGCACAGAAGTACCAGCTGTGTGATACACCAAACTAAAATGCCAAACAAGTGTGAGACACAAGCACTGAGGTACTAACCAACAATATGGTACTCCAGCACTTAATTCTCTAATCTTCAGAATAGTTGTACACACATTTAAGAAACATTTTCCCATGCTGCATTAATTCTTAGCTGCTAGGACATCAAAAATTCTATGCTTCCTATGTACACTTTCCTTTTCATGGCTCTTTTTCTGTTCACTATTCTGTCTTTTTGTGTATTATTCTATGTACTTTGCATGCACTTTTGGCTACCATTGCTGTCTTTCTTTACTCGACTTATTTCTACTTTCTGTCCTCTCTCCTAACCCTTTTCCAATGAGGACATCTGAGCACTGCATACAATAAGCTTGTTAATGTTATTATTATTATACACCTCGTTATTATTAAAAGTGGTTCCAACTTGACACTGAACCAGAATTGGTGACTCAGCTTGCCATTACAATTCACTTCCACATTATGATAAAGAGAAATAATTCATGAAGGTACTCACAGTTTCTCTTTATAATTTTCTATGTGTTTTTGGTGAATCCAATCTTCCAAAAATACCTTATCCTGAATGAAATCTGTAAATATAATAATCACAAGTGTTGAAGTCTTTAGTCAAGATCCTTTAAACCATGTTTCTCATGAAGAGAAGAGGCATCCTTCAGAGTGCTGTGAAGATTGAAAATAAGACAAATTGCCTCATGTCATCATCATCATCATTTAACGTCCGCCTTCCATGCTAGCATGAGTTGGACGATTTGACTGAGGACTGGCGAACCAGATGGCTGCACCAGGCTCCAATCTGATTTGGCAGAGTTTCTACAGCTGGATGCCCTTCCTAACGCCAACCACTCCGAGAGTGTAGTGGGTGCTTTTATGTGCCACCGGCACAAAGGCCAGTAATAAAATTAACCGTGTGTGTGTGTGTGTGTGTTACTGTCTCCTTGCCTTGACTTTACACAATTGTTTTATACAAATATTATCATCATGCAAGCAGTGTCCTTCATTTCCAATCTTTCTTGAAAACATGGCTGGCCATGGGGAAATTTTACCTTGCCTAAAAACAGATTTGGCAACAGGAAGGACATCCAGCCATAGAAAATCAACCTCAACAAATTCTATTCAACCCACGCAAGCATGGAAGAGTAGAAGTTAAACTGAAGATGATGAACGACAAGAGCTGAATGGAGATAAATATATATTAAATATTTCATTGCTGAATAAACCTCACCAAATTCTGCCCAACCCATGTGAGCATGGAAAACTGGACATTAAAGAGATGATGATGACGTATAATATATTCCAGTCAATTGAATTGACTATATCTAGTACTCTAACAAAGAGAGCTTTTGATCTTATCAACTTTTATTGGCTCTAATGGCGTGGGTAACAAATTCACAACAAACTGAGTCCATAATCCAGTTTCAATTTCCAACTGGAACTACTGTACCCAGCCTCATATCTGCAGGAAAATCTCAAAAACCCCAAATTCCTAGTGAGAACACCTGTTAATTCTTCTCCAGGCCTAGACACATGGTGTGAAAAAAAAATTTTTTTCCTTTTTTTCCAAAGATTATTACAAAGTCACTGCAAGTGAGAGGTATCATCTGTCACCTCCGATCAATAATAAAGTATTAGAATATTCGAAAATAATTAAAAAAAAAAGAGAAAAATTTTCAGAAGTAATAACTACCTTCTAAGCCATCATCAACCACATCTTCTACAGCTTCTATCTTCTCAGTAAGAAACTCAAACAAATCAGTGAATATTTCAAGCAAGTTGTTAATTGCCATTCTGTTTCCATTGACAATGCTTTCTCCAGTGATGTGAGAAAGGGAAGTATTCAGAACTTTGGTTGCTAAAGCATCAATTACAACTTGGCAATTATGGATATTGTCCTCTTTTGTTAGAGGCTTACCATGGAGTTCTGGAAAAAGAAAAAATAATAAAGGTTCACTTTGATAAATCAAAGCTTTATTTACCATATTTATCAGTACAAACATTTTACCATCCTCAAAAATCTTTGCTCCCTCTAAACATCGAGTGGATAAGGTAGAGGACTATTGATTCATAGGCTGTGATTTCAAGCCCACTGCATGTATTTGTAGAACTTTTGTGCTGTAAACTTTACTCTATATTACTTTTGGTCATCTATTTGTGTAGAAGAGGTACCAAATCATCTGAGAATGGTTGTCATCTGAAAAAGAACACCATCCTGCAAAGGACAGATATGCTATCTCTGATTGACATAATATTAAGGAACTGGAACTCCTACCACTCTAAAATAATCTTTCAGGTTCACTGTACCCAACAGATCATGTGAATGTGAACTTGGTCTTTTCTGTCTTCAAAAAGGAAGGAAGCTTTGAATAATGCACTCCCAGAGACACAGTGCATAATAAAAATAAAAACCAGGATTGTCATGTTTCGAACACTTTCAGTGATAGATCTGTTCAATTAGAGCTGACCTTTTGCACTCTGGTTCACAAAAGTTGGATTAAACCAGATCTACAGGCCATGACTAACATACTTTTTGCTCGAAGAGAATGATTTCTAATAAGGATAAAGACAACCTTAGTGTAATTTGAAATCAGAATATTAAGGATCACAGCAAAAATACAGCAAGGACTTGGACCTTTGTCCAGCACTTTATCAATCCTGCCAATCTATCAAACCTTACTGAAATCATTTCTAAAATTAACACTTATTTTTAACCTCACCCATGGAAAAATCTAAGCAACTTTTCCAGATTGTTATTCAGAGATTTACTTACATAACCATGTGTTCCAATGATTATTGATACACAGGTAAATTTACAATCAGGGTAGAGAAGCTGCTGCAGGTTTCAAAGCAGTTGTCCATAGATATTCTACTGCTAACTAATTTTGGAAGAGATGGTCACATTTTCAGAGCAACTAACTTCTATGACAACATCTAATGTGTGGTCTAATGTTAGACCACCCATCAGATGTGGGGTATAACAACTACCATCAACCCCAGTATTGAGCTGGTACTTTATTTTATCAACCCTACAGGGATGAAAGGCAAAGTTGTTCTTAGCAGGATTTGAACTCATGATGTAAACATCCAGATAAAATACTGTAAAGTACTTTTCCAACACGTCAATGAGTCAGCCAGTTTTCTATCTTTAATAGCTTCTAATTTAGCCTCAAGGCCAGTAGTTTTGATGAGAGGGGATTAGTTGACTCCACCAACCCAAGTACATCATTGGTACTTTATTTTACAGACCTTGGAGGGAAGAAAGGCACCTAGCAGTATTTGAACTCTAAATGTAAAGAGATAGAAGAAATACTGCAAAGCATTTTGTCTGGCACTCTAACAATTCTACCAAGCTGTCACTCTAATACCAACAACATTAACATTACCACTATTAGCTACTACTACTACTACTACTGCTATTACTACACACAAGGCCTGAGAAAATTCTGTTTTGTAATTGATAGATCTCCAAAAAGTGTCATTAAAGATTTTTATGATAACAAGCAAGGTAATGAATTCAGATACTTAAATATTACAATCTAGATAACATATAATACTAGTAACAATATGACAAATATTGGTTTCAAATTTTGACACAAGGCCAGCAATTTCAGGGCAAGGCTAAGTCGATTACATCAACCCTAGGGCCCAACTGGTACTTATTTTATCAACCTCAGAAGGATGACAAGCAGTGCCGACCTCAGTGGAATTTGAACTGTGCTTGTGAAGACCTGCTGAGTCAAGTGAAGTCATTGTCATGGGTGATGCCAGTACCACCTGACCAGCACCATTCGAGTGTGGCCGTTGCCAGTGCTGCCTGACTGGCTCCCATGCTGGTGGCATGTAAAAAGCACCATTTGAGCATGGTCATTGCCAGTGCCACCCAACTGGCTCCTGTGCTGGTGGCACATAAAAAGCATCATTTAAGCATGGTCAATGCCAGTACTGCCTGACTGACTCTCGTGCCAGTGGAATGTAAAAGGCACTCACTATACTCTCAGAGTGGTTGGCATTAGGAAGGACATCCAGCTGTAGAAACCTTGCTAGATTAGACTGGAGCCTGGTGCAGCTTCCTGGCTTGCCAGTCCTCAGTCAAACAATCCAACCCATGTCAACATGGAAAGCAGACATTAAACGACAATGACGATGATGATGAACATATGATAGATGAAATGCTACTAAGCATTTTACCTAGTATGCTCATGCTTCTGCCAGCTTGCCAACATGTTGATATGACAGATATTAATAACTCAGCAGATGAAAATTTAACCAAAATATTTGAAGATCAGTTTTCAAAATTCAGAAGATTCTAGTGTTTAGCTCAAGACATCCATTGCACACAATATTCAGATGAGAACTTCATTGTGTGCATTGTCTTTTAGTAGCAGCCTTTACTAGTTGTTTAACTATTTGCATAACTCTAACAACAATATTGAATGGAATACTGGAATACTTTTCTTGGCTTAGCACAGAATACCCATGGTTTTTCTCAACAAGTAGACTAAATCAAGTTGAAACACCACGTCTGGTAATCCACTAGCATTCTGAGCAAAACCCTGTTTACAAAATGTTTACTTTGTCAAAAGTGAAAATGAAAGTATTCATCTACAAATATGGATAATTGAAATTCATTAGTATACTCTTTACTCTTTTACTTGTTTCAGTCATTTGACTGTGGCCATGCTGGAGCACCACCTTTAGTCAAGCAAATCGACCCCAGGACATTCTTTGGAAGTCTAGTACTTATTCTATCGGTCTCTTTTGCTGAACTGCTAAGTTACGGGGACATAAACACACCAACACCAATTGTCAAGCGATGTTGGGGAGGGGGGACAAACACAGACACACAAACATATACACACACATCCATATATATATATATATATATATATACATATATACGACAGGCTTCTTTCAGTTTCCGTCTACCAAATCCACTCACAAGGCTTTGGTTGGCCCGAGGCTATAGTAGAAGACACTTGCCCAAAGTGCCACGCAGTGGGAATGAACCCGGAACTATGTGGTCAGTAAGCAAGCTACTTACCACAGCCACTCCTGTGCCTCATTATAAATACTATACACGCCAGTATTTTGAAGTTGCTCTGAGTGCATGTATTAATTTAATTCTAATTAGGCTAACTTTCACACAAATCAATAAATGGTCTTTTGTTTTGTTTTTATTACCAATTTCTATACAGGAACAAGCATTTTCAACTTAGCACAGAATGACCAGGATATTTGTCACCAAGCTCACCAAATCAAGTTGAAATACTGTGTCTGGTAATCCACTGATATTCTGAGCAAAGTTCAGTGTTCTTAACAGACAAGTCTGCTTGAAAAGTTTCTTTCAGACAAAATATTAGAGCTACAGCCATTTCATGTGTACACATTATGCTATACACACAGTATTTCAACATAAGGCTGTTTCGAGAGAGTATATTAAATTAATTCTAGCTTCATTAGCTTTTGCACAAATCATAATCTTTTTTTTTAACTGATTATTGTATCAGAATAACTATTTTTGGCTTAACACAAAACACCCAGGGAGGGTATTTGTCACTGAGGAGACTAAATCAAATTCAAACACCTTGTCCACTAGCACTCTGAGCAAAACTGTATTTTCAGCATGATAGTCTCTTTGAGAAGTTTGTCTGAGACAACATATTACAGCTAGTACTGATCTATGTTTGTATATACATTATAATGTAATACATACAGTGTTTTAATCTACAAGTGTGTATATTTAAGAAATTTTAAAAAATTTACCTGGGAGATTCTCACCATAGAGACCTTCAAAGATAATTACAAATGTTTCAGCTGTAATATCTGCTACACATTTCACTTCTTGATAGACATGGAGATGTTGCAACAATTTGTTCGTTGATGAAACCAGTCCTTATTGAAGAGAAGAAGAATAGAATACATATATATATATATATATATATATATATATATATATATATA
>NC_068981.1:180948570-180953539 GCF_001194135.2 Octopus bimaculoides | reverse complement strand
TGGCACATAAAAGACACCATTTCGAGCGTGGCCGTTTTCGTGCGGGTGACACGTAAAAGCACCCACTACACTCTCTGAGTGGTTGGCGTTAGGAAGGGCATCCAGCTGTAGAAACTCTGCCAAATTAGATTGGAGCCTGGTGTTGCCATCCGGTTTCACCAGTCCTCAGTCAAATCGTCCAACCAGTGCTAGCATGGAAAGCAGACGTTAAACGGTGATGATGATGATGATGATATATATATATATATATATATCTATAAAGTGAGTTATGTTAGGAAGAGCATCCATGTATAAAAATCATGTGAAGAAGGGTAAAATATGAATGAAGTACTCGAGACTCAACCTAGGTCTTGAGTACTTTAGCAGAATCTTTTCTGTTGCAAACATTTAGATCAAGTCTCTGGCCCCTTGTTCTATTTCTCAACTAGTAGCAGAGGCCCTGTAAAATTCATGGGCATTGCCCCTTCTCCTTGATCAGTGAGTATACATAAATACATTATGATGTATTTCAAGGCCACACCGTAATCACAATATTCAGTTGCAGTAGACAAGTGAAATTTTATAATTTTGTAATTCGTTTGTTATTTTTCAGTCTGTTTATGGATATGTAGAATAAAATAACTGGCACATTTTAAAATATGACAGTCTGGAGAGGAGAGATATAAAATGATTAATAAATGATAATGATGAAATGATCCTAGACATCATATTATATATAACAGGATCAGTCTGTTTATGGATATGTAGAATATATTATATATAACAGGATCAGGCTGTTTATGGATATGTAGAATAAAATAACTGGCACATTTTAAAATATAACAGTCTGGAGAGGAGAGATATAAAATGATGATGATGATGATGAAATGATCCTAGACATCATATTATATATAACAGGATCATTTCACTAATTTTTACACTGTTCCATAGATGTGGTGTCTCATAAGTGGAGCAACCTTGAAAAGGATAGTAACTGTTTAGCCCTTTTGATACTAACCTGCTTGAGACTGCCCATGGTTCAATAATACAAACTTCCTGTTTTTACGTTATCCAAATTAAAAACCGTCCATCAAAACTGAATGTTAAGTGTTTTTCAACAGAAATATGGTAACAAAAGGGTTGAACATTTCCTTACTTATGGGACACGGATAAATTTTATCAGATACATATAAAAGTTCATTATTAAATGCTCCACTTGTTCTCCACAAGTTCAAACATGCAGTTTCTCTAATCCGAACTATTTATTTATTTTTTGATATACATTCAAGTAGACATTGAAAATCCGTTGAATGATCACAACAAAAGGTTTGTGTAAACATGAAGTACTTTGAAGTATTTCAAAACATAACAAAAAAACAATAAACAAGAAAATAAAAAAATAAAAACACACAGAGGAAACGAAAAGCTACGACATAATCCAATGACAGTTTTTCTATATGGTTGCCACCCAGACTGCTTGAAAAAGCGACCAAATCTCCTTCAAATCACAACCTACTGTACTAAAAAACAATAAAAGGACAAATTAGATAATTCAATCTTAGATAAATCATGCCTGAAAAATAAAAATAAAACACTTGGTCATTACTGGAACACCTTTAACCAAGGAGTTCTCTACACACAGCTAGTGTATGTGTGTGTGTGTAGGCTAAACAACAAGTCCACCTCTCTATTTGCCATAGCATTTGATAAACAAATTTTCAACAAACCAAATCGATCACGTTGTTTTGATTCCCAGACATATCCACTTCCTTGTATCCTTAATGTCTCCAAGAAATTATCATGTACACCACATAATTTTCTCTCCCCTCTGTATGTGTCTCCCAGTCTTGATATTGCACAATAATTGTAAATGACCATCATTATCGTTTGTTTCCAATCTTCCATAGAAATATGTCTGGCCATGTGGAAATATTACTTTACTTAGAAACAGGTGAGGGTTAACGACAGGAAGGGCACCTAGCCATAGAAAATATACTCCAATAAATTCTGTCTGACCCATACAAACATGGAAAATTGGATGTTAAACAACAGAAATGATGATGATGAAGTTATAAAAGGGACCTAAAAAATCAATATAAAAAAACAAAACAACAAAAAAAGATTATGTGATCACTCAACAGTTTTCTTCAAATGACACTCCTGCAGTCATAAAATGGGAAGGACACTTTAGTCCTAGGTACATATAAAAAGATGACAAGTTCACTTATAGAAGGCAGTGAATATTTATTTAAAAATACAGAATATCAATACTAAATAATGTTATTACCTTTGTCAATAATGGCTTGGCTCGACATTATTTCGGTAAAATCTGAAATATTAAAAGAAAATAATTGACAGAAACTAAAAGAAGCCATTGTATATGTGTGTATTTATGTATAGCCTTGTCTCAGCATCTTGTGGTGATGGTGGTAAATTAGGATCATTGTTATACAAGTTATGATGTTTGTGTCCAGTAAAAGTCATGTCTGGCCTTGGCAATATCACTTTGCTCGGAAACAGGTGGGGGTTGGTGACAGGAAGGGTATCAGACTGTAGAAAATCTAGCTCAACTAATTCTTTCTGACCCATGCAAGCATGGAAAAATGGACATTAAATGATGATGATGATGAATATAACACTGACTACATAATCCTGAGTTGAAACCTGGCTATAACTTATACTTTTCTATCACTCACTGATCTAATTGATAAGTCACACTCCCACTTCTTAGCTGTACTTGAGTAGCACTGGTGAGTTCTACTCAAGTAAACACATGTGGACACTCCATTGTGTTATAACAAGCTACAAAGTGACTTTAGCTACAATTAGTGACTAATTCACTATATTTCCAAATAAAGTACTTATTTCCTTAGTCTTTTACGTGATGAGCAACTTACCAGCCACACATATTTTTATGGTAGGCATAAACAATGACATCACTTATCTAAATGGCTACATTGTTTTATGGTAAATGCTTAAACAACGTCAAGACACAAGACAGAAATACACCCACGTATACATATATGATAAGCTTCTATATAGTTTCCAGCTATCACTTTCACAAGGCATTGGTTAGCCTGAAGAAATATACAATAGTATACACCTGCTCACCAGCCATAGAAAACATGCCAAAACAGACATTGGAGCTTAAAACAGTGCTTTGGTTCGTTGGATCCTGTCAAACCATCCAGCCTATGCCAGAAGACAGACGTTAAACAATAATGATATATTAGTGGCACCATTTTACATGTATTCTTGCAGAGGTTAGTTGCCTTTTTTGGCATATTAGACAAGCACTTAGAGATTTTCTTTGGAATTTCGTAACTTGGGATGGAAATGTACATTTTGGCCGGAAAATATATTAACATTTGAATTACAAGAGGCTGTAAAAAACTATCAACATCCTATCCAAATAAGACCTTTCACGATTCTCTTTCAACACACACGCTTAATTCGCCACGAACCGAGGCACCTCACGTCATATCTGCGTTGCTTCCATGCTCAGAGACCTTGCAAGCATTCTTCAATGGGTCAAGCCTATCATGTTTCTTTAACAGCACATATCAAGGAAACATTCTTTACTCACCACTAATCGTTACAATACTAAAACTTTCTAAGTCGCTGCAAATAGAAGGCTTCAGAATCACATCTTCAACATAAAACTATCACAAAGACTGCTTTTCCCCTTCATGACCAGAAAATATTTCGGTTAACAGCTGATAACTTTCTACAAAGCTGAAATGAAATCTAGAATGAAATACTGGTCCCATATCTGGGGCGGTGCAGCTGTTAACCATACGAACAGCCACCTTACTGAATGGTATGAAGTAGCTGACGAAAACAATCGAATTCTCTGCTCCACAGATGTGTTGTCTTCTTTCTCGGCCCCTTAAAAAAATTTTTTTTATTATCACCACCACAGAGACCACTGCTCATTGGAGATGGCTGGTCTAGGGCGACCTCTAATCAGGCCTAACTTACTCTTCTCCCTCTATCCTGCCTACCCTCCTCGGCATTGCACTAAATACTATTTCAAATCTTCCCACTTTCAATAACATCAGTTTTGCCCTTGAAATTTCTTCCCTGGCCATGTTTTTTTTTTTTTAAGTCGTCAGCTTGTATTTTGGCCGTCTTTTGTAACGAAGGATGATATGTATTTTAAGAAAATATAACATTAAGAGCAGTGGTTTTATTTGTCAAGGAGGGGTTGCAAATGCAGTGAGTAGAGTCTCTCCAGCCAGACCATATCATTATAAATATACAGTAACAACTAATAAATTGCAGTCATGTTATATTTGGATAAAAGGTTTCACAGACGAATACATTTCTCAGGGCAGCGAGGTAGTCTCTGGGTGGTTGTTAGCAGATTAGAAGTAGTAGCCAAATCTTATTCAAACCATACCACACATTGGATAACGGAATCCTTGATGTTCCAAAGACGTTCTGGTTGTGGCTGGAATGCTTTTAAACATATGCCTACCTTGTCAGGACAGAGCTGGGGTAAAAGAACAACCCAACAAATGGGTATGGAGAACTGGGAGACATGCCCACACAAGCAGAAATTGCTCGTAGAGTATATAACACTAAAGTATAGACAATTCTTCAGAGTATATATGATAGAAAGAACGGCTCAAGATACTGAAGATTCACTTAACTATCAAATTAAATCTACTTACCGTTGTAATTAACTGAAATCAAGTAAAGTTTAAAAAAGTAAATTGTCAGCAAAGATTCATAATGTTACGTTTAGTTTAAAATGGTGATAGATTCAAAAACAAATGATTTCATTGGCTGAGTTGGGTGTCATAGCAACAAGAGTTTGCCCAAAAAGCGGTGTTAATGCAAAATAGTTAACTTATACTGTTTTAACTCATTATTGTCACATGTTCGTACACGTCCACATACATACATACATACATACATTCCTACTACCTATCCCCCCCCCGTTTTCTTATTGCTCTCTCTCTCTCTCTCTCTCTCTCTCTCTCTC
>NC_068981.1:180944180-180948545 GCF_001194135.2 Octopus bimaculoides | reverse complement strand
TATATATATATATATATATATATATATATATATATATGTTTATTGATTTCACATTTTGGCTAGTTGATTATATCAATTCTAGTGCTCAACTGATATTTGTTTTATCGACTTCGAAAGGATGAAAGGCTAAGTTGACCTTAGTGGAACTTGAACTCAGAAAGTAAAGACGAACGAAATATGTATAGGCCTGAGTATATTACCAAGGAATTTATAGCAACGATTTTATAACTGATTTCGACAAAAGACTTCAGGTTTGTCAAGAAAAAAAAAGGAAAAAAACGAGATGTTACCCGAAGAACTGAACAGCTTCAATGAGATGGCTTCAACCATTAATTAAAGCCAAGACCCTAAGTTAAACGTGGGTTTTTAATCTATGTTCTAACTGTTTTTTTTATTTATGCTCTTAAAAATGGTCTTCAGATTTTTTACTTTTTGAAAATCAATGACGCAGAAGTTTTTTAAAATTAGAAACTTATTCAGTTAGATTTAAACTCTCTTTCTTTCTTTCTTTCTTCCTTCTTTCCTTTCTTTCTTTCTTCCTTCTTTCCTTCCTTTCTTTCTTTCCTTCTTTCTTTCTTTCTTTCTTTCTTCCTTTCTTTCTTTCTGTACTATGTGTGCAATTTTGACCGAAGATTTGAAATAGCTATGACTCAAAGTCCCAATAATCGTAATTTCTCATGCATGAATCATAGGAATTCTTAAAAAAGGAAAAATGAAAGCAGCAAAAGTATGCTTTCTCTTTTCCATGAGGAATTGGACTTCAACAGACAACTATTCCAAAACTCTGTCTATTTTTTTTAATTAAAAAAATGTAAAATAGCTATCTAAGTATCATGCTTAATGCATATGTACCAGTGACAAGCAAGATATTGCATTTTTCATCCAAGATAAACATGCTTATTAACATTCTGTGTTAAAAGCAATATATATCAGAGAGAGACGAAAAATCATCCCAGCAGTGGATAATGAGAATGTAAGATGCATTTCAACCTCTTTGGGACTTCTTTAGTATGTTATCACGTTGGAATGGTATGTTGTTATTAGCTGATTTTTCGGCTGCATGTTATCCCATAATGAACAGATATGGACATAATTCTTTTATTTTTTTACTTGTTTCAGTCATTTAACTGTAGTCATGCTGGAGCACAGCCTTTAGTCAAACAAATCAACCCCAGGACTTATTCTTTGTAAGCCTAGTACTTATTCTATCAGTGTCTTTTGCCGAACCGCTAAGTTACGGGAATGTAAACACAGACACACAAATACATACTTACACACACACACACAGAGCGAGATCGTTGCCAGTGCCCCTGGACTGGCTCTTGTGCGGGTGACACATAAAATACACCATTTTGAGCGTGGCCGTTGCCAGTACCGCCTGACTGGCCTTTGATACAAAAACCACCTCTTCATCTGAGGGTTCTTTTGGTGTGAGTTACTTAGTGACCTTCCTAGTATAAGTGCCATGTAAAAAGCACAAATTGTAAAATAGTTGGCATTAGAAAATGAGTTCATCCATAAAAGCTATGCCCAAGCAGACACTGGACCTGGCGCAGTCCTCTGGTTCGCCAGCTCTTGACGAACAGTCCAGCCCACATGGAGTTAAGAGTGTTAAATTAAATAATGATGATGATGATGATGATAATACACACACACAAAATCATTATTTAACAACCATATATATGTATGTATATGCATGTATGTATGTGTGTGCGTTCGTGCGTGCGTGTGTTTGTGTATGTATGTACGTATTATTACAATACTCTTGTACTTGTTTCAGTCATTTGACCGCGGCCATGCTGGAGCACCGCCTTTTTTAGTCGTGCAAATCGACCCCAGGACTTATTCTTTGGAAGCCTAGTACTTATTCTATCGATCTCTTTTGCCGAACCGCTAGGTTACGGGGACGTAAACACACCAGCATCGGTTGTCAAGCGATGTTGGGGGGACAAACACAGACACACAAACACACACACACACATATATATACATATATACGACGGGCTTCTTTCAGTTTCCGTCTACCAAACCCATTCACAAGGCTTTGGTCGGCCCGAGGCTATAGTAGAAGACAGGTGCCACGCGGTGGGACTGAACCCGGAACCATCTGAATTCTTTCTTAGAAAATATAATCTTCAGGCTAGGGTTAAAAATTCATGCATAACTCAGAACACAGAGAGGCTTAAACAAAATATTACGGACAAAGATTTTTTCACGCTTTAACGTATTTGCCACTCTAGTCCTTCGTGTTTTATTTAGCAGTATTTATTGCTTGAATTACTTGTTCAAGGGAAACAACTCTTAAAGCACATTAATAACAGTTATTTTTCTGGTCATTCTATTTCATTCTTGCACGAGAAAAGCCATGTTAATTTTGTTGCACACACACACACGCACGCACGGTGAGCGATCCATCTTCACAAAGAATTTCTGTTTCCTTGTGCTTCTTCGTTGTCAATGGAATTTCTGAATTTCCGTCAATGACCTTTCAGATGATTATTTAATCCTGTTGTTGATCTTATAGTTTGAAGCATAAATGACAGATGAAAGTTGTGACTTACTGGGCATTTCCATCTGGTTAAGTCTGCACATGTTGCCCCTCTTCCATCACCATAGGACTTTCTGTACATGGAATGACAAATGCGGTCATCATAATGTGACATCTGTACGTCATGGGATTATAGTTATAAACGCTTGTACAACACGACTACCCCCCACTGAGACTTCGGGATTAGTACCTAGTTACAAATAATCACGTGAAAGCGTAGGTTTCACATCAGAGTGTCCCCTCTTCTGGACGGATGCTGTGACAACAGCGAGGGGTTCCTCACTCCCAGTAGTTTTACTGCGCATCCTGACACCAACCAAGGGTATATATGCGTAACTGCGCTCAGGTGGATTGTCTTGAGTATGACTTCAAACTGCATCCGGCAATGGGATTCTGGAGTTCGAGAGTTCCATGGTTTTGCTGTTAGCCACTACTGTTCTCAGAGTTGTAGCATCTGCCAGGGTCCCAGCTCTGGATTAACTATCATGTGTGACGACAATCCATCCATCCATCCATCCCGTCCGTCCGTCCACCCATCCAAATTTACTGGAACTGTAAAAGTCTATAAACCATTTTTTATTTAGTGTGTTTTCTACCGAAACACTTTAAAACTTCGTATACTTGTGTATTTTGTCTTATAGAACAGAGAAAAAATTTATATTCGAAGTTATTTCATGTTAAAAATGGTCGTATTTCGGTAATTTCAACCAATCACTGACGTCTAAGAAACTTTTCTTAAGGCTAAGAGAAAAAGATGTTTTATATGACACATTCTACCAGTATCCCAAGTTTGAAAGTGTTTCGTTAGAAGACAAATTGTGTCCGCCAAATCAATAAGATCCGTTCGGTGTAATGTTATAAGAGAATGGCAGTTCCATTTAAGAGTGATAACACCGTGGTATTTATTTGTCAATCCAATTAAATTAGGAAGTGAAAATGTTGATGTAGAGATTGATGTATTTCTGTTTCCGAAACTCTAATATCATGTTGAACGAACAGTTAGGAGCTGTATGTTTTGGAATTGTTGAACTTGCAAGAAGAATGTTGTTGAGTTGAGATACCAAATAGGACCACAAATATTTTTCGCCTATTGCAATAAGGGATACGTCGAAATCACAAAAATTTGCAGTTCGATTTCTGTACGGAATTTTATAAACCCATTAACTGTGACTACTACAGCAACAACAAGGCAGTTTAAAACGTAAGACTCACCCTTCTTTTATTTCAGGGTTATTTGAAATAACATATGTAGAAAAAAAAAAGTCATTCAAATAAACATATTTTAAAAATTATATTTTTAATGGCATTTGTTATTTATATTATCGTATTTTTATGGTAAGAAAAGTTGCACGGGAATATTAATCAAATCTCAATTTTAGCAGCACATATTCAGGAAAAAAAGTTTTTACTGTTTTAAAAAATACAGTATAGGCCCAGTGTATCGAGACATGTCCTTGGGGGAAAAGTGCGTCTTAGATGCCATCAAATACGGTAATTATATATATATATATATATATATATATATATGATAAGGAAAGATTTGCCAATGTTCTGCGCCGTGAGGACCAAAGACTCGAGGTATTTCGTGTTGCAAGACAGTGTAGGAGAGAGAATAGTGATGTTGTAGGAGAGAAATGTGTTCGCATGGATGATGGTACGCTTGCATTAAATGAGGATGCAAAGAAAGAGGTCTGGAGATGCCACTACGATAGATTGCTTAATAAAGAGAATGAATTGGAGAAAGAGAGCCTGCCGTATGTCGACCCAATAGAGGGACCAGCTATCCGAGTTGATAGTACCAGGGTAGATAAAGCAAT
>NC_068981.1:180935487-180941909 GCF_001194135.2 Octopus bimaculoides | reverse complement strand
AAACAAAGAATATTAATGTTATTAAAATCACAAAGTCCATCAAAGTTGTTCCCCTTTATATATATTTTCTGTTCCACATTTTCTACAGTTGGTGAATGCTGCCATAATCCTTGCCTTCAGTTCATCTTTGGTGTTACAAGGAGTTTTATTGGTTTCTTGCTCAACTGTGCCCCACACATAATAATCAAGGGGGTTGCAGTGTGGGGAGTTAGGGGTGATGCGGTCCCAGAAATTGTCTGATAGTCATACCTGGCTTCTCCTGCCTGTGTGGTATGGTGCTGAGTCCTCTTGCCAGACATAGGGTCTTTCAGCGGCCACCCTCTTGACCCAGGGTAGCACTACCTTCTCCAGGCACTTGATGTAGGCCTCCATGTTGAGTCTGAGGCCATGTGGGAAGATGAATGGAGGTATAACGTTGCCATCACTAGTGATCACTCCAAATACCACGATGTTGATTGGATGTTTGATTTTTATCACTCTTGGTTACATGTCCTCAGATTGCACTGTCCTTAGATTGACACCCAAACACTCTGAAATGTTCATATTGGAGCTTCTGGTGCAAATGCCAAGCAGTACAACATGTTGTTTACAAATTTGTGGCAGAGTGAATTGCATCATGGTGTTGTTGAGTGCAGGCCCCTCGGAGCTCCTTGGTCTCGGGCAGTGACCAATGGCTCAGTCCACGCCTGGTAACAGCAGTATAACTTTAGCAAAATTGAATAGGATTCTGAAATGTCATGATCTGCTGGTAAAGTATACTTTGCAGCCTTTGAGGGAACCAAGCTGCCAACAACAAAGTTTTAGGCATTGTTGGTGTCTTGTTTTACCAATGCACTAACTGATACTTGTGAATGTGCTTGGCTGTTCTAGCACCACAGCCCAACGATCATCCAAATCTATGTGTGTTCTGGATCACCTTAAAAATTTTTAGAAGGAAACATTAGTGTTCCCTGTTGTGTTTTATTCAGGGAGTGTATATGGCCTTTTGGACTAATTTTATTGCTATTGTCAGTTTAAGGTGCATGGCTCAGTGGTTAGTGTATCAGGTTCACAATCATGAGGTAGTGAGTTTGATTCCAAGACCAGGCTGTGTGTTGGGTTCTTGAACAAGACACTTTATTTCACGTTGTTCCAATGAGTTGCGACATCACTGGTGCTAAGCTGCTTTAGCCTTTTCCTTTCCCTTGGATGACATCAGTGGCATGGAGAGGAGAGACTGGTATACATGGGTGACTGCTGGTCTTTCATAAACAACCTTGCCCAAACTTGTGCCTCAGAGGAGAACTTTCAAAGTGCAATCCTACAGTCAGTCATGACCAAAGGGGGTATTTACCCTTTTTTAATTTAAGTTTTGTAAGTTATATGCATTTGTAAATTATACTTTGAGATATTTTTTAAAGCTACTACTGGAATTCGTTTTTGCGGGGTACTTAATATCTTATGTTCTTCTAGCATTTCAAGGGCTTCTGTGTCTCTCCAATATTAGAAGCTTATTTCACACTAAGGCAACAAGGGATCATATCCAAGATCTCCAGTATTTATATGATACACACGGTACACATGCGCACACGCACACATGCACACACACACACCTCCTTGTATACATACATACATACATACATACATACATATATACATACATATATGTATATACATACATATATGCATGCATGCATGCATGCCCACACACACACACAAATATATAATTATTTTGCTTAGGCATGGTGAAATATATCGTACTATTATATATATATATATATATATATATATATATATATATATATATATCATCATCATCATCATCATTTAATGTCCATCTTCGATGCTGGCATGGTTTGGATGGTTTGACAGGAGCTGGCAAGCTAGAGAGCTGCACTGGGCTCCATTGACTCCTTTGACATGATTTGTATGGCTGGATGTCCTTCCTAATGACAACCACTTTTGGGAGTGTACTGGGTGTATTTTATGTGGCACCAGCACCAGTGGGGTTGGCAAGTAACTTATAACACAAAGAGCTCTCAGCTGGGAGAGAAAGTGGTACTGAGGGATGTGGCTTTGTGCTAGTTGAGAGGTTAAGGCATAACAGAGAGATAGAGATAGATGTCTTACAATAGAGGTGATACTTGGTTGCTCCAATAGGGAAAGAAAGGAGCAGAATGAGAGATGAAGTAACAGAGAAAGCCAGGGGGACAGAGTCATTCATGTGTGTGTGCATGTGTGTGTGTGTATGTGTGTGAACACACTGGGTTGCTTTTGGTTTCTGTCTTCTGAATCCACTCTTTTACTCTTTTACTTGTTTCAGTCATTTGACTACGGCCATGCTGGAGCACCGCCATTAGTTGAGCAAATTGACCCCAGGACTTGTTCTTTGTAAGCCTAGTATTTATTCTATCGGTCTCTTTTGCTGAACCACTAATTTATGGGGATGTAAACACACCACCATCGGTTGTCAAGCGATGGTGGGGGGACAAACACAGACACACAAACATATACACACATACATATATATAAATACATATATACGATGGACTTCCTTCAGTTTCCATCTACCAAATCCACTCACAAGGCATTGGTCGGCCCAAGGCTATAGTAGAAGACACTTGCCTAAGGTGCCACGCAGTGGGAATGAACCCGAAACCATGTGGTTGGTAAGCAAGCTACTTACCACACAGCCACTCCTGTGCCCACTGGTAAAACTTTGGTCATCTCAAGGCAATAGTAGAAGATACTTGCTCAAGACACCATGCAAGATACCATGAGACTGAATCCCAAACCATCTGACTGTGGAGCAAACTTCTCTACAACATAGAATACTTACCATTTTTATAATCTTGCTACAATAGCTGATACCCAGATTTTATCCCTCTCTTTTGAATCTATGTATTTTGGTACATTTTTTTTTCTTGTAAGTTTTGTGTTGCTTCATTTGTGAGAATTAAACCTGCAAACATGAAAAGTTTTCCCTCCTTTTTATTGCTATGAGGTGATAATGTCTATGACCCCTTGTGTCAGTTTCAAGTCATTAAAGTATCAAATATCTAATTTTCCTCCGTTACGTTTTACAGTAGTTATCGCAGACTGGTTAATAAACATGATTATAAAACATTGGCAAAGGTGAAGCATGTCAAAGCATGCTTTTCAAGCCTGTCATTATTAAAGACATGTAGTTGTAACAAATTCTTGCTAATTCTTATTCAAATATTTATTGCTTTGAAAATATCTAACATAGATAAAATTCTTCAAATGTAGACATTTTATCTCACTTGGAACAAATGATTCTTTAGCCAAAGCTAGTGAGAAATTCTGTGTCTGTGCATGTGTGTGTGCATGTGCATGCGCGTATGTGTATGTATATGTGTGTGTGTTTGTTTATATTTGCACTTTTCTGAAAATTGATGAGTTAAGGACAATGATGTTGTCGTCATTTCCCTCATCACCAAATTGTCTGTTGTCCTTGTGTCTTTGAGGTCATATGGAATAAGAGACTCTTACTTGAAAAACAGACGAGGGTTAGAGACAGGAAAGGCATCTGGCAGTAAAACAATGCTTTGATAGTATATTCCTCTAATCAAGGAAAAAAGATGTAAAAAGAAAGCAAAAAATTTAAAAAAAAACAAAAACAATATACCATTTCAGCTATGTCACCCCATCACTCCTGGTCTCTCTACCCCACCCATTTCTTCTTACATCATATCTTGAAGGTCCACCCCCAACAAACACCTCATCACCATCTTTTTTTTGTTTCGTTTTCCAGCTCCACTCAGTTGCTCCCACCTCTTTGAAAATGTGGTTGGTCCCATCTCCTGTACTTTTACTGGTCTTTTACTCCTCATCTCCTGGCATAAAGTCGCCGCTTTGGTGTCTGTAGTCTTGCAAGCTCTATAGTGGCACAAAAAAAAAATATTGTATACATATGCGCAGGAGTAGCTGTGTGGTAAGTAGCTTGCTTACCAACCATATGGTTCCGGGTTCATTCCCACTGCGTGACACTTTGGGCAAGTGTCTTCTACTATAGTCTTGGGCCGACCAAAGCCTTGTGAGTGGATTTGGTAGACGGAAACTGAAAGAAGCCCGTCATATATATGTATATATATATATATATGCATGTCTGTGTATATGTTTGTGTGTCTGTGTTTGTCCCCCCAGCATCGCTTGACAACTGATGGTGGTGTGTTTACGTCCCCGTAACTTAGCGGTTTGGCAAAAGAGACCGATAGAATAAGTACTAGGCTTCCAAAGAATAAGTCCTGGGGTCGATTTGCTCGACTAAAAGGCGGTGCTCCAGCATGGCCGCAATCAAATGACTGAAACAAGTAAAAGATTAAAAGAGAGTACATGGTGTCAAACATTTGGCATTAGGAAGAGCATCAAGTCATAGAAACCATGCCAAAAGCAGATCCTGGAGCATGATGCAGTCCTAGGGCCCATTGGAACCTGTCAAACCATCCAACCTATGCCAACATGGAACATGGGCATTAAATGATGATGACGACGACTATGGCGGCAGCGGCGGTGGTGATGTTGATGATGGTGACAACGATGACGACGACGATGATGATGATGATGATGATGATGATACTGTGGGGCTAAGTGCAATTACAGTGTAATATAGCACATGCTGTAGTATGATGGTTGAGGATACATACATGTATGCTGACCTACATATTATGTTGTACCATGTAACTTGTATTCAGTGGCATGTTTACACCAAAATGTTTCTTTAAAACTCATACATCTAAAGCGATGGACTGCAAACATTCAAAATATTTATTCTGTAACCTACAGATAATGGAGACAAAAAAAAAAACATTAAAAAAACCCCTTTTAAGATTAGGTATTGTTCAAAATACCTAACCGACTAATGTTTGTGATGACATTTATGCATAGGTATCAATGTCTGCCACTCATTCTCTCTTTCTTTTTCATATATACACCCACACAACACACCCTCATATGCACACTACACACACACACACACACACACACACACACACACACACACACACACACATTCACACACATGTAGAGTCAGAGAGATAACTACAGTAATCCCTTGCCATATTGCGTTTCACCTATCTTGGTTTACCTATTGCAGTTTATTATTTAAGCTTACATCTTGTGGTTTACTATTTAAGCTTATGTCGATAACTCTGTGGTGTTATATTGCATTTATGATAAAATAAATATATACAAATTATAAAAATAATTTTAAAAATATACAGTACAGTACTGTTTCTACTTCACTGATTTTCACTTATCGTGGGGGGCAGGAGGTTGGAGTGTAACACCCATGGTAGTCGAGGGATTACTGTACTGTGCAGTGAGCTGACAGAAACATTAGCACTCTGGGTGAAATGGTCAGTGGTATTTTGTCTGTCTTTACATTCTGAGTTCAAATTCCACCGAGGTCAACTTTGCCTTTCATCTTATTTCTTTATTGCCCACAAGGGGCTAAACATAGTGGAGACAAAAAGGACAGACAAAGGGATTAATTCGATTACATCGATTCCAGTGCGTAACTGGTACTTAATTTATCGACCTCGAAAGGATGAAAGGCAAAGTCGACTTTGGCGGAATTTGAACTCAGAACGTAGTGGCAGACGAAATACCACTAAGCATTTCGCCCAGCGTGCTAACGTTTCTGCCAGTTCATCGCCTTTCATCTTTCGGGGTCAATAAATTAAGTACTAGTTGTGTACTGGGGTCGATCTAATCCACTGGTCCCCTCCCCAAAAATTTCAGGCCTTGTGCCTAGAGTAGAAAAGATTACTGTACTGTGCTAGTCACTAAGATTACTAAGTTTATATGGATTGTAGATAAAGCTATAAGGCAGAAAAAGGTTATATGTATATAAAAGCAACCATGCTGGTGCCACATGAGAAGCACTTGTGCCAGTGTCACATATAAAGCACCCACGCCAGTGCAACATATAAGCTGCTCGTGCCAGTGCCACCCCAAAAGCACCCAGTACACTCTGTAAAGTGGTTGGTGTTAGGAAAGGCATCCAACCATAGAAACCCTGCCAGAACAGACAATTGGAGCCTAGATAGCTCTCCAGCTGGCCAACTCCTGACAAACTGTCCAATCCATGCCAGCATGGAAAATGGATGTTAAATGGGGATGCTGATATGCAGGGTGCAAGTATGTGTATATACACAAAGACACAGCTATGGCTGAGTGGTTAAGAAGTTTGCTTCGGAACATGTGATTCAGAATTCAATTGTATAGCACAACACCTTGGGCAAGCAGCAAACTTTGCAGGAGCCTTGTATGTATGTATGTTATCAATCAGTTTCATTTCTGTATTTCTTGTCCATAGAGAAAGAGCCGGACTCTAACATAGATTGAAGACTCCTTCATTGGAACTTTTATCAACATCATCTAGGTATTTGTGCATATGTGTGTGTGTGTGTGTGTGTGTG
>NC_068981.1:180932773-180935121 GCF_001194135.2 Octopus bimaculoides | reverse complement strand
GGCTGGTCTCTTCCAGAAGACTTTTGGGCTGGGGCCTATGGATAACTTCCAAAAATCCCTGGCCTGACAGTGCTACCAGGGGGCTCTGCCAGTACACAATAAGCTCTACAGGCATGGATGTGCCGTAAGTCGGGCTTGTCCGAGATGCATGTGGAGCAATGAAACTATTCTGCATGCTCTCATACAGTGTCCATGCATTGCTGACTTGTGGAGCTTTGTCGAACAGTTATTGTCACAAGTAGGACGGATCTGGCTATCGCCCAAGCCCATCGTAAAGATCACCCTACCTCCTTCCTTTGGCCACGAAGGGCAGGCAGTTTTGCTCTGTTTGGTAGCTATGGCAAAAGAGATTGTGTGGTGGACGCAATTGAAAGGGTTGAAGATGGGTACCTTCCTCTGTGTGTGAGGTTCCTTTGGTCACCTCTCGGTGGAACTCTGACCTATTGGGGAAGTACATTGTTGGTTTAATCTCCTTGTTAATTGTGTTGTTTTTTTTTTTGCTGTTTACATGTTTAATCCTACTGTTCCTCGTCTGTATATCATCCTTTAGCGTCTTATGAAGCTAAATTTATAAGTTCTAAAATTGCAGAAGAATCCATTGCTGGGCAGTATAGTTTAATGGTAAAACACTTGACGCGTAATCACAGAGATGTGAGTTCGAGTCTCATGGCTGGCCAGTAGCGTATTTTTCTGCAATAAATGGATAATTTATCCTGATCATGCTATTTATAGCATTATCACGCATTTGAGAAATAAATTTATTTCTGTTCTTATCATCCTTTATGTTTTGTGTTCAGCCCTGGTTGCCAATAAACAAAGTATGATTATTATTATTATTATTATTATTATTATATATGTAATGGTGGTACTGCAGCATAGCCACAGGTCTTGGGCTGAAAGTAGTAAAAGAATAAAAGAATACACATACACACACATACACAACAATGCATGTATATGAACATGCACACTCTGATAGGATTAAGTTTGTACTTGCTATTACTTGTCTAAAATGAGGTGTTAATGTTAATAGATGGTCAGTGGGGAAAAAAGTATCTGGATTGTTTGTCTCTTTGGCCTCGGTTATATGAAACCAGAAGCACGTTGCTGTTCACCGAAGCAGTCACAAAAATCTCAGCCCGACTTTACAAAATGACTGTCCTATGTTTAAATGACAGTATATACAATGAAAATAAATAGAGCATAGAGTAATTAAGAGGTAGAAATATTTCAGAAGTTTGTTAACAGCACACAGTATGTAATTATATATTTTTTGCTTTCAGTGGATGAGGAAGTCTTTATGTGGTCACATGTCCCGCTCAAAATAGTAACCGAATTTATCTTATATCACATCCTCTTAGGATAGTCTGTCACAACTGGGATGTCTTCAATCATAGGTCTACTCAATCAGATTAGTTTTGGCTTGGGCCGAAACTAAAACAAGATATATATATATATATATATATGTATATATATATGTATATATATATATATATATATATATATATATATATATATATATATATTATAATGGGAGCCAGTTTATGGGGTTACCCTGGGTTTCTCACTTATAAGGGGGTTTAGCCTTATGGTATATCTTCAGACCCCAAACACTGCTGGCTTAAGAACTTTTCAAAATGGAGTCTGAAGATATGCTGTAAGGCTAAACCCCTTATGAGCGAGAAACCCAGAGTAACCCCATAAACTGGCCCCCATTATAATATTAACTGGTCATTATAATATTAACTGGTCATCTCAAGGCTATAGTAGAAGACATTTGCCCAAGGTGCCACAAAGTGGGACTGAACCCAGAACCATGTGGTTGGGAAGCAAATATAACAGATATAGGTAGCATAAAGAATCAGGGGAAACGTGTCAGGGCCATCAGATATACTTGGTGTGTGTGTGTGTGTGTGTGTGTGTGTGTGTGTGCATGTATGTGTTCATATGTGTGCATGAAATAATATATTGTGAAAACAAACTATTGGTCTAAATTACAGGGTAAGAAGAGAAAGGAGCCAAACAGTGTAATTCATGTTAATACTTACGTTTTTGAATGCTGGAACAAGTTACCTGACCCTGACTTCAGAAATGGTTTTCTAGGACAATAAGAACAAAAGGACTTTTGTTGTAAGGAAGTGTGTTGTTATCCAACTGATGTAAATAAATGAAATAATATTACAAGTGAGTGATAATGAAATAGAAAGAAAATAAGAAAAATAAATAACTATAAAGACTCTGTCTCCTACACACAAACACAGACATATATATATTTCTGTAGGCTGTGCTATATTTGGTGTCATATATATATATATTTGGTGTCACATATATATATATATATATATATATAC
>NC_068981.1:180931156-180932089 GCF_001194135.2 Octopus bimaculoides | reverse complement strand
GTGTTATGTGAATAACTTGCCAAGCAAACAGCTTGACTGATAATTCTAAACAGAGGTTTGATTAAAAAAAGTCAATGTTGTAGAGTAGGGGTTCTCCAACTGAAGGAGAAATTAGAGAGAGTACATGAGATTTGTAAAAATACTGGAACTTTGAAGTAATTACGACCAAACACTTTTCAATGATACCACCTCAGATTTAATAAATAGCATTCACTGCTGCTGCCGCCGACCCCACCGCCACCACCACCACCGCCGCTGCCACCACCACCACCACCACCACCACAATAGCCTAGCTGCCACTGCCACTATCATCATTCTCATTACCATTTCAATGCTCACTTTTCCATGCTTGCATGGGTTGGCTAGAATTTTGTTGAGACAGATTTTCTATAGCTGGATGCCTTACTTGTCACCAACCCTCACCTGTTTCCAAGTAAGGTAATAATTCCCAATGACCAGACATATTTACATGGAAGACTAACAAAAAGCACTGCTTGCATGATGGTAACACTCATTTACAACGATCATGTGATGTCAAGGCATGGAACAATAAAACACACATACATACATATACACCTGTATATCTGTCTATTATCTATACAACAGGCTTCTTTCAGTTTTCATCTACCAAATCCACCAATTTTTTTCACTGGCTGGGGCTATAGTCAAAGACACTTGATCAAGGTGCCACACAATGGGATTGAACTTGGAACCATGTGGTTACACCACTGGCATAGGCCACGGGTTATGGTCTCACTTGGCTTGCTGGGTCTTCTCAAGCACAGTGTATTTTCAAAGGTCTCAGTCACTAGTCACTGCCACAACTTTCTCTCACTCTTTCTTCCTGTTTCTGTTGTACCTGTATTTCAAAAGGGCCAGCCTTGTCACACTGTGTCACGCTGAATCTCCCCAAGAAATACATTAAGGGTACAC
>NC_068981.1:180929257-180930279 GCF_001194135.2 Octopus bimaculoides | reverse complement strand
ATATATATATATATATATATATACATATATACAACAGGCTTCTTTCAGTTTCCATCTACCAAATCCACTCACAAGGCTTTGGCCGGCCCGAGGATATAGTAGAAGACACTTGCCCAAGGTGCAACGCAGTGGGACTGAACCCAGAACCATGCAGTTGGTAGGCAAGTTACTTACCACACAGCCATATACAAACACACACATACATAACATTTTAATTTTAGATCAGTCACCTTTGTAACTTCCTGCTGATTAGAATTAAGAAATGTACATACACTCATGTTTGAGGTATGTTTCTGTTATTTTTTGATAAAAACTGTATATATATTTATGTGTGTGTATGTATGCTTGTGTGTGTGTGTGTATATATGTACATATGTATATGTATATATGCGTATATACACACACACACACACACACACACACACATATATATGTCCATGACAGTAGCTCATAAAAAGCACCATTCAAGCATTCAAACGTGATCATTGCCAACGTCGGCTGACTGGCTCCTGTACCGGTGGCACATATAAAACACCATTCGAACTTGGTTGTTGCCAGTACTGCCTGGCTGGCCTTCATGCCAATGGCACGTAAAAGCACACACTACACTCTTGGAGTGGTTGGCATTAGGAAGGGCATCCAACTGTAGAAACATTGCCAGATCAGATTGGAGCCTAGTGCAGCTTTCTGGCTTGCCAGCCCTCATTCAAACCATCCATCCCATGCCAGCATGGAAAGCAGATATTAAACGATGATGATGATGATGACGATAAATATATATTATATATACGGTGGATTATTTAAGACTTGGCTCTTATTTCTAGCAGGTAGATGCTCATTAAGCATCATTACGATATTTCATAGCTCCATAAAGCTATCATAACTGCGTTCCACCAATGCTACTACTGGTGATATCAAATTTTGAATTTATCCACAGATGATATGAACAGTAGTGACATCTAACTTCAAATCTCAGTGTTTGAATATTTCATTTATATATATATATATATATATATATATAC
>NC_068981.1:180927143-180929247 GCF_001194135.2 Octopus bimaculoides | reverse complement strand
TATATATATATATATATATATATATATATATATATATATATATACACAGATATAAATTCATATATATATATACATATATATATGTATATGTATACATGTATGCATTTATATACATGTATGTATATAAGCATATATTTAAATAAATGTGTATGTATGTGCATGTTTGTATATATATATATACACACGCATACATTTATACATGCATGTATGTAGAGTGAGTGTATGTGTGTTTTGTTTACAGCTATTTCACCACCCAGCCATGTAAACTTATCATAACAGCTGATAAGCAATACCATCCCAGATTTTTTACTATAGTCATCAATGGTTTTAGTAACACTTGGTACTAACCATGACTCTGCTAAAGTTGCATATTAATAATTATGACTGTGGCTAAAATTGTGACCACTCACAAACCAATATTGAACCATTCGTTTATTGACATTGAACATCCATTTTTCTATGCTAGTATGGGTTAGATGAGGACTTATGTTCTGAGGCAGCATGTTATGGCTGGACACCTTTTCTGACTCTTACCTGTTTAATTCCCATTTATGTTACGAAAAACATCAAGCCATAGAGACCATGCCAAAGCAGGCACTAGAGCTTGGTACAGTTCTCTAGCTTGAGAGCGCCTGTAAACTCATACAACCTATACCAGCATGCAAAACGTTAAATGATGATGATGATGGTGATGGTTTTTGAAAGCACAGATTGAATGATGATTATAATGCCAATATGGAATGTAAGCATCACATCGCGGTTTTGCGATAGTGATGCAGGCATAGACATGGATAAGTTGTTGAGTGGTTTGTTCCCCAAGCGCATTGCTCTGAATTCAGTCTCACAGCATGGCATCTTAGGTAAGTATTTTCTAATGTAGCTTGGGCCAACCAAATCCTTGGTAGACGGAAACTGAAAGAAGCCTGCTGTATAATATACATACAGGCATACCTCGGCTTAAGTCGTTTTGATTTAAGTTGTTATTGATTAAACGTCAGTTTTCAAACGTCGGTTTGGTGCATTATCGATTTGACACTCATTTCCACTCATTTACTTATTATTTTTACTAAAATTTTCATTGTGACTTGCAATTTGTCTGCCACACTCATTTTTTCAGTCCTTACAACAAATCACAGCGAAAATTTTAGTAAAAATTTTAGTAAATTAATAAAGCACTAAAAGAGAAGGCTTTCCCCAGACATAATTATATATATATATATCATCATCATCATTGTTTAATGTCCGCTTTCCATGCTAGCATGGGTTGGACGATTTGACTGAGGACTGGTGAAACCGGATGGCAACACCAGGCTCCAATCTGATTTGGCAGAGTTTCTACAGCTGGATGCCCTTCCTAACGCCACCCACTCAGAGAGTGTAGTGGGTGCTTTTACGTGTCACTTGCACGAAGGCCAGTCAGGCGGTACTGGCAACGGCCACTCTCAAAATGGTGTATTTTATGTGCCACCCGCACAAGAGCCAGTCCAGAGGCACTGGCAACGATCATGCATTAATGTTGGTTTTTATTTCCAGTTATAATAAAAACAATTTTACATTAATTTGATGGTTACTTTATACTTTTGTAGAGTACATATTTATTATTACGTTTATATATTCGTTTTGCAAGATTCTTGATATGAAATCGTGTTTTGAAACAGATATTGTTGTATTTGGGGATGGTCATGTTGCCAGTTTAACCAATAAAAACACATGCACTATATATGTGGTGTTAATTTGATTCAGCTTTATTCAATTTTTTATGTTAATCGTATTTCGGCCAGAGTTCTTTCGTTACGCTTCTGTGACCTCATCAGTAGTCCTTTGCTTTCTTCTTTCTTATTTGTGTGTCTTTCCTTACTAACGATCAGCCATTTTGTCAAAATGGCTGATCGTTAGTAAGGAAAGACACACAAAGAAAGCAAAGGATCACTGATGAGGTCACAGAAGTGTGACGAAAGAACTCTGGCCGAAATACGATTAACATAAAAAATTGAATAAAGCTGAATCAAATTAACACCACATATATAGTGCGTGTGTTTTTATTGGCTAAACTGGCAACATGACCATCCCCAAATACAACAATAAATTTATTATTCTTATACAA
>NC_068981.1:180920217-180922717 GCF_001194135.2 Octopus bimaculoides | reverse complement strand
AAGTACATAAGTCGATGGTATCGATCAAGCCCTCCCCTCAAAATTGTTGGCCGTGTGCCCAAATCAGAAACCATTATTAAAATAGGGATTATCATGTTGGCCGGATCATTAAAGCTTCAGACAAAATGCTTACTGGGATTTCTTCCGACTCATTACGTTCTGAGTTCAAATTTCGCCGGGATCAACTTTATCTTTCATCCCTCCAGGGCCGATAAAATAAAGTACCAGTCAAATACTGAGATCGATGTAATCGACTTGCCCGTCTCCCCGGTATTGCTGGTTTTGTGCCAAAAATTAAAAAGAATTATTTTTTAAATCGGGCGGTAGTTGTTAGGATCAGTAAAGTGCCGGAAGAAATGTTTTGCTGTAGTTCTTCCGATTCTTTATGTTCTGAGTTCAACTCTTGCCGAAGTTAACTTTAGCTGTCATTCTTTCAGGGTCGATAAAGTACCTGTCAAGTACCGGGGTCGATGTAATCGACTCCCTCCCTCCCTCATCTCAAATTGCTGGCCCTGTGCCTAAATTTGAAGCATGTACTTATTAACTCTGGATCTATGGGGAAAGGGTCCCTTGATTAGCCCTAAGTGGCTTCCCACTTCCTTTGGGGTGTTTCCTTTTGTTTTTCCATGGCTGTGTTTTATTTCCATAATCGATTCTGCGACAAACCCTCATCTGTTTTGTAAATTGTCCTTGTAATGCCATTTCATTAGCCGTCCTTGTGGTAAATAATAACATTTATGATTTCTTCTATTGGCTACTATACCCACCGAGTAATAAAAGTATTTCAACTATCTCCTTCAATTCAAATCCTAATTTTCATGGAATATTTAGAAAATAAAACTGAAGGTTTTTTTTTTGTGTGTGAAAACACCTGAAGTGACGTATTTATTTTGTAATTGTGCTTGTCAAAGCTGTGTAGATTTAAAAAAAAGGGTTTCCCTAACACAAATTAATAGTGTTGTTAAGCCCCAGGTCAGTTCTGGTTGAACTAACCTAAAATCAAAGGCGTTCCCTTGCAACCATCCCGAAACGATATATGTATATATGATTTAATGAAATATGTTTTCTCACAACAAACGAAGTTTTTTGTTCGGTTTCTTGGCTGGAAGGCAACACACAAACTTTTAAAAACTTCATAAAAAATAGTAATAGATCACCAATTTCAAGTAATTTTTAATTCTAATAGAAATTTATAACGTCTTTAAACCTTCAAGAGATTCTAGTGATTTTGTTTCGTTTCCTAATTTCAACTCATAAAGGTAGACCGTTAGTGTCGGACAAAATACCTTGCGGTATTTAATTAGGTTTTTTTAAAAAACTTTTTGAGTACAAATCTGGCCAAAGATAACTTTACCTTTCATCCTTCGGAAGGCCGATGAAATAATGTACAAGCTAAGTACTGTATCGATTATTATATTCCTGTAATGCATCCTAGTTGTAAATGGAAAGTATAAAAGATCTTATTGTCAATCGATGACTGATCTGAAACAGCTGTTAGGGAAATTTGTGTTAGCTCCAGCTCAGTCTTGATCAAGCAGAAAACAAATACTCATAAGGCGTTCTAGTCACGATCTTCATGACTGTTTCTTTGTTCAAGCATAATGCTCCCAGATCTACATTATCAATAGCATCCTTCCTGTTTTAAGAGGGTAGCCTGTAATTTCAAAGCTGTTTGGACCGCTATTTCTTGCAAACCAAGGACCATATAGACTTTCACCATTTCGTCCTCTCTTCCTCTCTCAAGAGCCGAGAGTTTCGTGGTTCACTTGAGACATTGAAACTACAATTACGATCGTCCCATTCTTAGTGCGGTTTACAGATGTCATGAAGCCATGCTTAGTGTGGTATACGGATGTCCTGAACCCATGCTTAGTGTGGTATACGGATGTTCTTGAACTCTTACGAATGAAAACCCAGGGTTGTGTTCAAAATTCCACCAAGACACCTGATGAAGGCTGGAGGGTAAATCAGCCGAAACGTAGTAACAACAAACAAGATGAGGACACATAATCGTCCAATGTAAATAATGCACAAAATTCCTCATTTCTAAAATATAGAAGAATATATTTTAGATTAAAAAAGAACATTGTTTATCTTAATTTTGAAAATTAAAAGAAGTATTAAAAACTGCATTATTTATGGGATGACCCAATATGTGTGTGTGTGTGTATGTGTGTCACTGAACTTTTAGAGGCACATCACCTAAAAATTTGATATATATGTTTCATGATGTTGCATATTGTTACATGCCAAATGATATAATATATCTGTGTCCTAAATACGATTCAATATGGATATGTGTTGTATTACCCGATACACCATTCATTTCATCCTTATCACTATATCATCATCATCATTTAGTGTCCGTTTTCCATGCTGGCATGAGTTGGATGGTTTGACAGGAGCTGTCCAACCCATTGCCAGCACATATATATTTTATATATATATATATATATATATATATATGCATGTGTATGTATATATATATATATATATATAT
>NC_068981.1:180918640-180919479 GCF_001194135.2 Octopus bimaculoides | reverse complement strand
TATATATATATATATATACATACATACATACATATATGTGTGTGTGTGTGTGTGTGTATTTGAAAAATGAATAGAATATACTTATAAACAACTAATTATTAAACTGGAAAAATTATCAGAAAAACCATTTCTATTCAATATATTTTATATATATTTATATATATGTGTGTGTGTGTGTGTGCATACATATACATATGCACATAAACATATGTATATAAACCTGCATATAAACATATGTGTGATTTTAATTTTCATAAAGGAGACAAAATATTCTCTTTATATGCATGAGATTATAAGTTATTCCTTCCTTTAACATATATATTAATATTAGTAAATCAATGGTGCATGTATGTTAATGTCACACAAACACACACGACAATAATTATTTCTTCTAAAGGACAAGCAAATCCATTATGAGAGTGTAACTTTGTCTGATAATTATTCTCAAAGACGTGAACATTTTCTGCATTTAAAACATTATTTTTCTCTGCACAATTGATATAGAGAGCTTTCTCCACTATCTGCTAAAATAACGATTCTTTCAAAAGTACCCCTGTTTCCTTCACTTTGGAATTCATTTACTCTATATGCATAAAGACATATGCATGTATATGGATGTAACCACATGTGGACTGTTGGCAAGATTTTTTTTTCCTCTGTCTTCCCTTTCTCTTGGACATCCCTCTGTCCCATGCTTCTGAATAACAGCTTTGCTTGAAATGTAAAACATCCTTCCTTTCCTTCTTTGAGCATCTTAATACTCTGCATGTACCACGTCCTCTAGTTGTTGTTCTTAATTATATATATATATATATATATATATATATATATATATATAT
>NC_068981.1:180917050-180917937 GCF_001194135.2 Octopus bimaculoides | reverse complement strand
TATATATATATATATATATATATATATATAATCATACATACATACACATATACATGCATATACCTATATACTGTTTTACTCTTTTCAGTCATTTGAGTGTGGCCATGCTGGTGCACCACTTGTAGTTGAATAAATCGACCCCAAGACTTATTCTTTGTAAGCCTAGTACTGATTCTATCGGTCTCTTTTTGGCGAGCCACTAAGTGATGGGGATGTGAACACACCAGCATCAATTGTCAAGCAATGGTGGGGGGACAAACACATACATACATATATATACGACAGGCTTCTCTCAGTTTCCGTCTACCAAATCCACTCACAAGGCTTTGGTCGGCCTGAGGCTATAGTAGAAGACTCTTGCCCAAGGTGCCACGCAGTGGGACTGAACCCGAAACCATGTGGTTAGGAAACAAGCTTCTTACCACACAGCCACTCCTGCACCTATATATATAGGTGGATGTAATCGGCTTACCTCCCCCCACCCCGAAATTACTGGACTTGTGCCAAAATTTGAAACCTATATCCAAATATATATCATCATTATCCTTCGTTTTCCATGCTGGAATAGTTTGGGTGGTTTGGCCACAACTGGCAAGCTGGGGAACTGCACCAGGTTCCAGTCTCATTTGGCATGGTTTCTACAGCTGGATACCTTTCATAACACCAACCACTTTATAGGGTGTGCTGGGTGATTTTACGTTGCGCTGCACAGGTGCCCTTATGTGGGACTGCCATGAGAGCATTCCACCACCAAAGGGACTGGGATGAACATTTCTGCTGTGGAGTATGGGTCTTCTTGAGTAGTACAGGTCAATTCTACATGCATATATATGTATATATAAACATCTCTCTCTCTAATATATATATATATATATATATATATATAT
>NC_068981.1:180909114-180915417 GCF_001194135.2 Octopus bimaculoides | reverse complement strand
ATATATATGTGTGTGTGTGTATATATATATATATATATACATACATGTGTATGTATATATATATGGATCTGCCTTTGTAGTTTGCCATCCATATATGAAGTGTTAGCTGTCCTTCACATTCACCCAGTTAAGTTCTCTTTGTATTCTACATTCAACATCCACCTGCATATATTACCAACACTACTAACTTTCCTGGGAACTGTTGCTATAGCACTGACAGCACAACCTCATGGGCCCTTTTGTTTAACAGTGTCTTACTAGTGATGGCTTTTTTGTCTTTTTTCTTTCAGTTGAATCCCCACTCCCTTATTCACCAGGCAACCCTGATCGAGTAGACATAATAGTGATTGATATACTATATAGCTGTGCACAAAGATTTCGTATATGAAATTAAATATATATATAATAGACCCTAATTGTATCTTTTCTTTTAGCTGATAACTAGTTTCTTAAAACCACTCCATTCTGGAATATCTAATCTGCTGTTTCCTTGTTTTCTTTTTAACGTATATAGGTTTATAGATTTTATTTGACTTTTTTTCTGGTTTGAAGATGTTTTTTTTTTTGACAAAGATGCTTTTAAAATGTATGAAAGCACTGAGAGTAGGAAAGAAATAATAGGTAGACAGTCTATAACAAACAACACACTGGATATACCTATATATAATAATGGTGCGACACTAAGAAATGGAAATAATTTGTGAACAATTAGAAATAATATAGATTTCATTACTTGCCAATATTTTCTTCTTTAGAAAAACAAAATGCAGTCGGAGTTGTTGAACTACACTAACTGCCTTACATTTATTGACTATCTTTCATTGCACTACATTCTGAGTTGAAATCTTACTGTGGCTGACTTTTTCTTTGTTTCTCTGGGTTAATGATTGGTAAAATAAATGGCAATAGTATGCTGAGGATCATTACATTCTGAGTTCATTGAAGTTGACTTTGTCTTTCATCCCTTCAGGGTCTATAGAATAAATGCCAGTTGAGGACTGGGGTCGATATAATTAATTGGCCCCTCTCCCTAAAATTTCAGGTCTTGTGTTTATATGTAATGTAGTGAGGTGAAAGAAATTTCAGTCAATTGAGATTATCCATATAATTAGTAGGTTAAATACTTACTGTTCAGATATTAAACTTTAAAACCAACAAGCAATGTAGATAACTCCAATTAGATCAGATAACTGAATTTCTTGAACCATATATACCATGCAGATTGGAGTGGATCTGGTCTTCAAAACCAACCAAGATAGCAACAGACATATTTGAGTCTTATTAGATCTCATCAGCATATCATATCATATATTCTATTCAGTTGGTAAAACTTGGTAAAAGTGATCAATATATATATATATATATATATCATCATCATCACCGTTTAACATCCGCTTTCCATGCTAGCATGGGTTGGACGATTTGACTGAGGACTGGTGAAAACCAGATGGTTACACCAGGCTCCAATCTGATTTGGCAGAGTTTCTACAGCTGAATGCCTTTCCTAACACCAACCACTCAGAGAGTGTAGTGGGTGCTTTTACGTGCCACCAGTACAAAGGCCAGTCATGGGGTACTGGCAATGGCCACGCTCGAAATGGTGAATTTTACGTGCCAGCTACACAGGAGCCAGTCCAGCGGGACTGGCAACGAACTTGCTCAAATGTCTTTTCATGTGCCACTGGCACAAGTACCAGGAAGGCGACGTTGGTAACGGTCACACTCAAATGGTGCTATTTACGTGCCACCGGCACGAAGCCAGGCAGCTGGTGCTCTGGCAACGATCCCGCTCGGACAGTGCTCTTAGTGAGTTACTGGTACTGGTGCCATCACGATTTCGCTTTCGCTTGCCCCAATAGGTCTTCACAAGCCGAGTTTAGTGTTCAATGAAGACGTTGGCATAGGTGCCAGTCTACAAATTTAGTTCGATTTCGATATACACAAATATTCTATAATTATAGACATAATTATAATTATAATCAGGGGTCAGCTAATTGCTTCACCATGCACCGAATTTTGAAATAGGAGTTAAAATGCCTACACACATAATAAAAAGAGAGAATGTAATGATGTTGATTATGAATATTGATAATATGGCTGCTGTGTGGAAGTTTTCTCAGAGAGACCATTACCATTCTCAGGTGGAAGAAAATTTCCACCAATGCCATCTTAAGGCATGGGTAGTGGCATAGCTGAAGTGTTTGCAATTTTGGCTAACCTTTGAGTTTGCTGCATCCCCAGGATCCCAAGCCTATACAGGCTCATACATGTTACCTAAAATTACACCCCTCCCCCAACAAGAGCATCGTTCAGTGCAGACTGTCCCCATGAGCTATGCAACTGGACATAGACATACTGAGCAGCTGCCTGCTCATTGTATGTAGGAGCCTAATGTATGCTGTATGTTGTAGGGTTCCTATATAATTATTGCTTTGCTCAGAGACATATAATACTATTGAAATAGCCCTGGTCTAATGTCATCTGGTTTAACATCATCACCTGGCTCTTAGGGTGCTTTTTAGCTGAATCCTCTCTGTTACAAGTGTTTGGTCCAAGTTTCTGGTTTGAGCACATTTGCTTCCCCACCAGGCGGTACTGGCAACGGCCACGCTCGAGATGGTGTATTTTACGTGCCACCTGCACAGGAGCCAGTCCAGTGGCACTGGCAAGAAAAACCTCGGATCAAAAACATGATCATTCCTGTTTTCAGAGTTATGATTTCATTGTATCCTTACTTATACCGAAGAGTATAGTTTGAGGGAAATTTGGCTGCTATTTCTAGCAGGATGTATCTCCTTAGAAACCTCATTGCTGATGCTAAAGATTAAAAAAAATTGTTTATTTTTAACTGTTATTTTCTTCTATGTCTTTTTAATGTTAAGATTACTTCATTTTTATCCTTTTATTTCTTCCCTTTTTATCATCAGTTTATGTTCAGTGATAAATAGCATGTCTTCATTTTTATATCACCATGATAGTATTTGCCTTTTTTCATCCCTTTCACCTCTCTGCAGAGATTTAACTGGTTGATTGATTTGTGTTTCGCATGTTAGCTGTGGATGTTTTGAAGGTTTTTGTTCATAGTTACAATGGTCGCCATGACAATAAGGACCTCAGACAACAGCAAGAAGAAAATCTACCCCTCACCCCACCTCATTTATTAGTGTGACAACAGTAAATGTACAGATGGTTCATAAACCCCTGATCTATGTTAGCGATCCCCCACTACTCTCATCAATTGCTTTGAATCTGCATTTAGCTAAAAACCTGCTATATAACTTATATAAGACAATTGTCCATGGCTGAACATCCATTGCAGCTCAATTTTGGGGAGCCTCTTTGTGGTTAGTTGTTCAACCTTGCAGAAATAGCAGCTAAATCTTTCTTAAGTGACAAGCTACATTCTTTAGAAAAAGGAAAGGTACATTAAATAATGAAGTCTTAGAAGATTGGTTGGTTATGGGTGCTCTTTGCAGCTCACTTTTGAGGGAGCCTCTGCATAGTCAGTTGTTCAACCTCATAGAAGTAGCAGCTAAATCTCCTTTAAGCCACAAGCTACCTTTTTAAAAAAGAAGCTACATATTGTCTAATAAAGTCTTAGTTAAAAATAAAATGGGATGGTCATGGCTGGAATGCCATTGTTCATAAGTCTGCTCAGTCATGGCTAACCTAACAGCTAAATAACAATAGCAAGAACTCCAGATTTGGTTTTGGATACTGAAGTATTCTTGAATATTAAGTAACTGTGGTCATCTTTCTCTCACAATTGATTAGACCATCAGTGTTTCACTCACACAAATTTGGCCGACCCATGGACTATGGTAAAAGATGCTTGCCTAAAGTGCTGTGCAGTTCAGAGGGAATCCCTAGATCATGTAAGTTCAGGCTTGGCAGGAGTGGCTGCTGTGTGGTAAGTAGCTTGCTTACCAACCACATGGTTCTGGGTTCAGTCCCACTGCGTGACACCTTGGGCAGGTGTCTTCTACTATAGCCTTGGGCCGACCAAAGCCTTGTGAGTGGATTTGGAAGACGGAAACTGAAAGAAGCCCGTCGTATATATGTATGTATATATGTATGTATGTATGTATGTGTGTCTGTTTGTCCCCCCCACCATCACTTGACAACCGATGCTGGTGTGTTTACGTCCCCGTAACTTAGCGGTTCGGCAAAAGAGACCGATAGAATAAGTACTAGGCTTACAAAGAATAAGTCCTAGGGTTGATTTATTCGATTAAAGGCGGTGCTCCAACATGGCTGCAGTCAAATGTCTGAAACGAGTAAAAGAGTGTCTAAGCAATACTTTGAGAAACTAATGACAACCATTGCTTACAAGTGAGTATGACTTGATATCATCACCGCCATCATCGTTTAAAATCCACTTTTTCATGCTGGTATGGCAAGACAGAGTTTACTGAGGCAGATTTTTTTCTATGACTAGAGGCCCTTCTTGTAGTCAACCTTTATGTGTTTTCAAGCAAGGTACTATCTGCTTGTGACCACACATGTTTTTGCAGACTATTCAAAATGAATGATATTCATTGATGATAAACGTGTGATGCCAAGACAAGAAGATACAAACGCACATACATATTGCCTGAATGACTTAATCCAGTTTATTACCGGTACTTGTTTTCCTCAAACCTGAAAGTGAAGCAGGTACCATAGACATTACAGTCAGGCTGTCTAGCATAAGTTTTGTGGGTAGGATTGACTAAGAACTGATTCAGTATAGAAAGGAAGTGAGAAATAAACCGTTAAATAACTTAAAAACCCTAAATCAGCTTAGGGAATATTTTGAAAAATATTTTCATTGATGGAAATATAAGATAACAGGGGTTTAGGTGTATGTGTGTAGGAAGAAAGTAGTATTGTGTGTGTGTGTGTGTGTGTGTGTGTGTGTGTGCATGGTATGAACATGTAACATTATATAGGCTGCATGTAGGTTTGTATATAAATGTGTGTGTGTGTGTGTGTATATATATATATATATATATATATAAATGTAAATAAGAGTTTTTACGTTAATATCCATTTATATTAAAGTTTATTAAAGTTGGTAATAAACTTTAATATAAATGGATATTAGCGTAAAAACTCATATCTAAATTTTTGATATATAATCAAGGAGATCGATTCATAAGGAGTTTAGTATAGACCTTTGTGGACGAATTTTTGCTATTTTGGTAACGATTACATGTTTTATCTCACCAATACATTGTGGAAATATTATATGAACACACATATATATATATATTTATATGAGTGTAATACTTGGTTATATAATGTTCATTTGTGTATATATATATATATATATATATATATGTGTATATACACACATATACAGTATTATTGTTTAGGTAGTTTGTGTGCGTGTGTGCATGTGTATGTCACATCCACATACTTAGTTGTGTATGCTTGCATATACACATACAGATTACTTGTATTCTCAAGCATTTATACTTATTTGCTGTCACTTAGATACTTGCTCAAAGACAGCTGTTTTGTCTTGCACATGTCCACATGCAGAACGCACATATACACATTCGTTCTCCTTTTTCAGTAACATATACCTGTCTATCTATGTTGTTCATATCTACCTTTTAATTTCCCAACAGCTGTGACACAGATACACACAAAATAGTATGCATGTTGTGGTTATGTTGGTAGTAGTGGTTGTGTTTACAGGTAGCATGAGACCAATCAACTCTGAGGAGCAGACACCATTCAGTAGCAACAGAAAAGGCAGAGATAGGAGATAAATATTTGTGGGCGTCAAAAGCTGGAGTTCTTTTGAACTAATAAGCCTTCTATCACCTCTACAGCTTGACCTCTGCTCTTCTGAGCTGGTTAGCCTCATGCTAACTGCATTTAGCCTCTCCATCACTCATATTGTCCACATCCAAGGCCTTACACTAACCTCATACCCAGTCCTTTCTCTCAGAAAATCAGCTCTCTTCCCTTGCTCACATCTTTCCTGTAGTCATTAACAGCATCAATTTTAACTGGTCTTAAAGGACCTGTGAAGACAGTAAAACTCCCTCCTCCAGACCATGTACATACACACATGAGGGGGGTGCTTAAAAGTTTCTGGCTTTAAGAGTATCATGAGAGACCTGGTTGGAGGTCCAACCTTCCGAGTTCTTTTACAGGGCTTAGAAAAACTGAAGGACTGGTGCAATAAGTATGTGAATCTGAGAGGGGAATATGTTGAATTATAATTAACCGATCTTCCTGTATTTTCTTTTACCCAAAGCCAGGAACTTTTCAGCACCCCTCATTATATATATATATATATATATATAG
>NC_068981.1:180905774-180908220 GCF_001194135.2 Octopus bimaculoides | reverse complement strand
AGTGGATTTGGTAGATGGAAACTGAAAGAAGCCTGTCATATATGTGTGTGTGTGTGTGTGTGTGTGTGTGTGTATGTATGTATGTATGTATATATATATATATATGTATGTATGTATGTATGTATGTATGTGTGTGTGTCTTTGTGTGTGTTTGTCCCTCAACATTGCTTGACAACTGGTACTGGTATGTTTACGTCCCCTGAACTTAGCAGTTTGGCAAAAGATTCTGTTAAAACATGTGACAGGTTAGGTCTACTACCCTAGTAGGCCACAGTGGGATTTGAACTCAGTACTTATAAAGCAGGAATAATACTGCAAAACATCCCATTATCATTTAATGTCCATTTTCAGTGCTGGCATGGGTTGGACGGTTTGACTGAAAACTGGTAAGCTGGAGGTTACATTCTGATTTGGCACGGTTTCTATGACTGAATGCCCTTCCTAACACCAACCATTCCAAGAGTGTGATAGGTGATTTTTATGTGCCATCAGCATGGGTACCAGTTATGTAACACTGGCATCAGCCACAACTACGATTTCACTTGACTTGAGAGGTCTCCTCAAACATGGTATATCGCCAAAGGTCTCAGTCACTTGTCACTGGCTCCATGAGACTCAAAGTTCGAAGGGTGCTTTTTACGTGTCAAGTATGCGATGTTGGCATCGACAGTTGGCTTGACAGATCTTCTCAAGCATGCTATATTACCAAAAGTCTTGGCCACTTGTCACTACCTCTATGTGGGGCCAACGTTTGAACGGTGCCTTTTATGTGTCACTGGCACAGGTGCCAGTTACGTGACGCTGGCATTGGCCACATGACATTAAAATTTCTACTTGTTCACTGCTTTTATCTTGTATTTTATTTGTCTTTTATTATGTTTCAGCCAATGGATTGCAACTATAGTGGGGCACTATTTTGAGGGGTTTGGTCTAACAAATCAACCCCTGGTACTTATTCTGTTGATTTTTTTTTTGCTGAATCATTAAGTTATGGGAACATAGACAAACTAACACCAGCTGTTATGTGGTGTTGGGGGACAAACACAAAGATGCACACACACATTCATAAATGCACTTGACCAAGATTCCATGCAGTGGGACTGAACCTGAAGCCATGAGCTTCTTTAGCACACAGCCATACCTGTACCTATATGGGCCCTGGAGGGATGAAAGACAATGTTTTTGACCTCATAGGATTGGAACTTACAATGCAAGATACAAAAGGTTCAGGCACCTTTGTGTTGGATCTAACAGTATTTATGTTAGTTTTAATTTGCTCGGTTTTGAGTTCAGTTCCCATTAAGCCAATTGTTCTTTACTTCTCCTTAACACTGATATTACAGGTAATATCAATGTTAATATAATACCTGTTATATACTGGGATCCAGTTAAATGTACTATCTTTCTTCTTCCTTTCCTCCTCCTCCTCCTTTTCATTTCTTCTCTTCATTTTCATCTTCTTATTATGATGACGATGATTTCAAAATGTTAAGACCCATAACATATACCAGAAAGAATTTTCCCCCTGTTGCTCTACTGATTTTGCCAATCGAATAATAATTTTATTTGTCACAAGCCTAACTGAAAGATGATATTTTAATGCAATACAATGCAGGACATGAACAAACATTAACCAGCAAATTATCATATGTGTTTATAATTTCTGTTCTGGTTATCTCTGATCTCTGTAATAGGTGCGGCAAAAAGCGGAGGTGGTTGGTCAGATTAGAATTTACAGGTAACAACATATGAATGTAAACTATTTTGTTCTTGTATTACGTAATTGATTTGACAAACCTGTTTATTTTCCTTATTTGTGAATAGAACACTAGTGAAGCAGTTAATAACTAACCTACTTTCTCTTTACATTGTGTTGAAAACTACAAACAAGTAACACATTAAACCAGAGGTGCTGTCTGGGTAAAGATTTAATGATTGAATGTTGTTATTTGAAATTAAGTTCTCACACTTCAGTTATATAGGGTAGTTACTAATGAACAATGAATCAAAAAATATAAAGACACCTGATACCCCTTCCACATGGATTAATTGCATTATCATCATCATCAACATCAATCTAAGGTGTTCATAGGGCTGATATATCAGTATTCTTTCACTTGTTTCAGCCATTGGGTATAGTTGAACAAATTGCTCCAGTTCTTATTTTTTTGAAGTTTGGCACTTACTGGATCTTTTTTAAAACGGGGGCCACATTTTTCATTAACGAAACACTTTGAAACTTGGAACACTGGTAGAATGTGTCATATAAAACATCTTTTTCTCTTAGTCTTCTTAAAAAAAAAAGAAATCCATAAATTATTCCATGTTAAAGTTGTCGTATTTCTGTAATTTCAACCAATCACTGACGTCCATTCAGCCGATATACATTAAGTGCCGACTACATAAACAGATGATTCTGAAACAATTAACCCTAACCCTAACCCTA
>NC_068981.1:180900748-180904338 GCF_001194135.2 Octopus bimaculoides | reverse complement strand
ATATATATATATATATATATATATATATATATATATATATATACATGCATGCATATATATATAATGTATATATATGTATGTAAGCCTTATTGTTGAGTGCCTCAGTATCACCTTATAGCATCATCAGAGCTTCAAACTCGACTATGAGTCCATTGCAACTTATAGCAGAAATGGCTGTAAGCTAATGAAGTTCATAAAGTAATTATTTATTCCTTTGTCATCTCATTTTCTTATTACCACTTGAGTGACACTTCGTATAATGAGTTCTAACACCAGAGTTGTTGTTGTTGGCACTCCGTCGCTTACGACGTCGAGGGTTCCAGTTGATCCGATCAACGGAATAGCCTGCTCATGAAATTAACGTGCAAGTGGCTGAGCACTCCACAGACACATGTACCCTTAACGTAGTTCTCAGGGATATTCAGCGTGACACAGTGTGACAAGGCTGACCCTTTGAATTACAGGCACAACAGAAACAGGAAGAAAGAGTGAGAGAAAGTTGTGGTGAAAGAGTACAGCAGGGTTTGCCACCATCCCCTGCCGGAGCCTCATGGAGCTTTAGGTGTTTTCGCTCAATAAACACTCACAACGCCCGGTCTGGGAATCGAAACCGTGACCCTATGATCGCGAGTCTGCTGCCCTAACCACTGGGCCATTGCGCCGCCATTACACATTAGGCTTCATGTATAACATGCAAAAGTAGTGTGATCATATCAAACTTTTGTTGGCAGCCAAGTTTTGTTAGCTCTTCCACAGGGCTTGGTGAAAGAAAGTCATGTATAATTACGATGGTTTGTCCTGCTCACTGCATTTCCCTTTTAACTAGCAAGCACAGAAAATCATAACGATGCTGTGTCTAAAAAGTTGTGCAATCAAACTAAGACTTTGATGGGATATGTTAGTTGAGCAGGATTCTAGCCAGAATTTTTCCAGCATTGGACTAAAGTAAGATTCTTTTGTAGATTCCATAATCTGATTTGTTTCCCTTTTAAAGATGCTAATAATGGTTGCATCTCCAAAGTCAATTGGTATCTCATCTGGCATCCAGATTAGTAGTGCATGAAGCTTTGTTGGTAGTGCTTCAGTCCTAAATTTATATATCTTAACTAGAATTCCATGAGACATGAGTGCCTTGTTTTTTAAGGGAATCAATTGCCTTTTTTAGTTTCTGCAATGTCAGTTAGTGAATCTGAATTGTCATTGGTCTTGGTTCAGTATTGTCCAGAGATCTATTGTTAGCTGCACAGTCAGGATTAAACAAGTCTTTGAAATGTTGTTACCACCAATTATTCATAGTTGCTTGTTCTTTTATAAGTTTTGTGTGATTTTGGGAGGTGATGGGTCTGCTTTACTGAGATAATAGATTGCTTTTGTTGCTTTAAAAATATTCATATATCCTGAAGAGCTGGCAGTTTCTGGTTTTCATATGCTTTAGTCTGTTAATAATTCATTGCATAAGTTTCTACAGCCTTTACTTGCTAGCAAGCTTTCCTTCGTGCTTGTCAAACTAGTGTTGGTGTCTTTACTATACGTGTTGTGAATGCTATGCAAACATTTTATGTAAGGCCCAGTATTTTTGTCATTTGACCTAGGGTTGTCAGTCTCTGATGAAATCCCAATTCAAGATTGAAACTAGCCTGGTTGATCCCTATTTTTTCTGTCCACTAAGCTATTGTGTGTAAAGACAAAGTGTATACATCAGTCTATATATAGTATTCATTAAAAATCTAAGATATATCCTGATATGCAGTATAGCACCAGACAAAGTTAATGCACCAGTAATTACTAAATAAAATATTTGTATTTCCTGCATTTGGAAATGTGATCTTGTCTGAGAGGTTAAAGATTAATTAACATTTATCCAATGGAGATGTTTTAGTTCTCTTTCCTAGTTGTATGTGTGTGTGTATATATATGTATAGATTAATCAATGAAATCCCAACTTAGTCTGAGTTCCACGTTTTATTATTTACAAGATTTACAATTTTACATTATTGAAATAAACTAGTATGTTCATGCTTTACGCAGTCATCAAGTTTTTGACAACTATATATGTATATATATGTGTGTGTGTATGTATATATATATATATATATATATACACATATATATATATATACACACACATATATATATATATATATATATATATATGATTCACCAGAAGCGATAAGATAAATTACGTAAGTGTAGAGTACTATTTAATATATTGTAATTGAAAGGCTCTTTGTAGTACCCTGAGTTACATGCTTCTCATTATACAGTTGGTAACCTGAGGTTGATTTTCCTTTGAAATGTTTGCTGTTTGAATATATAATTTAAAAAAAAAAACACCCCCCACCGTATGTGTGTGTATACATTTATATATATATATTTATCTCTCTCTCTCTCTCTATATATATATATATATATATCTATATCTATCTATATATATATATATATATATATATATATGTACACAAACACATATATAACATTTACTTACATAATATTTGCTTAAACATACATACGTTCATTCAGTCAAAATTTTCTTTTACCGTCCAGATCCAGTTACTTTGAACTATTTCATTTTGTCATAATAAATCACATCATATGACATACCTTACCTACCTCACTGCTGTATATTATAAACATTGTAACCTCATCGACTTGACTGTGTATAGGAACCTACTACTATGACAATTTACCACTGTTTTAGTTGAAAAACTCTTGAGAACTGTTACTCCTTCCTGTGCTGATCTGTAGGTCATCGTTCTTAATGAAAGAAGAGATCTGGGGTTACTTTGAAATGTCAGCTATTGTATTTTGTGTGTGTAGATTTGTATATCCTTGTACATAATGTATTTACATTTTCACAACCACACACATATTTATGTATATTTATATTTCGACTTTAATTTTGTTAATTAAAATTTTTGTCGCTGATCTTGCATAACATCTCTGATTTTATAATATCTGGGTTTTAATATCTGATAATATCTGGGTTTGGCATTTCTACTGCTCTGTTTTTATCACACACACACACACACACTCTTTATCATAGCATTTCACATTCCACTAGATTTCAATGCAAAAATACTCTTACAGTTTCTCGCCTTTGTTAGACTTGTTTATTTGATAAAGACAGTTTCTGTTATAAATATGTGTTCTTTATGAATGATCTATGGTGGCATTGCAGCCTCAGTTGGTTCTGCTTGGATTAACTAATCCACAAAATATAATAGCCCATCATACTCTTGAGAGTAAATCCCAAATTTAACACAACTGATGTACAGATTTCAAGTAACTAGCAGGTTAATTTGGCTTGAATACCCTTGTTCAGATCATAAACAACTTGTCTTTATTGTGGTGAATGATATCTCTGAAGATATTCACAGGTTATCTTTTACTCTTTTACTTGTTTCAGTCATTTGATTGTGGCCATGCTGGATCACCGCCTTTAGTCGAGCAAATCGACCCCAGGACTTATTCTTTGTAAGCCTAGTACTTATTCTATCCGTCTCTTTTGCCGAACCGCCATCGATTGTCAAGTGATGTTGGGGGAGGGGGACAAACACTGACACACAAACACATACATATATATACATATA
>NC_068981.1:180898749-180900112 GCF_001194135.2 Octopus bimaculoides | reverse complement strand
TACCCTGTAAATTTGGCTAGATTTAGCTGTTACAATATTTTAAGGTTTTTAATGTGGCCAGTAATATTGGTTTCCAATTTTGGCTCAGGACTAGCAGTTTGCAGGGAGGGGGTAAGTTGATTAAATTGACTTCAGTACTTAACTGTACTTATTTTGTCAACCCCGAAAAGATGAAAGGCAAAATTGACATTGGTGGAATTTGAACTCAGAACAGAAAGATGGATGAAATAGCACTAGGCATATTGCTTGGCATGCTAATGATTCTACCAGCTCACCACCTTAATCATCATCATCATCGTTTAACGTCCGCTTTCCATGCTAGCATGGGTTGGACAATTTGACTGAGGACTGGTGAACGAGATGGCTACACCAGGCTCCAATCATGTGCATACATATATGAAATTATTGTATACAGTGCTCAGGTGCACTACAACTTGTCAAAAGTGCGTATAAAGCATATGCAGTATTGTACAAATGTCTGGAAAGTGAACAGTGTATGAGTCAGATACATGCTTGTGTGTGTATGGAGGGGAAAAAATCAGGTGTAGTGTTGGCGAATCTCAGGAAGCATGGAAGTTTTGAAGGATGCAGTACTCCGACAACTAACGACTGATGCCGGCAGTTTGTTCCATGCTTCAGCAACTCTTAGCATGAAAAAATGTTTCCGAAAGTCATGGAAGCGGTGCTGTTTTCTGACTTTGTAACATGTCCACAGGTGTTAGACAGGCTTCTTTACGACGGGCTTTTTTCAGTTTCCGTCTACCAAATCCACTCACAAGGCTTTGGTTGGCCCAAGGCTATAGTAGAAAACACTTACCCAAGATGCCACACAGTGGGACTGAACCTGGAACCATGTGGTTGGTAAGCAACCTACTTACCACACAGCCACTCTTGTGCCTACTTACCACACAGCCACTCCTACACTTGATTATTAAAGGTGCAAAAATATCCTGAAAATATCACCAAAACTGCTGCTCAGAATTTCACGTTCCTGCTCATCAAGCACAGGAATGTGAAACTCTGAGTAGCAGTTTTTATGATGTTTTTGCCTCTTTAATAATAAAGTATATTACTCTACCTCTAGTATTCAAGTACTATTTTTTCCCACTTTGTTTCACATTTATGTGCTTACTCAAGTATATATATATATATATATAATGTTTATATATATATAATGTTTATATATGCTTAATTTGTTGTTGTCACTTCATTTAGTGAAGTAACAACATCCAAGCAAAACAAATATTTGTACTGTACTTTGTTACTAAGTACTTTACATTAAATTCTGATTCTCTCAGAGGATATGTGTGTGTGTGTGTGTGTGTGTGTATGTATATATATATATATATATATATATATATAT
>NC_068981.1:180897410-180898133 GCF_001194135.2 Octopus bimaculoides | reverse complement strand
ATTTTCTTTTTTCTTTTTAAATTTGCTGTTTTACCCTAACCCTAACCCTATCACCGATAGAATTGTTTCAGAATCGTTTGTTTATGTAGTCGGCACTTAATGTACATCGGCTGAATGGACGTCAGTGATTGGTTGAAATTACAGAAATACGACAACTTTAACATGGAATAACTTAGGGATTTCTTTTTTTTTTTAAGAAGACTAAGAGAAAAAAATGTTTTATAAGACACATTCTACCAGTGTTCCAAGTTTCAAAGTGTTTCGTTAATGAAAAATGTGGCCCCCGTTTTAAAAAAGATCCAAAGGATGTATTAGTTTAACGCTCGGGAATAGAGAAAGTCTTTAATCACCTGATGAAGGCTAAGCAGGTGGAAACTTTGAAGTTACTGTCAACACTTCTTGTTAAAGAGTAATATACACTCTACAAAAAATATTGAGTAATCCTTCAGTTTGCTGTAAAATTGTTTTTATTATAACTTGTGTTGTGGAAGGATCCTGACCACTCCCAAATGACCAAAAATGGACTGACACATTTTAATAAAATAAAGAAACTGCGCATCGGCACTTGATAATCAGCAGTTGACAGTGTTGATCGTTTGTATTGGATTACTGTTTTAGTTTAATATCGTACCTACAAAGGTAGCGAGCTGGCAGAATTGTTAGCATGCCAGGCAAAATGCTTAGCGGTATTTCGTCTGCCGTTACGTTCTGAGTTCAAATTCT
>NC_068981.1:180897072-180897400 GCF_001194135.2 Octopus bimaculoides | reverse complement strand
GCTTAGCGGTATTTCGTCTGCCGTTACGTTCTGAGTTCAAATTCTGCCGAGGTCGACTTTGCCTTTCATCCTTTCGGAGTCGATTAAATAAGTAAGTTATGCACTGGGGTCAATGTAATCGACGTAATCCCTTTGTCTGTCCTTGTTTGTCCCCTCTATGTTTAGCCCACTGTGAGCAATAAAAGAAATAAATATCATATCTACGTTTGGCATAGTACGGAAGCAGAAAGCACGTTCTCATCATCATCGTTTAACGTCCGCTTTCCATGCTAGCATGGGTTGGACGATTTGACTGAGAACTGGTGAAACCGGATGGCAACACCAGGCT
>NC_068981.1:180888623-180896239 GCF_001194135.2 Octopus bimaculoides | reverse complement strand
GGCCATCTACCTGAAGGGGTTTGTGTTTTATCTACCTTCCTACTTATTAGGATTTTGGTTTTAGCTAGGTTGACTCTAAGGCCCTTCAATTCTAGACCTTGCTTCCACACCTGAAACTTCTCCTCTAGTTCTGATAGTGACTCCGCAATTAGGGCAAGGTCATCAGCATAGAGGAGCTCCCAGGGGCAACCTGTCTTGAACTCCTCTGTGATTGCCTGGAGGACTATGGTAAATAAGAGGGGGCTGAGGACGGAACCTTGGTGGACCCCTACCTCTACCCGGAATTCATTGCTGTGTGAACATATTAATTCTGTGAAAGGTTATTCTAGATAACCATATCCAAATATTTATTTGGGTAATACTATTCCTACACCATTGAGCACACCCCAACATCGTCATAACATTACGGCAACAAGATATTCGAAGACAACAACTTGACATAAAAACAAATTTAAATATATATTGTTTTAGCTTTTGAATAATGCTGGCCAACATTAGCCCTGATCTGAAGGCTGTTCCGTCCCAGGGTTACCCGTTCACAGTTGAGTGAACTGGAACAATGAGAAATGGAAAGTTTTGTTCAAGTAAACAACACAGAAAGTACTTGGCCTAGTTGTTAGGATAATGTACTTGTGATAGCTAGATCATGGATGTGATTCCTGGACTGGGTGGCGTGTTGCGTCCTTGAGCAAAACACTTCATTTCATGTTGTTCCAGTCTACTCAACTGTAAATGAATAGGCCTGTGATGAAATAGCTTTTAGATGAGGAGAAGTGTTGGCCTGCTCATCTAGTCAGTGGGGTACTGTCGTTTGAAAGCTAAAACAATGTGAAACACATTGTGACTGCAACATCTGATAGTCTGGTATATACATCCATCCATCAATCAGTCAAACTATCAGATATATATATCAGATAGTCTGGTATGTCAAACTGAGTAATGATATTTTGAATGCATTTGATATGTATGTTTTACTGGGATGTACCCAAGGAGGAGGGCAGAGGGGCACGTGCCCCCCTTAAGAAAAAAAGTGTGCCATTCTAAATAATGTTATGCCCTTTTCTCCAGGAATTGTATTCCCTTCTGACCTTATGCCCTCCTCTCGAAAAATTCCTGGGACCGCGCCTAGTTTCGGATCACTGTGCAATAAATAAAAAGAAAATTCATCATTTACACAAGACCTTACTCAGTCAAGACATTTTGACTCGAGTCGTTAATCCTGGTAACATGTAGAGGGAAGTACTGGAAGAGGAAATCTCAGGAAGACGTGTTGAAGTATTGAAGGCTGATCTCAAAATGCTGAACCTTATGAAGGAGACGACAGAGGAATGGGATACGTAATGCATCGTTGTATTCAGGAAGACCTGCCCACCACAACAGAATTGAAATCCTAAAACCAAAGTGCCACGTAAAACGCATTGGTGTGGGTGCTGGTGTCACGTAAAAAGCAAGCACCCAGTACACTCCGTGGAGTGGTTGGCGTTAGGAAGGGCATCCAACTGTAGAAACCAAGCCAAAACAGAGTATGGTGACTGGTGCAGCTTCTGAACTTACCAGTTCCTGTCAAACTGTCCAACCCATGCTAGCATGGAAAACAGACGTTAATTGTTGATGATGATGATATGTATATTCAAAACATCCTTGACCACTGCTGTAAAACAAAAGCAATGACAAAATAAAGGCACCATGAAACTTTTCGAAATAGCTATTTAAGATCTATTTTAAAACGGGGGCCACAGTATTTTCTTAACGAAACACTTTGAAACTTGGAACACTGGTAGAATGTGTCATATAAAACATCTTTTTCTCTTAGTCTTCTTAAAAAAAAAAAGAAATCCCTAAGTTATTCCATGTTAAAGTTGTCGTATTTCTGTAATTTCAACCAATCACTGACGTCTATTCAGCTGAATAAGCGTTACTGCTGGGCGGTCATAAAAATGTTATTCCCTGTGACATATTTCATCCGGTTTAATCGTAATTTATACGCATATATTGTTTATATAATAAATTACGCTGTGCGTATCTATGTGTGTAACAATTTTAGAGTTCGGATTCTCGAGTTACGGTTAGTTTTAGGTTTAGGGTTAGGGTTAGGGTTACGGTTAACAGTCTAGTTAGGGTTAGGGTTAGGAGATTAATACGATATACACCGTTACAGCGCTAACTGTTTTCAACTGAATAGACGTCAGTGATTAGAAGAAATTATCGAAATAAGACAATTTTTTACATGAAATAAATTCGAATACCAAAATATTTTTCTGTTCTATAACACAAAATAGATAAGTATACGAAGTTTGAAAGTCTTTCCGTACCAAAAACACTACGTAAAACATTAATGAAAACTGTGGCCCCCGTTTTAAAATAGATCCGCTATTTAAAATTTTATGGCGCCACATTCAAATATATATATATTTTATTTGCTACAAACAAATATTGTAAATCTATAAATATTATAGTATTTATAGATTTTCCATAGAAAATCTACCGTGCGATAGTGGGAACCAACTATAATTAACATTATATTAACGTTTTATATAAATACTCACAGATGACTAAACCACTTTTTGTGGGGGGAGATTTATTATTTTTTTTTTGTAAGGTTGTCTTTTTTTAATCTGATTTTATTTTGTTCATTCCTTATTGAACAGATTTCTCATCTAAGGTGTTTCAGTAGTGACTATCCTGGCCTTCGTTCAGACATTGTGTATCTAGGATTACATTATCCAATGTGACCTTCCTATTTTGAAGGTAGTAGGAAGTGATGTATAACGAAGTGATTAGAGCGTTAGGTTCGCAACTGTAAGGTCCATGTATTTGGTGTTCGAACCGGGTGACGCATTGTGGTCTTTAGTAAAGCACTTCATTTCACGTTACTCCAATCCATTCAGCTTAAAACGAATAGCTGCCTATTGCTGGTGTAACTGTCTCACCCTCCAAGTGTCACATCCTTGATATTCTGCTTTATCAAGGTAAGGGGGGGGGGGTCAAGAATGTTTCTCTGTCTGCTCACAACTACATTGGCGCCTAATACAATTTGCCACCAAAATCATACTCAGTTGCAAGCGATGGCTGTGGTCTTGGAGTGATTTGAGTGAGAGTTGGTTGGTATTTCTAGCATTAGAATGATCACATAAGTGGTACCTGCTCTGACTTGATAATCAAGATGTGTCTAGGCTCAAGGTAGCTCTGATCGAGCAGACCCGTGATCAAAAGTGTTCCAACCGTGACTAACTTGTCATTATGAATATGAGAGGCTAAAAATACGTTGTTTATTTTGTTCGTTCTGTTTTTTAAAGTTGACAATTTGAATTGAGAGAGATTTGGCTGCTATTTCTAGTAGGAAAAGTGACCACATTGGAGAAGCTCCACACATTGGTTCATTCTTTATTTTTATTCATTTGGAGAATGCGGTGAAATAGTTGGAGAAAAGGTAAAAATATATCAAAACACGAAATGAAGCGTTAAAACCATTCACCTGTAGAAATAGATACAATAGAAATAATAATAGTAATAATAATAGAAAGATCAACACAAAAGCAAAGCATTCCTGACATAATTTAGTCGGGTCTATCTGTACTGTTGACTTCTTAGTAAACTCGACCTTTTCTCTCATACGAAGATGCAGTAACTCCTTGTCGCTCCCTCTCTCATTCTTTTGTCTCTTTCTCCTTTTCCTTTCTCATTCTCTTTCTGAATCTTTCTTCTCCTCACTTACCTCTATCTTTCTCGCCTCCTCTTTCTTTCTTTTTTATTCCCCTTGGTTTTTATTCTCTTTCTCCTTGTTTCCTTTGTCCTCACTTCTTTCTCACCAGTCAGCAGAATGTAAAGGGAAATAACCAAAGACTGCAAAACCAGTTTCTTTATGTGACCTCCCCCTCTCCCGCGTTGTATCTTTGTTGGTCCCAACAATAATGTCTTAACTTAGTCACAAAGCCAAGCATGTACGTGTGATTATGTGCCAATGTAGCGAGATGGGTAGTCACACCCCACCCTCTAACAAATAACTAGTATTTAGCTAAGCGATTCCCAGAAGGTTAAAACACAAAGTCGGCTCGGGCGGGATTTGAACTTGGAACATAAATTAATGCAATGTTCTCTGGCCAGACTTATAGTGAAAGTCATTCCAGCTGTGATCATCTCAACCTTTCTTCAGGCATAATGTACCTTTGGACAACACTATCCAATGTGACCTAAAGAGAGTAGGTGTAATTGGGCCTTATTTTCTCACGAGTTGAGCAAGCACTTAGTGTAAAAAACCATTATGAAAGGACATCTAAGTACACGGTAGCCAATGCTGCTTAATAATATCAACTTATTTGCTATGCTGCTCTGGGGAAACATTTATAGAATTGATTTGCTTCTTGCAAGATGTTCCATAAACACGACTGATGACAACTAATCAACAAAGTTTGTAAATCCTTTCCAATATAGCCAGTCACATATGACAGCTAGTAGACGACGGGATTCCATATATAATATCATGGAAAATCCTAGAGAATCCAGGCCCCTACATAAACGGGACCAACCGCTGTAAATTATGCATAGCAGAACGGGTGAGGATCCTAAAGGACTCCCTAGACTCGGGGAACATCTTGAACTCCAGAACAAAGGTCTTCGGACTGTGCTTGCATTTCAGGAAATTACTGCTAGCCTATTGGAACCCATGAGATAGCAGGGTCACTGGCAATCAATAGCAAAGGGACACAACCGCCTTTGTTGACACTGGCGATCGATAGCGAAGGGGAGACAATCCCCTTTGTTGACATTGAGTAACGAGCTCCTTTCCTCCTCCATATTCTAGAGAGGCCTTTAGCTCACAAGTTTGGGGATTTGATGATACGCCATAAAGCCAGTCCTTTTGTGGTTATGAAACCTAAGGTAATCCCATAAACCGACCTTATCTCACACACACACACACACACGCGCACACACACATATATAAATTAATCAAATAGATGTATTATAAAACTATTCCGCGCAAACAATAACAGCCATACCAACATTATCAGCTGCCCCACGGATATCACTATGGTTTCGACACCTGGGCAGTACCGTTCAATCCAGTGGTGTCAACAGTACTAAAATAAGTGTTCTTTGGGAACAAACATACCTTAGATATCACCACATCTGTTCAATCTTAATTCTAGGAAGGATTAAACACTAACATTATTGTAGCACAATTTTAAAGATATATTTTTTTAACGCATATATACTAATAGAACAGCATAAAAAAATTTATCAACAACCAGCCATGAGAATCGAACTCACATCCCTTTGATTTTCGGCCAAGTGCTCTACCATTAAGCTAAACTGCTTTACTGATAAATTCTCCTGTAATTTTTGATCTTATGGTTGTCTACATATGACGTAATCTACATCAGTGCTTCTCAAACTATCTGATGTGGCGTACCGGCATTCCCCCCCCCCCCAATGTGTCAGGGACTGCTAATATTTTTTTAGTAATTTATACCGGAAACAATATATATAATGAATATAATAAAAGTTGACAATTTTTTTTTATCTTATATTTATTTTGTAAACAAATAATACAATATTACATCAGCATTTTATAATGTTTCTTTTATGGAAACTCGTTGCGTACTGGCAGCCGATGGCTCGCAGACCACCACTTTGAGTACCGCTAATCTACATTACATCTAGCGTTTCTGGATGACTTTTTAAGTTCTAAAATTGCAGAAAAATTTGTCAGTAAAGCAGTTTAGCTTAATGGTAGGTCACTTTGACCGGAAATCAAAGGGATATGAGTTCGATTTTCATGGCTAGTTGTTGACAGATTTTCCTGCTCTGTAAGGATTTTATCCTATATATGCTGTTCTATCAGTATATATGCGTTGAGAAATATATCTTTATAATTGTGCAAAAATACATTTCAGCGCTTCAAAAAAGGTTAAAAAGAACTTAATGTTTGTTTACATATGACGTAACTAACATTGTTAAAGAAACACATTTACCCTATGTACAAAAAACAATATCGGTAAATAAATTCAATAAGAAAACCTATAACCGATTCCTAAATTATCTAAATAGCGACCAAGCTCTTGAAGTCCATACAGATAATATTCCCACCAGTCTTCCATAGTTATTAAATTATATACTATTCTCTCCAAAACAAAACAAACTCGATTGAACTTAATTTAACTAATAAAACTAATTCTTAGTGAATTATACTATTTCATAATCCAAAAGTTAATAATTAAAACACAACATACGTATTAAATATTCGTTATCCTTACATGCTTTAATGTTAAACTTATACCAGTAACTTAATAGATAATACCAAAATATCCTTATAAATAGGAACTAATAAAAGAATACCTGTAATTGACAATTATTATAATATGGTGGTTGTATACTCCTCATACAGAGTCTGACTACCCTTGTACTTACACCTTAGATTCATCATGGTGTCTGATGTGACTTTTGAAACCAGACATTGTATTGAAAAGACACCCACATAGATTGCATCTGATGTGGACCACCAAGAGCTGCAGTTAAGTTCTAATCTCTGTGGATTTTAAAATGTCTTTTGAGGCCTCCGTTAGATGTGCAGACCTTATAGCTTACATGGCATTGAAAGATGTGCACATTTATATATAGGCAGAGTAGTTGGTGGATGTTCGTTTTTCACGGTTTCGCAAATGAGGTTTGAGCCCAGCAAAAGAAAGGCATCGTCTGTTACAAACTGTGCGCCCCAAAAGGTTGCTGAGATTCAACTTCTCGATCACAGCATTCTTTTTTAAATCTCTTTTGAGTATTGCATGTGTCATTCTGGCCTCTTCAAAAGCTCTCACTCCACTCCACACTTTTATTCGTCATTAATCTAGTACAACTAGTTGCATGATCGGATCGTCGGCAACTAAACTGGCAACCCCACCAGGCTCGCTTGGTGAGGAGGATGGTTGTTGGGACACCCTGCGGGACGAAAAATAAGACCCGTCAAAGGGCGGAGGAGCTCATGAGTAGTCAACGGCCATCCAACAAATGTGTGTGTGTATATTAGTTTTTAAAAATATATATATCAGAAAGAAGCACTCTAAAGAATAGAGCAGTAATTATTGCAACAAAAATTTTATATCTTGTACATACAGTTATCCAAAGTTTCGCATCTACAAAGCCTTGTGAACAGCTCGTCAGACTTTATACAAAGACAAAATTTTTTTAATCTCTACGTCGCGGACGTGAGGAAACGCTCGGAAACCGAGAAATACGTCTTAACAAAAAACGTTAGTGAGTACGGGTTATTTTCCCTGAACTAGAGGTAAAAACAACTCTTATAGACCCGAAGAGGCCTAACTAGCAAACGGGGAGATCCAGTTTTCCAGTAAGTAGCGCTTGAATAGTCGGAAAACACTTCTTTCTGGCTATTTAACGCGCCAGTCCTTCAGAATTTTGGCTTATAGAATTTTGCGTATAGTCCTTAAGAATTTTGGCTCTCTACGCGATGCAGATCTTGTAACGGCCACTTCCATTAATACATGGGCCCGGACGATCAATTAATGTTTTTTGTTAAGACGTATTTCTCGTTTTCCGACCGTTTCCTCACGTCCGCGGTCTTTTGATATAGTGTCTGAGGAGCTGTCTACAAGGCTTTTAGC
>NC_068981.1:180885134-180887910 GCF_001194135.2 Octopus bimaculoides | reverse complement strand
CGTTTTATTCTAACAGTTTTATTCAAAGATTTGTGGTTTTTGGGGGTCACCCTATATATATATATATATATATAAATATATATATGTGTGTGTGAAACTTTGTTTAGCTTCAGTCCTTAGTTTTTCCAAAAACATGAAAACTTAAGCCATAAAATATATAATCATGCAACTAACTCTCATTCCCCCAAATTACTGACCTTGTGCTAAAATTTGAGGCCATTATTAATTATTACTATTTCCATAATGTAATTTATTGTGATATTCTGCAGAGGTCGATTTTGCCTTTCATCTTTTCGAGGTCGATAAAGTACCAGTTACGTACTGGTGTCGATGTAATCCACTTAGACCCTCCCACAAAATTGCTATCCTTGTGCCAAAATTTGAAATAGATATTACTATCAGTTTTGTTAGGGTGATACAGAAAGTAACGCGCTGAGCAGTAATTAATTTCGTTAATTAATGACCGACTTCAAATCCTGATAATCAGCTTCGACATTGCATTTTATCACATCGCTAGTCACCAGAAGATATTTGTTACATTCATTTCAATAGACTACAACTCTGTGTGTGTGTGTGTTGGTTCAAATTACATTATGCAAGTGAAGGAAGGCGGCGAGCTGGCAGAAACGTTAGCACGCTGGGCGAAATGCTTGGCGGTATTTCGTCTGCCATTACGTTCTGAGTTCAAATTCCGCCGAGGTCGACTTTTTTTTTTCATCCTTTCGGGATCGATAAAGTAAGTACCAGTTACGCACTGAGGTCGATGTAATCGACTTAATCCCTTTGTCTGTCCTTGTTTGTCCCCTCTATGTTTAGTCTCTTGTGGGCAATAAAGAAATAAGAAACGTTAGCACGCCGGGCGAAATGCTTAGCTAGTCTGTCTTTACGTTTTGAGTTCAGATTCCGCCGAGGTCGACTTTGCCTTTCATCCTTTCGGGTTGTAAATTAAATACCTTTTGTGTACTGGGATCGATATAATCGACTGGCCCCTTCCCCCAAAATTTCGGGCCTTGTGCCTAGAGTAGAAAAGATTATGCAAGTGAAAGCGCATGGCTTAGTGGTTAGGGTATTTGGCTCACGATCGTAAGGTCGTGAGTTCGATTCCCGGCGACACGTTGTGTCCTTGAGTAAGACATTGTATTTCAAGTCGCTCTAGTCAACACAGCTGACAAAACGCATAGTGCCTGTATTTCAAAGGGTCAGCCTTTTCACATTCTGCAGCATGCTGAATCTCCCTGAGAACTACGTGAAAAGTATGTGTCAGTGGAGTGTTCAGCCACTTGCATGTTAATTCCACAAGTAGGTTGTTCTGTTGATCAGATCAACAGGAACCCTCGTCGTCGTAACCGACGGAGTGCCAGTTTTTTAAAGTTTTTATATATTATGCAAAAGAAATTTATACAGGGTCAAGGGATTACCAACTGCCTGTGATATCCCAGACCCGGAGTAGCGTTGTGGACAGAGGCGACAACAGGACTCTTCATTTAGTATGTAAAGATTCAAATTTAGAGTATGAATGTTGGTGACCAAATGTTGGAAAGGGTTTTAACAGCCATTCTGCCAATTCTTTCGATCTTAAAAATATAAACTAGTAGAATCTGTGGGAATTCTATATTTTGTAAATGAGCATTCTTATTTGTATTTTGGTGTATAGATTTATAAATCTTCATAGGATTATTTCGTACCAGTCATGAACTACGGTAGCAAACTGTTCCCCTTGTGCTCTAAATAAGAAACCATTATGATTAAAGATTTCAATTATGCCATCGATTCCGTTTCACAATTGTCATAGTTAGCGACTCATTTGCTTCTTCTCTTCTCATATCCTGGATGCTGCGGACAGGGCGAGATCCACAGCTACTGTGGCCGAGCGGAACAAAATCCTAAAATACTACGATCTGTCGGCCAACTACATTTTTCATCCTGTGGCGTTCGAGACGTTTGGTGGGGTCGGACCACTAACTGCGAGATTCCTGTCTTCGCTGGCAACTCGGCTAGCAGAGGTAACTGGTGAGGCTCGTGAGGGCACTTGGCTGTTCCAGCGCATCAGCCTCGCCATCACCCGCGGCAACGCTGCAAGCGTGCTGGCGAGTCTCAATAGCCATTAGAGAGATTTCCCAGCGCCCCCAACTTTTCAACCTAAGGTGGTTAATTGTTTTTTTTTTTCTCTTTTACTTTTTAATTTTTTCAATTGTGTTCTCTGTTTTGTCCAATTTTCTGATTTAATTTTGTAAAACTAGATTAATAAAATAAATATTCTCTGCTAATGTTGTTATAAGCGTGACACCACAATACATGTTGTGACTGGTAGAATAATATAGTTATAGATTTCTAATAGTTTTACAGTGATTGACTTGTCAATAAGATGGCGTATACAAGCCTTTGAGCGGGGGAATTTTGTGTGTGTGTATTGGTGACATCATAAGAATTTAGAAACTTTGAGAGAATGTAAAATAATACTCGGTTAATCTCTAGTTTAAGACTCGGTCACAAAAATGAAAAAAACAAAACAAATAGTGTTAATAGGTGTAAAATAATGCGTAGTGAACGAATAGAAGAAAAAATGCGCGCTGACGAACGGTGGTGGGCGTGGAGAGAGAACTCGGAAAATTCACGATTAACCTAATTCTCGTTTGGAGAATGCTGTATCTCGACGTAGATAAAGCTATTCAGAATACCATGTAAATATTGGGTTCGTGGGACATGGACGTACCTCTCCTGTAAAAATGATAGGCGTTCTGCCATTATTTATAGCTTTATCTACTACGAGATTTAC
>NC_068981.1:180866696-180884619 GCF_001194135.2 Octopus bimaculoides | reverse complement strand
AATTATAATGCGCACACATTATGTGATTGGAAAGTTGATCACTTTCAATTTCACCTAAGTTAAAGTATAATGAAAATAAAGAACTTAAGATTCCTAGTTATAAAAAATGCTTTTAATAAACGTAATTAATTATTTATTGTATTATAGCCTTGAGCCTTCAGTTCCTGATGGAATCATAGGGTACATTTTGACGTAAGATGCGTCTTAGGCATTTTTAGACCTCTTGGATCCTATCCTTTAGATCTAGTTGATTTCTTTCAGAGAGAGAGAGAGAGAGAGAGTGTGCTGGCACCAGCCCAAGGTATCTACCTTACGTATTTATCGACACTGAAAGGGATGAAAAGCAAAGTTAACCTGAGCAATATTTTAACTCAAGCACAGACAACAGACACTTTTACTGCAGTGCTCCTCTGATAACTGGACTAATTCGCCACTATCTGATATTGTCCATTTCCTTACTTTATTCTTCCATCAGATCTTGTTTCATTATGAAACAATTCATTATTATTTCATTAGTTTTATTTTATTGCACAACATCGTCCCTTGAGCAACGTTCAGTGTTTTTTTTCTTCTTTTGTCTTGAAAATTACAGTGTGTAATCATAACTAGTTGTGTTGTCTTCTGTAAGATGTGTGTGTAAGGTCTGGAGTTTCAGTTACGTATTTTATATCTTTTCGGTTTTATATAATTCCCAAGGCCCCTATTAATTATAGTAATTGTTTCTTTTAGTCCCCCACCCCACATTCTGGATATATTTATTTCCAGATCCTTATAACTGGATAGAGGCGCAATGGTCCAGTGGTTAGGGCAGCGGACTCGCGGTTTCGCGTTGTGAGTGTTTATTGAGCGAAAACACCTAAAGTTCCACAAGGAACCCTGCCGTACTCTTTCACCACAACTTTCTCTCACTCTTACTTCCTGTTTCTGTTGTGCCCTGTAATTCAAAGGGGCCAGCCTTGTCACACTGTGTCACGCTGAATATCCCCGAGAACTACGTTAAGGGTACACGTGTCTGTGGAGTGCTCAGCTACTTGCACGTTAATTTCACGAGCAGGCTGTTCCGTTGATCGGATCAACTGGAACCCTCGACGTCGTAAACGTTAATTTCACGAGCAGGCTGTTCCGTTGATCGGATCAACTGGAACCCTCGATGTCGTAAGCGACGGAGTGCCAACACACAACACATAACTGGATAATTAAACACTCCATTTTGGAGACATATTGTTTGTTAGAATTGATATATCGATTGAGAATTTTTGTTTCGGCGATCCCTGACAATATTTAGATAAATACGACATAATCTCTATTTCGACATGTCTTCTAGTATGGTAACTTTATCACACAGAGGCATTTTCTGGTGTACTCAGGAGAGCTGTTGACGATGTCTTTCAGAATTCAGTCAGTTTTGCCTTTTATCTCTGTTCGTTGTAAATAAATAAAAACGTAGCAATTTACCAATAGTCGATTTACTATTCCTCTCTCCTCGTTCCAATGTGAGACTTCATTATTAATTTTGCCTTTTTAGTTGACTTCGTTTGCTATCTCCCCAGTTAATAAAATAGATATTCTTCAATTCAATTCACTAAATTCACCTACAGATTTGAGCTAATGTGCTAATATAAAAATATATCGGAGGTTGTATTTATCCCTACTTAAACGTGAGTGTTCTGTTAGACAAACTATACTGCGGTAGTTACCATGAAAGAAACTCATTGGCTTGGCGGCGATCTTTCGGTACGAGTTCCTAAATATCGGCCTTTTCCCTAAAAAGTGTCTTCGGCGATTTTTACCAAAGATCGGCCTTTTCCGTAAAAAGTGTTGGAGAGAAACAGGGAAACGACGTCATAACGGCGAAAGACATACACAGAGCGCGATTTATTTTGAAGGGTTTAGAGTTAGGGTTAGGTTTACGGTTAGGGTTTGGGTTTTAGGGTTTGCGTTAGGAAATTTCGTCCCTAACCGTAACCCTAAACCGTAACCCTAAAACCCTGACACTAAAACCCTAACCCTAACACCATAGTGAAGATCGTGCGGGTGTTACGGAAAAGGCCGATCTTTGGTAAAGATCGCCGAAGACACTTTTTACGGAAAAGGCCATTTAGCAACTCGTACCGAAAGATCGCCGGCTTGGCTTTAATATTACCTCTGTCGCTGATATGTATATATATTTAAAATAATATCGTTTATTAGGGTGGTAGATTGGCAAACTCATTTGACAGTGAGAAAATGCTTTGTGATACTTGTTTCAGTTTCTTCAAGTCTCGAGTTCAAATTCTACCGATGACAACTTTGCCTTTATTCTTCTAGGATCATTAAAATAAAATGGTGTTTTGAAAAAAAGTCACAATAATAGCTAGGAGAAAGCCACATTTTATTTAAATACTATAAACAATTCAAATAATAAAACAAAAGTTATTTTAAATCAGTTATTAACTGACAATACATGACTTGTACATGATTTATTTATGATGGCATTAAACGTGGAAAAAAACCCCAACCATTTTATTCAATTTCATAAGCAAATTCAGACAATGGGACAAAAAAAAATGTTAAGTCAGTTGCTGACAATACATGACATATACAAGGATTGACAACACCTTACATAGTATCGTGGCATTACGTGTATATTCAGTATTTTAAATGTTAAGACGAATAGTCCAGCTGACGCCAAGAAGAAACTTTTGTCTTGTGGTTCTCCTGTAAACTTACAAGTTATAAAGGCGTTCTTGTAGCTGTGACTTTTTTCCTTTGACATTTTTCTCTATCATTTTACCCCCCTGATTCAATAAAATGCCAATCAAGTATTGGGGATCAATAGAATCGACTGTTCTGCTTCCCCCAAATTTCTTGGCCTTGTGCCCATGTTAGAAATTATTATCAGTTGGCAAGGAAGGACAGGTAGTTCTCCTGTATCTGGTGAATGTGATGTTGTGAAGATAACTAAAAGCAGGGTTTTTACTCTAAGACTACACCTTTAACTTTTTAGATCACTCGAAGAGAAAGACGATAGTGGAGAAGGAAGTCTGCCTTCCAGTAAATATGCTGAAATATGGGTGAGAGTTGTGAGCTTGGCAGGACACGATGGTTCCACTTAATTTTCACCTATAATTTCATAGTAAGAAGAAAGCATTTACTTTGCTACTGAAGGGGACTTGTAGGATTCCCGAATTTTACTTTCTTGGTTGCCCATCTTTTAGGATGTATATATTTGTTCATTTCATAATTTGGCATGGTTACAATGCCTATAATTTTAATATTTTCTTTTCATCTCGTCTATTTTTTCCCCCTCATTGTATAAAGAAATATCCAGTTTTGAAATTAATGTTCGTTATGTTTCCCATTCACGGACTTTGTAGTAAATAAAGAACCAATTGTCAGGTGATTGTTATTTCTTCAGTGTGATTCAGTTACTGAACTGATGTTGTTATGGGACACTGGAGTAGTTTTATTTTCTTAGTTTTTTTTTTGTATTTAATATTGTTTGCATAAAAAACTATGTACTTATTATTACTAGGCTTAGTGAAATGACACAATCAACCGAATGGCTGAAAATGATCTTAGTTGAAACAGTTTCGAAGTCAATAAACAAAAGGATTAGTAAATAAACTATGAAACAATCATCCCAATTCTTTGCCATTTTCCTTCTCCATAAGGTAGTGATAGCTATTCCGAAAGTCTGCCGATCAACTATTACATCCGTTTCATGATTGTAATAGATTATTTATTAATCCTTTTGTGAATAAAAATAATTGTGTTTCGATAATAGGTTAATTCCAAAAGTTCATTAAAGTAGGAGATCGTTTAGTGAAATATTGCTGTATGTGTATGTTTTCGGGAAAAATTACGGACATGTTAGGGATTTGTAGAATTGCTAGTGTCGGAAAAATGCCTTGCAGTATTTTGTTCTGGGTTCAGATACCGCCAAGGCCGTCTTTGTCTTTTATCCCTCCTAGGTCGATAAAATAAATTACCAGACAAGTACTAAGGTTGATGTAATCGATTAATCTCCCCCATCTTAAAATCGCTAGTCATATGCTTAAATTACTAAAAATATTATTTTTAGTAACCGTCGTGAGTTACAAAACTGCTAAAGTACTGAAAGAAATGCGTTGCATTATTTTCACCTCTAAGGTGATGAGCTGGCAGAGTCGTTAGTACGCCAGACAAAATGTTCAGCGGAATACCTTCCAGTTTTTACGTTCTGAGTTCAAGTTCCGTCGAGATTAATTTTTCCTTTAATCCTTTCGAGGTCGACTAGTTCCCTGCTCCAAAATTTCAGGCCTTGTGCCTATAGTAGAAAAGATTATTTATTTCTACCTCTTTACATTCTGAGTCACCTTCGGTGTCAAAATAAATAACAATCAAGTACTCGACCACATCCTTTTTCCAAAAACAATCACAATTAGGTCTTTGACTGACTACATCCATCACCCTAGTAGTAAATAAAAGAAATCTTTACGATGAAGAAATATTTTAAGAAATAATGATAGCGATTATTATTATTGACACATTTCCAATAGTTCAAACATTTTTTCTAAATGTTAAATCCCAAACATCTCAAGTATTTAGGAATGTAGCAAGTGTTTTTCTGTCGAACCAGTCTTTCTCTTCAACCTTCTCCTCTCTTTCTTTTTGTTATTTTGTTGGATTTCTCCAACATCAAGCGTTTCAATATATAAGGGAATTTCTACGTTGTCACTCAATCTTCTAAAAATAGCAGCCAAATTTTCATCAAATTTGTCCAACTGTCTGGAAAAATAAAAGATACATAAGATAATTGTCCTTCAAAACTCTAGAAAGACAGGATGGTTGTTGCTGACCACAGGTCTGCTCCTTTAGTACATATGTGTGTGTACACTCATCAGTTAACCATACCATGCGTCTCAGTTTGACTAAGGCAGTCCTCATTTGAAGTGTCTTGGTGACCTGGCCAGTAAATTTATCCTGTTTGACACTGAAACGTCCCATTTATGGATTGAACAACTTTCAAAAACCTTAAGATAATTGAGCCCCATCAAGGTTTTTTTTATACTTAGGAATTACTTGTCAATTCCTAAGCTGTTGTATTTTCCGAGAGTTTGTTCCTCTTACAGATTCCTGTCGTCCCTCAAATACTTTGACGACCTAATCTTCAGGAAACTCGAATGCTTGGTCAATGTCAAACTCTTCCCCAGACTCCCGCTTGCTCCTCTTCGGTAGGCAACATCTCACCTCTCCAACATGGACTGATTCCAACAGGGAGATGGATGAAGCTCTATCACAGTGGAGAGATCTAGGTTTGTCAGTTCCGGTTACAGTGGAAGATAGGCAAAAACAGAGTATGGGGCACTCTGCGTTCAGGTGCCACTTTCAACTCTCTCCTTGATCAATTCTGATCAATCTTCAAGGTGTCGCCTACTCTCAGCTAGTGCAAAATTCTCGGGGAACTGGATTGATTTGATGCCTTGCCTGTGACCAACTCGGTCTAGATGAGCTCTGCACAGTGGCGGCTCGTAAATAAAATTAGTGGGGTGCTGCTTCAGAAAATTTTTAGCCGTTGTTTTAATATTGTGTAAAAGGAAATAAATATATAAGAAGAAAATTTATACATAAATTTAATCGGTTCGCGTTTTAGCCACTGCCGTGTAGTGTGTTTAATTTGTTTATTGAACACAGCCGTGAATTCCCCCTTGTTTTTCAAAAATCCACCCTAAATCACAAAATAAGGGGGGGGAAATGTGGCCTATTTTTCACATCCTGGCAGCAACACTGACGCTGGAAGCAAGATAATAATCTACTTCTACGCATTTTTAAGCGCAACACACGCAGTCAAAAAGAGACACTACCTTTCACCGGAACACTGGGATCAGCACTGTCGCTCACTCAGTGCTCTCTCTCTCTCTCTCTCGGACATGTGAGCATGCGTACAACAGCCAACCACCGCGTCGCTGGAACTGTAAAGTGCACAGTTCTATACAAGGATTTTTGTATTTTTTTCATAAACTGGGCGATGGCTACTGACATTAAGCTTAAGGATTATATAATGTACAAGTATAAAGAAAGAATTAAAGAAAAAAGGACTCATTATATTGAATGTCATCAATAATATCGAGTGGAAATAGGGGGTGCTGCAGGTCCGTAATGCCTATACACGAGCCACCACTGATTCCGCATCTGTATGGCACTCAGAGTAGGAGCTGACATTTGTAGGGGACTGAGATGTCACTGTGGTAGGCCTCTCAACCCCACAGGTCTTCGTGGTCTGTCTTGCCGCCTAAATGCTTATCGCTTCGCTCACCACACCAAGCTAAACCTAATCATTTAGTGGGCCCTGGCTCGGAGTAATATCCCCTCAGTTCTGGAGCCGTCGGGGTTAACCAGAAGTGATGGAAAGAGACCAGATGGTCTTACCCTCTATCCCTGGGTTAGAGGTAGGTGCCTCATTTAGGACGCCACAGTCTGCAACTCCTTTGCTCCCTCCCACATCCTAGATGCTGCAGTTAATGGAAGGGCCACTGCTTCCGTAGCCGAATGGAAGAAAACCCTGAAGTATCGAGACCTGATAGTGAACTATCTCTTCCAATATGTGGTGACTGAGATGTTCGGAGGGACTGGGCCACTAAACGCGAAATCCTTGTCAACATTGGCAGCTCACCTCACCAAGGTGTCAGGTGATGCCCGTGAGGGCGCTTGGCTTTCCAAACGCCTTAGCCTCTCCATCACCTGTGGTTATGCTGCGAGCATACTGGCTTGGTTCGGTTAAATCTTGCGGTGGGCAACCAGTTGTTATGATAAAAAAGAATTCCCCACAAATGGTTTAAATATAGATTTAACAGAAAGAATTAGAAGAAAGTTTCCCGGTAATTTTCTTTCATATAAATAAACGTTTATGTTAATTTAAGAATTTGCCAGCAAAATCCTGTAAAATGACAATGTTCTAAAAGATTTAATTCTATGAATGGAAAATTAGAAAATGTTGAAATCAAGAATCCTAACTCGGCTCTGCACAACTCTGATACAAACTAACGTACATATTCGTATTACAGCCGAGTCTTAGCCTATATATTTCAGAGCTTGTTTGACAAGCGATTTTATTCTGAAATCGTTTGTTGAAACTGCGAAAGAAACTTGAGAGAAATTCATGACTAACACGCACGCACACACACGCATTCATTTTTGTTTTAATTTATTGATAGTATTCTGCAGTTTAAAATGCCAAAATGTTACGTCATATTGTCCAAGTTGCAGATGCACAGCGAAACTTTTTGACACTTTATTTGACAAAAGTGAATAATAACTATATGGTATATGTGTTTTAAATGGCTGTCATAACTTTTCTTCGATGTAATTGAATGTATGCATGCATATATGTATGTACGTACATAATAGGGTGTCCCAAGAAACGTATGGACATCGCTTTTAAAGTCAGTGTGTATTAATTATTTCATGGACGTCTGTTTTCAAACTGATGAAATTTCTGGTCCAGACATTGTTGATAACACGAAGTAATGGGATTGCAAACATCAAGAAGCATTTTGTTCGCTATTTGAGCGCATTCTCGTTCAATGGTTGTACCCAAATTCTTTAACTATTGTTAGTTTTATATGTAAACTTATCTTTTAAGTATCGCTTTAAAAATCTACTGATTTGGGGTCCAGTGAATGCGAAGGGTATTCTACTGAAACTCTTCATCCAATCCACCTATTTGTTAAAATCTAATCAAGGTACGTCCTTACATTATTATAGTAGCATGAAGGGTCCCCATCTTGCTGGGAATAAAATTCCACATCTTCAAGGTCCTCTTTGAATGCTTGACATGTCAGATTGCTTCAACAAGTTCTGGTAAATGGAACCAGTTACAGTACTGTCAAAAAAGAGTGCTCCAATCAAACCTTTTGATGATAAACTGCACCAGTTACTGTATCTCCCAGTAAATTACTGGACATTCCTTTATAACATGTAGATTCTCGGGTCCTAAGTCGTTGCGATTGTAACAGTTGAGCCATTTAATATAAATATATCCTCAACACTCAAATGAAGTGGGCATCTTTTACACAACCTGTCATCTAGATTATTCTTCAAATGTAACTCTTCCAATTTTCTTAATTTCAAATCCAAATTTCTAATCGCACAAATTATGATAAAAAAATGATTATCTCCCCTCTAATAACTGACAAACCGTCCCACCCATGCCTGCATGAAAAACAGATGTTAAATTTCACAGTTGGATGCTCTTTCTAACACCAAGCACTCTACAGCATGCACCAGGTACATTTTTCATGCAACCAGCACATGTGGGGGTTGCAATGCAGCTTGTGAGACAACAGACCCTGAGACGAGTGGGAGGCAACTTTATGCTTGGAGAATAAGGAGTAGAGAGAGGGGTAAAGTATAAGAAGAAAAGGCTGGAGTAGAACAGGTTTCTTGCAGTAGAGGTGTTACATGACTACTCACATTTTAGAAGGGAGAGTTTTGGGTGGAGCTAGAAAGTGATCTATATATTGTATAGATGAGTAAACTACAGTTTAATTATAAATATGTAAATGTGTTTACACTTGTTAAACAGTGTTTACGCTAATAACACGGAGTTTACACAATGAAATTCTCACATTTTTATTACTTTCTCATGCTTCTTTTATACATCTATACAAACCCTACTTGAAAGAAAGTGTTTATATATACACACACACACACACATATATATATTTATTTATAAATATATATATATATATATATATATATATATATATATATATATATATATATGTATATATACATATGTATGTATATATATATATGTATATATATATGTATGTATATATGTTTGTGTGTATGTATATATGTGTGTTTGTGCATGTGTGTGTGTATATATGTGTCTTTGTGTGTGTAATGTTTGTGTGTGTGTGTAATATATACAGCCCACTTTCATTCTGAAATTCCAGTTTTAGTCTGTGTAAAATTTTGTAATATTTTGAAACAAGGTAGTCCTTGAGTTTAGCACATTACTTTTACTTTTTGTCACGGTTTCTGGTTGTTAAAAGTAAAAGGTAATAATAATTTATATTTTATAAAATAAGAAGGCTAACAGTATTAAAAGCCTTGTCAGATGACAGTTAAATTCAGTGTACCTTTTCCAAAAAGGTACCCCATTAAAATTTGATATCTTGTCCACAGCTTATAACTTCTATATTCAGTATATCCAATTACCTTACAGAAGTGATTCTCAACCGTTTTTCCTATGAACCCCTTTTGATGCCTATTTTTCTCCACTGGCCCTCCATATATATTTGATATGTATAAAAAAACCATCCTACTGTATATCTATAAATATTATTAGGAATTAAAACATTTTGCATATTGTAGAACAGTGGCGGACTGGCCAGGTTGCCAACTTGCCCAACTTGTTAGAAGTTTTTTCAGGAAAAAATGTTATTCACCATTTTCAAATTCATAAGTTCTTGTTTCATTTAATGTTTTCTTGAAATTGGGATGGGGTAGAGGTGAGGGTAACAGGGGTAAGAATATAGGTATGGGTTTTATGATTTTTGGAAAACTGTCTGCAGGTTGCACGACAAAATATTTTGGGAACCTGTTGACTTTATTATTGTTAATATGAGAATTCAATATTTATTATTGTTAATGAGAATTTATTATTGTTAATATGAGAATTCAATATTTATATATATTTTTCTTTATTTTCAGGGCTACTACTGGTTACCTTTTTTCTCCCTCCAGTAAAGACATCATCATCATCATTCTCCACTACTTTATCAAACAATGTGTATTTAAATGCATCAGGCTTTCTCAATATATCTCAAATTTGGCAGCTTAAGTCAAATTCTGGACTTTCTTTTCGGACTTGTTCCAATGGTAAATTACTTCATCAAGTTGGTGCTACTGGTAACAGCTTAACATTAACACTGAACAATGGAGTTTTGAACCTTGAATGGCAAATAAACAGTTCTCTTTCTAATGTGACAGTAGGTGAGAATTTAAATGACAATGCCTGGTATTTTGTAAAGTTTGAATTTCTCCTGGGCAATCTTTCAATTATAGTGCAGAAAGGACCTGACATATTGTTTACAAAATTAATTGCAAACGACTCGTTCAACCAAAATCTTTGGAATGTTAAACTACAAAATGGTTCAGCACTGCTGGTGGGATTCAATTTTACTGGTTGTTTGATGTCTGGTCCAAATATTGACCTAACTTCAGCCAGCTCAACCGGATTTGTATACAATGGCTGTCCATCAACATATAACACTAACTGTTCTGAAAGTAAGTTTCCAAACTACTATTTATGTTTTGGAGGTTGTACTTGTCTAGCAAGTGATTTGGTTGGAAATGAATATGTGGAAACTGAAGCAGTTACATCATGGAAAAACCATTTTAGTTATCTAAAAACACACAAAAACTGTTAAATTAACTATTTTTAATGGCAGAACTCAAAGTTGATAAAACTATAAAGTAATAACATATAAAATATTGAGTTGAAAAACCCTGGGATGGAAAAAACGTTGAAAGCTGCCCTAATATTCTACATCCATTATTTATAGATTTATCTTCTACCATTTAAAATGATTTATTTCATATCTTTTAAAGTTTCTAGAATTCTTATGATGTAGACAACATAGTATTCTCACTGTTAAGGACAAAGCTTCTGAAACAGATAGAAAAAATTTGAAGTGTTACTTTGGTGTAATGGTAGCACATCTGTCATGTTCACCGAAGATGTGGGTTCGAGTCCCATGGCTAGCCTTCAACTTTTTTGCATCCAAGGATTTTTTTTAACCCGATATTCTACATACTGGTATGATATTAAACTGCATTTGGTGATGAGATTCCAGTTCTGGGGTTGTATGGAGTGTGGAGTCACCCTTTAATAACCATTACTCCCAGGTACATCTTGATCCAGAATGGTAGTATCTGTGAGGGTCCTGTCTATGGGTTAAATAGATTTTTGTGAGGGTAGATTGTGCTCCTCAGCTGTGATGAAAGCAATCAATCTAGGAGGAGGAAAACTCCCAAATTAATATCTTTTTCCAACATGCCCTAAGTCGGTATGGAAGAGTATGGCTAACACACACTCCAATGACATGCACTCATAATATGGAGGCAACTATCTCATGTCAGTGAACATTCCGTCACTGGCAGAGATAATGAGAAATGATGATTCTCAATACTGATTTATCTACTTTGAGTTGTGCCATTAAAAAGGATTTATTTCATATCCCTTAGTTTTTAAAATTCTTATTATGCAAAATATACTTTTCTTTTATTTCCTCAGGTATCGAAATTTTCATTGTTCAGCTGCAATCTGATCACCAGGTTTCAGTTCTGTGACAAAAATTTGGACGCTGCAAGGAATAAATTAAAAATGAATTTATCAGTTTTTGTATGTTTTTTAGATGGTTGAAGTAGCTCTTCCATGATGTTATTGCTATTTTTTTAATACTTTCTTTTACAGCTTTTATATTTATAAGTGTTTTTTTGTTGGTTTCCGTTTATTTTTTTTGTTTTGTTTTCTGAATTGAAATTCTGTATTCATTTGAATGTTAACTATTTTTGTTACATTGAGTAAAAGAAATTATACCTCTATTAAATTGAGGTATGAGAGAATATCTTGATGAAAAAAACAAAAAAAAAAAACAAACAAAAAAGCTATTACAATATTTGGGGGCTGGGGCTGAAGAAATCCCTGCAAATAAGCCAGTCATCTATTGATGTAATTTTCAGTACTTCAGGTGAAATAAAAACGGTTTTTTGTGAGGTACAGGAAAAGCGTAATGCGTCAAGTAAAACCTTTTGCCTGAGGGAGAGAGAGAGAGATCAATTGTTGACTCAGTTAATGAAGTGGAACAATTGTTGTTTAGCCCCATAATATGTTTGATCAAGCTGATCTACACACAAGGCCTGTGCTATGCATTGGTCAAACCTAGTGATTTCTTGGGGCGTTAAAAACGGGCACCACAAATAATATATGCTAATTCTTTTTCATCCAATTAAAAACACAAAACTTAAGATCAAGCACAGTCACTTTTGGAACAAAGAAGGATGGAAAACATGGAAGGGTGGGGAAAGGGTCAAGAGGCTCATGTGGTCTTATGTCCTGTCATGTGATTTGGGGTGAAATATTTCAAATTTTGCCCGATAACACATTTACATGGTAATAAAAATATAGGCTTTTTTCTTTATTTGCTAGTTAACTATATTTCAAATGCATTTTCCAACTGGTCTAATGAGTGTGTGTATGTGTGTGTTCTCTGCCACCTCTTAACAACTGATGTTGGTTTGTTTACACCCCCATAACTTCATGGTTCAACAAAGTGACCAATAGAATAAGTACCAGGGTTGAAAAAAGATAAAATAAGTACTGGAGTCCAATTTATTCATCGAAACCCTTTAAGGCAGTGCCCCAGCATGGCCACAATCCAATCATTGAAATAAGTAAAAAAATAAAACAAAACAGTAAAAGTACAGTCAATGTATTTAATGCTGCAGAGAAAAGAAAATGAAACTAAGTCAGTGTTTCAGACAACGGTCCTTCGTCAAAACAGGAGGAGGAAAAAGAAAAATGAAAGGGAAAAATGGGAAGAGAAAGAGAGAGGCAGGGGATATTATTTGAGAATGTATCACATTTAAATGGTAGACATGAAGTAGTGAATTAAAACCGGTTTGTTTTTCATTCCAAAATGTGAACAATGGTAAGGGAAATAAATCTGACTTGGGAGGGCATTTTTAATAAACCAAGAATTTATGTTGTATGGTATTGGATATACCTGTATATGTCTATGTTGATCAAATACATGCCACAGGCCACTGAGTTATTTCTCTTAACTTATTTTTGTTGAAATTATGTAAATTATATTGGCCATATTGCTACACGAGAATGCTGAGGATGGCTCTGAACATTAATCAGTGTACATTGAGGATGAAGAACTCAGAGCTGTACGAGAGCCTCTCAGTAGTTAGCTCGAAAATAACACAGAAGAGACTGAGGTTAGCTGGACATATTCACCATCACTCAGAGTTGATACTGCTCTCAGTGCTCCTGTGGGAGCCCCTACACGGACACACTAGAAGAGGGAGACCGCGGATGACACATGTTGATGCCCTAAGGACAGACACTGGCCTCTGGGAGACACAGGACATGACAGCAATAAAGAGGGACAAAGACTGCTGGAGAGAACTCATCTGTGGATCTCAGGAATTTTACCTGCCCTAGATAGATAGGTAGATATTGGCCATAAATGTATTTTTCTATATAAGTCTTAAGTTCCTTGTTTACCGGCGATAAGTCAGAATGATTGTCATGTTGATGATGGCTATTGAACCAAAAACACATGTCCATGACTATCCTTTTATCTCCAGACAGGCCTTTCCTTAATGGCTGTCAGTTATGGAAAATTCATGATTCTTGAGATTATCTCCCCTTCGCAAGTGGAGCTTATCTTAATTGCCGTCCGGTAGTTATGAAACATCCTCTAGCGGTGGAGATAAATAAGTAGAAAATTTATGCTGTATGGTATTTGATATACCTGTATTTGTTTATGTCGTATGTAAAATAGGTTGATGTGTATTTGATAAGTGTGGGGGTAATGGAATGGAATATGTGTGACATATGTTTTTGTATGTATGTATGTATGTTTATGACCAAGGAGGAAGTTAAGTGTGTAAACCAGGTTGTGTATGGGTATGTATGTATATGTGTGTGATTAGTAAGGCGTGGGTGCAAGGTATGTTCAGTGGATGGGTGGTGAAGTGTGAGAGTCAATGTGTTGTTGTTTAACCCCAGACCAACCTTGATAGGGCAAACCTTTGGTCAAATGCATTCCAATTGTGACCATCCTGTCTTCTTGTCAGGCATAGTATCCAAACCTACATCATCATATGTGTCTTTTTTTTTAAGACAGCAAGTTGTGAACTGAAAGGGGTGTGGCTGCTATTTCTAGCAGGTAGCATCAACCATGTAGATGCTCTCTGGCTGGCGAAGACAAGTGCATTTGCATGTGTTTATGCATTTGTGTGTGTGTGGTGGGTGTATGGGTATAAAAGGGGTGTTGATTTATAGTCTGTGAGTGTATCGGAGGTGGGGTAGAACATAAGGTGTGTGGTGCAAGGTGGGTTATTGCAGTTAGTTTGAAGAATACAAAGACATTCTCAGTGCCTAAATCATTAATTAATGTTAAGAAATGTCATAATACAATTGCAAAGACAAAAATTAAAGATTTGTTCCGACAATCATTATCATTGTATAAACATCAACATTTTCATGCTTGCATGGGTTAGAGGGAATTCATTGAGACAGGTTTTCTATGGTTGGTGACAAGAAAAGAATCTGGCCATAGAAAAATCTGACTCAACGATTACTCTCTGACTCATCATGCAAGCATGCCAAAACAGTTGTTAATACAATGATGATAATGATGATGATCTTAATTTGTTCATACTCCAGTGCATTTTTATGAATTTCATCTTTAACTACAATCTGAAATGCTTGAATGCAATAATTCTGAGTGAATCAACATTTCTGGGCTAACATTGTCAGCATGATTTTTAAATGAAATTTTTCAAAAATTAGTGAATTCATGAGATGTCATTAATAAATCTGGACCAGACCAAGTACAGTTGCTAATATATTTTTCACTAGCATCATCATCATCACCATCATCATCATCACTCTTTTAATGTCCACTTTTCAATACATGCATATATATAAATATATATGGGAGAATTTACGAAAAAAACAACAGACGAAGACAGGTGGTGTAAACAACAAATGGATGTATTAGTATAACGCTCGGGAATAGAGAAAGTCTTTGACGTTTCGAGCCTACGCTCTTCAACAGAAAGGAACACGGAAGGAAACAAGGAGAGAAACAAGGAGAAAAAAAATATAAATGTAGTGATCAGTGATCTATCATGGCAAATCCATATATAGTGGTTGGCGTTAGGAAGGGCATCCAGCTGTAGAAACTCTGCCAAATTAGATTGGAGCCTGGTGTTGCCATCTGGTTCGCCAGTCCTCAGTCAAATCGTCCAACCCATGCTAGCATGGAAAGCGGACGTTAAACGATGATGATGATGATGATGATGATATATATATATATATATACATATTGTTTTTTTTTAGAAAAACATAAATCCGGAGAAGAAGCACTCTAAGAAGTAGAGCAGTCTATATTAATTACTGGTGAAGGCCGGTTTATAGGGTTACCCTGAGTTTCTTGCCACAAAGGTACCCTTTATGGCATATCTTCAGACCCTAAGACCCGTTGGCCTATGGCCTCTTTAAAATATGAAGAGGGAAACTTTTATGAATATGGAATGATTTGACCTTGGATACCCACCTCCATATATTAAAGAGGTCATAGGCCAACAGGTTTTAGGGTCTAAAGATTCACCCTTTATGGCGAGAAACCCAGGATAACCCTATAAACTGGCCTTCACCAGTAATTAATCATCATCATCATCGTTTAACGTCCGCTTTCCATGCTAGCATGGGTTGGACAATTTGACTGAGGACTGGTTAAACCGGATGGCAACACCAGGCTCCAATCTAAACTTGGCAGAGTTTCTACAGCTGGATGCCCTTCATAACGCCAACCACTCAGAGAGTATATATATATATATATATATATATATATATATATACTGTATATATCAAATGTTAGGCATGAATACCTATAGGCATCGGTGTGTGGTTAAGAAGTTTGTTTCATAACCAACCATAATGTCAGTTTTAAAATCATTTGTTTTAGAGGTTATGTCCTTTATAATTACAAACATCCTTAAAATGTTTCCTTCTACAGGACTGATGTTTGAGTAGCAAACAGAGTACAGTGCTAGACAATAACAGGTCACCTGTCATATATTGGTTTATCAAACCTGTACTTTATTGTGTAAGATTAACCAACAGATTAGATTTCAAGCGAATCCTCTTTGTTTTAGCTAACTCAGTTTCATGCTTGACATGTCAACTATCTTTGACAGGTAAGGCAAGAATGGGCCATAATGGTTGATGATAGTCCAGCTGAATTAAGATTTTGTATCTCATAACAAAAAGTGGCCCCACCACCAAATGTCATCATCATAATCTTCATTTAATGTCCACAAAACATGAAATAACTGATTTTTCCCTCTCTGGATTTGAAATATAAATGCAAATGTATGAAATTCACTAAAGGATTTTTGATGACGCAAATTGCCACTAATTTTTGCAGACACTGGTGTTTTTATTTGGTTATTGAAGTTTTGAAAAATGAAGGTTGTTGAATTGAATTCCTGTTATTGACTTTGGATGGCATAAAAGGCAGAGAGGCATACTAGATTCACCTCAGTTTCAGCACCAACATTCAGGAAAAAAAGTGCATTAACCCTTTTAATACAAAATCACCCAAGACTGTCCCTGGATCTATAAATACAAACTTCTTATTTTAAAGTGAACTAAATTAAAGCCATCCATAAATATTTCATGTTAATGTTTCAGTCTCTAGTTTGATAATAATAAAATTATTTTACTAAATTTTTCGTTATCACCAAAGTTAAAACAAAGCAGTGTATTATACCAAGAATTTGATTAAGGTGTGTAATATTTAAAGCAGCTTTAAATATAAGAGCTGGGACGATTTTTTTGAGACCTGTTTCTGGAAACAAAAATGCACATTATACACCATCAAATGTAGTATATATTAGGTTAAAATTATAAAGATGTTATGAAAGGAATCACATAAACTGTCCTATTTTACTTATATTTTGAATCATGTCTACTCATAGGAATTAAGACAAGATCCACTTATGGTATCTGAGAATTTTTTAAGGTGTAAATTTGGTATTACATTACCAGCTCAGATGATTAAGTAAATGCACCCCTCCCCACCCCACCCTTCAAAACTGCCCCCAAAATTTTCTTTGGTGTTTATCTACTCAAGAAGGAATATAACGAGAGTAAAGTTGTTTAATTAGCATGTGCGATACATCCCAAGTATATCAAATAACTTGGTTGCTCTCAGCTATTTCAGGTGTCTGCCCAAGGGTGGATTTTGGTGGCAGAGATGTTTGTAGTCACAACTAAAATTAAAGGATCCATTTCTGCTTCCATTATTTGTCCCTGTGGGCGTGTCACATGTCCCTTTTAGGGGTCTGACATTGCTATTAAAACTCTTGCACCATATTAGATATAATTTACACTAATACCTGAGGGAATGTAAAGATAACAGATAGACCAATTATATCAAAGTGGCGGGAGCTGGGGTGAAAACATGTATAAAGTGTATATACAACAGGGTCAGGTGGAAAGAACGTGACAGATCTTAATACATAGAACTCTATAACTGAATAATTCCAAATCCTTCTTAGCAGAGATTTTAATCTTTATTTCTGACACAATAATTTGTATTCTTCATTGCTAAACTGGTATCACTGACAATAATTAAATGTCCATATACTTATATTGGAACACATACACACCCTTGTGATTTTTTTTCTTTTTTCTTCAGTATCATGTTTCATATAATTCTGTAATTGCATAGTGATTCAGAAACCTTAGTTTCATATAAATATGAGATACAAGGATTTATGAATCATTCATCTTTAAGGAAGATTATCATTACTATTTTCTCCCTCTCTTTTCTTTCCTGCATTTGTCAGGTTTCTGAAACTACACTTATTGTTAACTATAATGACTGATTAGACAATGGAAACATAAATTTCTTTCTTTTCCTCTTGGAGTTCTAATTTTATATATGTAGTAGATGCATGAGTAGCTGTGTGGTTAGAAGTTTGTTTCTCAGCCACATGGTTCTGGGGTCAGTCCCACTGCATGGCACTTTGGGCAAGTGTCTTCTACTATAGCCTTGGACAAACCAAAACCTTGGGAGTGGATTTGATTGACAGAAACTGAAAGGAGCTTATGTGTGTGTGTGTGTATTCATGCGTGGGTCGT
>NC_068981.1:180862289-180864969 GCF_001194135.2 Octopus bimaculoides | reverse complement strand
ATATATACGGCGGGCTTCTTTCAGTTTCCGTCTCACAAGGCTTTGGTCGGCCCAAGGCTATAAATGGAAGACACTTGCCCAAGGTGCCACGCAGTGGGACTGAACCTGGAACCATGTGGTTGGTAAGCAAGCTACTTACCACACAGCCACTCCTACACACACACACATACATATTTCTTTTATCTGTATTCCCACTCAATTTCTTATGTTCTTAAAAATCTCTTTACACACACCTCACACAAACACACAGTTTCCAAATATAGTTGACAATGTTTGCAGCTATATTTCTAATGGAATATATTTGTATCTGCTGTTGCCTATAACTTAGAAAACAATCATCAGTTGTTGTTGTAAAATGAAAAATAACAACTGAAATGAAAAAAAAGAAAAAAAACTCAAAAAAAAATAATAATCCCTTTGTCCACCAGCTGGTGGCTATTGATTTTTTTTTTTAATACCATGATCATTAGCCACTGCAGTGTTTTATGTCAGCTTTTCCATGCTGGGATGGATCAAATGACTCTTCTGAGGTAGTCATATTATGGCCAGGTCTTGTTGCTAACAGTTTTTCAGTTGTCTCCTACTCTAATACCAGAACTTGTATGGAGGCATGTGGCTTAGTGGTTAGGGTGTTGGACTAATGATTGCAACATTGAGGTTTCATTTCCTGGACCGGGTGACGCATTGTGTTCTTGAGCAAAACACTTCATTTCACATTGCTCCAGTCCACTCAGCTGGCAAAAGTGAGTATTCCTGCGACAGACCAGCATCCCATTCAGAGGGTGAATATATACATGGTGGGTATCAGGAAACTCGCCCTATGAGTCTATATGATACAGGAAGGATCTAGTACCAGAACATGTAGTACGGGTAACTAAAATATGCTACATGTTGGAATAGGGTATATCTACATTAAAACATGGTATAGAATTTGAGCTCATTACTTCCAGACCAAGAATACTTCAGTCTCTAGTGACCTGTGACAAAAGCTGGGTCTGTTATTATGAGGAATCCAGAGACCAAGAGACAGAGTACCTAATGGAAACATCCTAGCTCTCCTTGACTCAAGAAAGCCAGGCAAAGCAAGTCCACTAAGAAGCTCATGATGAGCTCCTTTTTATGAAAGCAAGGGTATCATCTACATCCGCTGGGTTCTCTCTAGATAGATGGTCAATAAAGAGTATTTTGTGGAGGTTTGAGGGAGTTCAGAAAGAGATTTCATTGCAAAAGGCCAGAGCTTTTCCACTCGGGTCAGTGGTACTTGCACCAGAACAATGCATCAGTCTACAATTCCACCTTGGTAACCAACTAGTTGAGAGAGAGAGAGATCAAAACTGTCGCTCGCCCTTCTTACTATCCAGACTTTGCTCCCTGTCACTTTTGCTTTTTTTTTTCCAAGCTGAAATAGACCGTCAGGGGCAGTCACTTTGAAAACATTGAGAATATGGAGATTGTGACAAGGGTCCTGGACACTTTCACTTTGAAGGACTTCCATGGGCCCTTCATGAAGAAGTTGGAACACTACAAGTACATTAATTCTCAAAACTTCTGGAATGCTCCTCATAAATTTATTACTTAGTCCCTGACAGCCCTACTCGAGTAGGCCTACACGCACAGAGGTACTGTATTTGATGGCATAAAAGATGCAAAGGCATATTAGACACACCCCAATTTCAGCAGTGTATATTTAGGAAATGGTTTTAGTGCATTAAAGTATGTAAGATAGGCTCAACCTTGCATATAAGACCTGGGATGAATTTTTGAGGCATTCTTTTTGGTAAAAAAAAGTGCATCTTCTATGCCATCAAATATTGTAGGTAGTAGAGTAGCTGGTAATGTGGCATTTGGATATTTTCAATAGGTTTGAGAAACACATAGTTTTTCGTTAATCCCCTATTCAATCCAAAGAAAATGTCATGAAATTTTAATTGTTCTTCCTTCAATGCCTGTGTCTCTCATTCCAGAACTACGATGGCTGGATTACTTATTCATAGGTCAGTCAGTCAAGAATAAATCTGTTGTTGGTGTTTCATTTTGTTTCTGTCTTGTCTCACTTCACCTAGACTGGTGTGAAGAAGTCACTTGATCTGTGTGTAAGCAGTATTTCTCAAGGTGGGTGGCATACCCCACCAGAGGAGGAGAGAATAGCAATATTTTGGTAGGGTATGAGTTTCTTCAGAATGGGATGTAATTGAGTAACAAGTGAATAAAACAAGCAATAAAGTTATAATTAAAAGTTATTTTGAATATATGCATTTTTTTTTTAATGTTTAAATGAAACAGAAAATTGCTCTGTGTCTAATGCAGCCATTATGAATGGGAAACTAAGTACCTTAATCTATCTATCTATATATATAAAAATGAGAATGTGTGTCTGTCTGTCTGTGTGTGTGTGTGAATCCCTAAAACTCGAGAACTACGCAACCAATTTCATTCAAATTTTACAGATGCCTTACTTAGGGTTCCAGTTGTGTTTTAGTCAAAAAAATTTTAACTTCTTGCAGAGTTCGAGCCCACGGCAACATAATATCTCCTCCACTATTTAAGTATTACGTGTCAAAAGTGAAACAAAAACACTCATGTCAAATACTTTCACTTTAAAAATGAAACTATTCCACTAACTGAAACAATCACATTTCGATACTGTAATAACAGATACTTTCAGAGAGAGAGAACGAGA
>NC_068981.1:180860629-180861871 GCF_001194135.2 Octopus bimaculoides | reverse complement strand
ATGAGACGCATCTTTGCCTCCACTGATTCACTTGCAAAGTGTTGAGTAAAATTATTTCGTTGCAGACCTCCATTGGGTCTTTTTATTATCACTACGACACACATAGTCCCCAGTTGGTAACATTGATTTCAAGGCCCTCCTAGATGAGAGACTGGTATTCCACTTAATGTCTATGTTCCATGCTGGCATGGATTGGAGAGTTATTAATGTAGAAATATGGTATCGTAGCTACTAACAGTTGAGGGTTGCGTAGTCTAGACGGCGTTTTTAGATTTCATTATTCTCTTTAACCCAGGCAAAGCTGGGTATTTCTGCTAGTTGTTACTAAAGATATAATATTGAAAACCAGCCAAATTATCAGTTGGTTAGCACAAACTTATACAAAAAATTGTAAAAGCATTTTTTTACTAGTTTTAATCATTGGACTGTGGCCATGCTGGATCACAGCCTTGAAGGGTTTAGTCAGTCATATTGATCCCTGTATGTATTTTTAAACCTGCTAGTTTTCATTGATCATTGTTGAACCACTATGATGCAGGACAAAAACATAAACACACACACACACACAGAGAATGGGCCTCCATACAGTTTCTGTCTACCAAATTTCATGCACAAGGCATGACCCCTAAAGACCCCTTTGATTACTATTTTATTCTGGTGGACCCTCATAGCCATTTGATATCTGAAAACTAGTTTTATAGAATTTTCTTTCAAAGTTCCTTTCTTTTTTTTCACCCATTTATTTGTGTATGTTGATCTATGTCAAATGTTCTGAGAAAGAAGCTGAGCTGTTTCTTGCTATAAATACATCATCATCATCATCATCGTTTAACGTCCGCTTTCCATGCTAGCATGGGTTGGACAATTTGACTGAGGACTGGTGAAACCAGACGGCTACACCAGGCTCCAATCTGATTTGGCAGAGTTTCTACAGCTGGATGCCCTTCCTAACGCCAACCACTCCAAGAGTGTAGTGGGTGCTTTTACATGCCACCGGCACACACTGGACCCTTAAAATACTGTAGGTACCCAATTTGCTATTTTGCTTGTGTGGACCCACTAAAATCTTACATGAACCACCAAGGGTCATAAGGGTCCTGCTTGAGAATCATTGCAGCTATAGTAGGTGTTACATTTAGATTGAACCCCAAAACCACACAATTGAGAAGAAAACTTCATAACCATACAGCTATGCCTTTGCCTATGTGATATATATATATATATATATATATATATATATAT
>NC_068981.1:180858217-180859772 GCF_001194135.2 Octopus bimaculoides | reverse complement strand
TAAACACACCAGCATCGGTTGTCAAGCGATGTTGGGGGGACAAACACACATATATATATATACATATATACAACGGGCTTCTTTCAGTTTCCGTCTACCAAATCCACTCACAAGGCTTTGGTCGGCCCGAGGGTATAGTAGAAGACACTTGCCCATGGTGCCACGCAGTGGGAATGAACCCGGAACCATGTGGTTGGTAAGCAAGCTACTTACCACACAGCCACTCCTTACGCCTATTTAACATGCGTTCCCATGCCGGGAATCGAACCCGGGCCGCCTGGGTGAAAGCCAGGAATCCTAACCACATATATATAAAGTAATTAAAAGGAAATAATATCCACACATTTCGGGTCAGCAGCCTCTGGTTTTCTTTCTTCCTTTATGTTATGGAATTTTTAGTCTTTTCAAACTAATTACTCTGACCTATCTTCACTGAATTGTATCAAAACCAACATCTGCTGCCTTTGTCTAAACACTCATCAGGCATATGCCTAATGGATATTCATCTATTTTTATATTGCTGAAATATTTAAATTTAAGATTTGTTATTTATTTTTTTGTCTTGTTTATTTTGTAATCTTGGATGATGATATAAATTAGAAATGCTACGTATTTCTCTTTCCTATTTTAGTAGCAACTGGCTGGAACATTTTGGAATGTCTCATATACTATGTCTTCTTCATATTCCATTAGAAGAAAGTCTAAAAAAACAATGACACAGGCATGACTGTATGGCTAAACAAGCTCACTTTGTAACCATGTTGTTTTGGGTTCAGTCCCACTGTGTGACTCCTTGGGCAAGTATCTTCAATTACCTTGGGAATGAATTTGGTTGATGGAATCTTGTGAAAGCCCATTATGTGTGTGTGTGTGTCTTTGATTTTGTCCTCTTTCCCAGCATTTGGCAACCAGTGCTGGTTTGTTTACATCTTCATAACTTAGTAGTTCCATCAATGGAATAAGTATCAGACTTTAAAAAAAAAAAGATGTACTGAGGTTGATTTGTTCCAGTACATTCTATGGCTCTTTATGTTCTAATTTCTAATCTCACAGAAACTAACTTTTAAAAGATATATATAATATCATCATCATCATCGTTTAACGTCCGCTTTCCATGCTAGCATGGGTTGGACGATTTGACTGAGGAATATATATTTTGATATTTCACTTAGGCATAACGATACTAATAACCTGGTGTTAGAACTCAATATATATACTCTTTTACTCTTTTATTTGTTTCAGTCTTTTGACTGTGGCCATGCTGGAGCACCGCCTTTAGTCGAGCAAATCGCCCCCAGGACTTATTCTTTGGAAGCCTAGTACTTATTATATCGGTCCCTTTTGCTGAACCGCTAAGTGACGGGGACATAAACACACCACCATCAGTTGTCAAACAATGCTAGGGGGACAAGCACAGACACACACACACATATATATATACATATATACGACGGGCTTCTTTCAGTTTCCGTCTACTAAATCCACTCACAAGGCTTTGGTCAGCCCGAGGCTATAGTAGAAGACACTTGCCCAAGATGCCACGCAGTGGGACTGA
>NC_068981.1:180847123-180857969 GCF_001194135.2 Octopus bimaculoides | reverse complement strand
TATATATATATATATATATATATATATATATATATATATATATGTATATATATCACATCATCGTTTAATATTTGCTTTCCATACTGGCATGGGTTGGATGTTTGACATGGAGCTGGCCAGCTGGGGAGCTATTTAGACTCCAGTAGTCTGCTGTGGCATGGTTTTTTTGGTTGGATGCCCTTCTTAATGCCAACCACTTAACAGTGTGCTAGGTACTACTTACATGCCACTGGTACGGATGCACTTATGCAGTACTGGCATGGGTGCACCTGAAAAGCACAAGCCTGTATGTATGGAAGATAGGGATTTTACTTTGCTTGACATGTCTTTTTTTCAAGTATGGCAAATTGCCACATGTCCCAGCCCCTTATTTCTTCAGTGAGGCCCAGCATCCAAAGATCCTTTCTCACCACCTCATCCCATGTTTTCCTGGGTCTGTCCCTTCCACAGGTTACCTCCACAATTAGAGCTCAGCACTTCTTTACACAGCTGCCCTCAACCATATGCATCACACGACCAAACCAGTCTTCTCTCTTACACACATCTGATGCCTCTTATATCCAGTTTGCCTCATTGTGTATGTATGTATGTATATAGATCATTGTGTATGTATGTATACAGATAGGCATATGTTGAACCTACGCACACATAAAATGTAGACAGAGTATCTGTCAACACATAGATATTCATTAGACAGCGGCCATGCTGGGGCACTGCCATGAAGAATTTTTAGTTGAACGAATTGAACCCAGTACCTTTTTAAGCCTGGTATTGGTGGTCTTTTGCTGAACCGCTAGATAATGGAGATTACAGGGGTGTAAACGGACTAACACTGGTTGTCAAGCAGTAGGGGGAACAAACACAGACATACATACATGTGTGTGTGTGTGTGTGTGTATATATATCTATATATATATAATGATGAGTTTAGTTGGACCAAGGTTATAGTAGAAGACACTTGCCCAAGGTGCCATGCAGTGGGACTGAACCTGGAACCATGCTGGCACCTATATGTATATATACAATTCAATTAGAGGTTAAATTAGCCTCATTAAGGGATGGTATCATCTAATTAGGTTTAATACCTAATATTTGTTATGAATAATAATACTCATAATACAATAGGTTTATATATAAACCATGGTTTATAATTATGATGATTCTAAAATACAACATTTAAAAATTATGGAGATGTACTTGCATAGCAAGCGACCTGATCTGAGATCGTGTGCTGGAACGAAAACTATTGCAGCGTGGAAGGTGTTTATAAGCCATTTAAGAAACACAAAAACCATTAGATTCACTTCAGCATTTAAATTTAATTTGCCAAAATATTTTCGTCACTTTGAGACCACAACCTGTTCACTGACAAAATTCTGTGCTGCATCGGAATTTTGTCAGTGAAAAGTAGTTTCAGTAATAATTGAGTTTATCAGATTTGATGGTTCAAGCTTACCACCTAAGCCAATGCAAGCTGTTATATACAACACATAATAGAGATGTTAAAAATCAAATGATGCCTGCACCTGAAGCTTTTTAATGCGTGGAAAGGATTTGCACTGAGTCAATCCCATTGTCTAAACAATGTATGCACTTGCCCCAAAAGACAACTTAGCCTACATCATTTGGTGCAAAGTTGCAGGCGTTACATCAGTTTTCTTTCCTTGGAGTGATATCTAAACAAAGTCTTCACTCCCAGCTTGTTGGATGACTGTTGATTTTACTGAGTTCATCTGCCCTTTGACAGACTTCATTGCTCATCCTGCAGGGAGTTCAATGAAAACCACCCACCTTATTAAGAAGGCTTGGTAGGGTTTCCAGTTTAGTCACCAACATGTGACAGTTTGTACTGGGTCACAAGTTACCGGTAGCACTAAGAGTGACCTGACATACATACACACTATTAGTTTTGTTGTTATTTTAACAAGATTTTTATGTATAACAAAACATTTACTGATGGGGAAGGGACTCAGTACTAATAGCTGAGTGAAATTTGTTTTGACTAGGACATTAAGTTTTGCCTGACAGTTTGTTAAGTTAGTCTGCTTGAATAAACCATGAGGTGAAACTAGAAGCACCAGTCAAGATGAATTTATGATACACATTCAGGTATACTTAATACTGCTGAGTGAGAGCTTGAGGGGTTGTACTTAAAAAGCACTGAATTGTATTTGGGATACAAAAGGAAAAAAAGATATTTAACCCTTATTGATGAAGAGCCCTTAATTGTAAATAAGCAACATTGAAAAATAATTTGCTGTTATAATTTTCAGTCACTAGTTTGCAATGATTGGTTCAAATTTCAATAATATAATAGGTTGGAACAGATGGTTTCTGCCCTGGACACACTGTATGAGAGCAGCCTTCAATGATGTCATTATGATATAATAGCACAAGTGAATGATTGAGTATATTTGCCATCAATTACACCTCTATCTTTGTTCATCACTTACTACATCTCTAACCATCTAAGTGTAAATTCCATATGCTGTAATCAGTGTAAGCCATGGACATGCAAGAAGTGTAGTGGAATCAAACGCAGACTAATAGAAGGCATGTTCATATGTGGCACATGCACTGAAGTAATGCATTCTAAGAGCCCACTGGAAATAGACTTGCTTAAACGTCTGGCTGGCTCACTTGAAGTAGTCAATAGCTTCAGTTGCCTAGGTGACATAATTAGCACGAGAGGTGATGGTTCTGAAAGTATAATAGTCAGGGTAAGAATTGGTTGGAAAACGTTCATGTGCTGATGATGCCTATTGAAGCAGAAACATGTATCTATAGCCATCCTACTGTCTCCAGATAATCAAGTTTTTTTTTCCCCTTTTAGGGATATCATTTTGGGAAAATTCTTGAGATTATCTCTCAACCTTACACACAATTATATGTATAAGAAAAATAAAAAAAAGAACGATATGAAATGATAAAATGAGCAACTTCGTAAGTTGGTGCATATGTACATATAGCTTTTTTTTTTGCAACTGAAGCTGAGAGGTTGTCTCGTGACTCGAGTGTTTCACACCACTGATCTTCCGCGAGACAAACTCAGCTGCAGTTAAAAAAAAATAACAAAAAACAAATCCTCTACAATATGTAACGAGAATTCCTTTCTCATTCGTTCGACATAAAACAACTTATACAGGTGCGTGTGTAGGGTCGTGTTACCTGTATAGAGGTATGTACACCCAATAAGGTGTGGCCAATTTCCTTTTTGTTATCTATCTGCTGAGTCATATCACTCCCGAATTTTGGAACTTCTTTATTATTGTTCGTCTTCCTGTTCGTTATCGTATTTACATCCTGATATATTTGCTACCCGAAGAATCTCCTTACGTTGTGAAAATATGTCATTGTATTGTCTACAGCATCATCTCCCTCCCTTGTTCGTTCAACTAGCAACAATTTTAGTAAACCATCAGCTGAGAATGGGTAGGCCAGTGATGTTCAAATTTGTTTAATAGCAAATCTCAGCAAAATTTGACTTGGTTTAGTGGTGGTGATAGTAACACGTTGACATCGTTCTCTTTCTTTTGTGTTAACTTCTGACACGCTGGCTTTTGTTCTATTTTATTTTATTCTTCTTTCATTTAGGAGTAGTTATTACCGGATCCATAAACTCGTATAGTTCAGTGTTGTCATCAACCGCTACCTGGTATGGGAGGGAATAAGAAATGTATGAAACACAGAGAGGGAAGAGGAATGTGAAAGAGGCAAGAGATGAAGAAGGACAAAGAGGAAGAGACGCTTGTATAGACAGAAAACTGAGTGGGAGGAGAGAGAGAGAGAGAGACAATTAAAAAAGAAACTGTCTGCACGAATCAGTTTTTAAGCACAGGTGTGTCTAAGTGATATGTAGTCTACCAAAATTCTGGAGCTCTAATTATTTTCATGTCTCAACAGTTGTCACCTTGCGCTGATAGAATTATAATTTTTCTTATACTCTCTCTCCTCTCTTTGCCAGACAGACAAGTAGACAGACACCTGTATGGTATTTAACAAAACATATTTAAATCGGGTATATAAATTTTTTTTAAACAATTGAAAAGTTATCTATGCTTTCCCTTACAATATATCACAATTCAACACCTGTATTTATTTTCCTCTAACTTCTCAGTTCAAGTTTGTTTATGGTGAGTGTTTATCTCTGTTACTTTCAGATTAGTTCATGAACTCTAGTAAAATACGTTGGGCATTCATCATCTTGTTTCATCATCTTACATAGTCTAGATTCCTTTCCTGCCTGTCAAAATAGATATTAGTCGTTCTTTCACTCAGTCTAAATTAATCCTTAAGTTTATTATGTTTGACAGAAAAAAAAAAAAAAATTCATGAAACCAGATCAATATTTTCTTTTCTTTCATGAATTAGTTGATTCATAAGATTCATGTCGTTCGCTTGGTTACTTTTTAAATATATGTAACAGAATTTATTATATGAAATATATATGTAATAATAAACCAGGAAACTGGTTACTTTTCTATCCATAAACAAATTTATTTCCGTAAATGAGAAACACTCTAAAATTTCGTAAAAGTAATCTTTTTAAAATTTTACCAACTTTAAGATTGAGGGAAGCACAAAAGTTTTAACTGAATAACGGACAATTTAAAAAAGTCTTATTATTAAAAAAGCATTGTTGATTCCATTTTATAAATTTTCATATAATTTTTGGTTATTTAACATCTGTAAAAATTTGAGTAAATCAAAATGTAAAAACGAAGAAATAAATCAATTTGTCATTTTTCTTTCTTTCAAATGTTAAAATATTTGTAGTGGAAAGGATTATAAAATTTAATTTGATATCTAAAACATTGGTGGTTTTTAATGTATGATTCACCTTGGGTTATAAATAGTTTATTGTTGACTGATTTGTTTTCTGAATTAGCGACTAGTAATACCAGTGTCATTAATGTCTTACCTGGATTTAATTATATTATTGTAGTTCCAGGGACAGCTATGTGAAAAAAAGTTCACTTCAAGACTACTTCTCATCAATGTTTCACAACTTTTTATATCAGCTAAAATGCTCACTTCATAATGTGTTGCTCCCAAACTGAGTAACATCATTTTCTTCTGCCCGAACACACATTCAACTTAGAATGACTGAAAAGTACCACCACCACTGTCACCACCACCTTTTTTTACTCTCCCTAGGCAATTGAACGTTTAATGTTGCTAACAATGCCCTTTTCATAACTATCTCACTTTTTAACTAGGTTGTCAGATTAGGGCCTCTCTAAGTTTAGTACAACTTTTCTTAGTCCATCACCTGTTAGTATTACCTGCTATTTTTTCTACAATATGATCGAGATTAAAGGAATGGATTATCCGTTTGCTTAGTTGTAGTTCTCTTTTGTTTTCCATTTTATATTTTAAATTGCCCATTAATTATTTCTCTCATTCTCTCAACATTCTAACTACTAAAGTAGTTCCAAATTAATCCGTAAACACCCGAAATAATCTTCTGTGTTCTGAACTTCTGTAAAGTTGTACACATGTTCAGTTTTCACAATGAAAGAGGGAGTCTTCATCATGTCAGCACTGTTGATTATCTATAACTGTTGTTCAGGTAACTATAATAATCTTTTATTTACTTTCAATTCCTCTCTTCACTGACTATTACTATTCCAGCTGTATTCGAGTTTAACCCAGTGTTAGACATGCACTTTATCATTTGCAGGTTTTGTATTATGTTTGTTGTAAAGTTTTTATTTTGTAACTGTGTTCCAAGGTTCACCAACAAAAGAAATAACAATTTGGGAATATTTCATTACTTGCGCAATTCTTACCTTTACACTGTCACGGCTTCCTCTCCTAAAATTATATACATATTATTTCTTAAATGTTTTCATACGGTTATCTGGCATTTTTACATGGAGAACTTAGATAGCGTGAAACATAGATGATGGGGGGTTGAATACAGAAATAGTATTATTTCCTCTCTTTCTCGCATTTTTGCTCAGATCATAAAACATTTACCAGACGTTAAATGATAATTATTAATTTACTTAATAACCACGTTTCAAAATATGGGTATACCGGGGACTTATTAACTTCACTGTTTTGACAAGTGTTATCTTTAATCAACAGATGGCATGTTATACAGTAACATACACATTCCTACATCACGAAGTGACATTCATCGCAACAAATATCATACATACACAAACAACAATACAACCTCTGAGGAAAGTATGTGTGAGCTATAATGGTTACAAACAGGATTCTCATTTGCACGCGGCCATACTGGGGTACATGGATCCCTATACTTTTGTCTGGTCGTTATTCCTTTGTCTTCGGAAAAAGGACGAAAGACAACATAATTTAATTCAATTAGTTGCTATGCACTAACTAACATTGCCTAGAACAAGGCCGGCTCAAGATACCGGCAACTCGGGCAGTCGGCAGAGACGCGAAATATTTTTTGCCACGAGAGTTCCGGACCCGTTATGACCGTATTTCCATACAGCCAATCAGAGCTCATCAATCAAACTAATTTATGAGTGCATAACAAGTGATGGGCGATAAGATAAGGTCACTTGGGTAAGGAATGACTATGCTTCTATTCTCTTTTAAGAATGCTTGTTCTTACCATGGCTGCCTCTGCGTAGTTATTTGTGTTGTTGTTTACTTTGTAAAACAGTAAAGGGAGAAGGTTGCTATCGCATTACCCTCTACCCACATTTTTCCCATATGAGGCCCTAACAAAATCCGATAATAAGTATTGATGCAAATCTAACTACTTGTCTCCTAAAATCAGGCGTAATTTGGCGATCGGTCGACTTACAACACTGTTCTCCATTTTGAGTTTATTTGGTAGAGTGTTTTTGTTAACTTGACAACAAGGTCAAGGTGAGCTCTGATTGGCTGTATGCAAATGAGTTCATTGCAGCGGTCCCGAACTCTCGTAGGGAAAAAAAAATTCGCGCCCGGGACACCCTGTGCTAGGGGACACCAAGGAGGGTGTGACAAAGACAAGGAAATTTCCACAACTGTCAGCTTGTACATGCCAAAGTTCAGCTTGCCCAGGATGCCAGCAACCCTAGGGCTGGCCCTTGCCAGGAATGTACTGATTTAAATCAGTTAAAGTTGATTCTGTCTATTTTATAATTCAGTTTAAAGATATTATTTCAGAAATTTATTTTAATAGTTTTAGCTATACTGGTTTCAAATTTTGGCACAAGGGCTGCAATTTCAGGGTAGTGGGTTAAGTTGATTACATTGACTTATTTTATTTGACCCCAAAAGAACGAAAGGCAAAGTATACCTTGGCAGAATTTGAACTCAAGACTTAAAGACAGACAAAATGCTTCTAGGCATTTTGCCCAGCGTTCTAACTGTTCTGTCAGCTTGCTGCCCTGTTATTTTTAGCTATATTAAAAGTTAATATTTTCTACTTTCACTTTATTTGATATGAGATGATTCCTAACACATGAGTAGCCAACCTAAATATAGCTGATATGTCTGATACAGTCTAAATATTTTAGCATATCTTAATTAGTTTTGGTTTTTTCTTTTTTTTTTGAGCAATCACTGGAGCATAAGTAAATTAAATCTGGTTGGATTTTAATTCAAGGCACTTCTCCCTCACAATTGTATAACATGGAAGAGACACAATAAGATATTTTTAGCCTTTTACTGCAGAAATCAGACATATCCATTCAAAATTTCATTCCCCTTAACTACATAGAAAGCAGTTTTATATACCAGTTTATCTGCAGTTGAATGTAATGTCTAAAAGTTTTTTTTTATTTTTGAGATTTGTCAAAATTATTGAGGCAAAGTAACTTGCAGAAAATACCAATTATATTTGTGGTAGATTATCATTACTGGAATATCCATGAAATGTAATTTTGCAATGAAAAGGCTAAAATTCATTCACTGATAGACAGAATTCTCATTACTAAATACACTTGAACATTTAACAAAATATCATCATTCACATAGTACTAACAGTTGGATAGCGGTTACATCTCCATGGATCTGTGGTTGAACCAGTAGCTTTCTTGGTTCCATTAACCCATTCAGTGTTGCATTGTCTTCAGTATCAGAATTGAATTGGAAGTGCCAAAAACCCTGTTGAGTGTATCTGTGCTGAGAAAAACAATGAACCTTAAATTTTACAATTTTATTGTTGTGCCACATTAATTGCTGTCATGGTCTTAAGGTCTAAACTTTTTTTTTTTAATGAAATTGGTTTTTCGGGATTTCATAAGCTAGAAGTTTCAAATTTGAATGCAAGGTATTGACACAGGCATGACTTTGCTGTTAAGAAGCTCACTTTCCAACCATGTAGACCTGGGTTCAGTCCCTGCTTGCTACTTTCGGCAAGTGTTTTCTACTATGAGTCCCAGGTTAACCAAACCTTGTGAGTGAATTTGGTTGACAGAAACTGAAAGAAACCCATCATATGTATGTATGCATGTATGAATGAATGAAACCCTTGTTTAGACATCACTAGATGGTTGTAAATAAGCATCATCATCATACAAGTAAGGTTGTTTGTTTCCAGTCTTCCATAAAAGACATGTTTAGCTACAGAAAAATATTACTTTGCTTGGAAACAAGTGAACGTTTGCGAGAGGAGGGTATCTGACCATAGACAAAAAAATCTGTCTTAACAAATTCTGTCTAACCATTACAAACATGAAAATGCAGACATTAAATGATGACAGTAAGGGGTTTCCCTGCCTATGACAGCTCCTGTCTGTTGTATGGATTTTCCTGTACCACATTGCAAAACCTGGCTATCACATAGCAACTAAAGATAAAACCTTATTTTCCTGCTTTTGGACAACTTGAGCTGCTGTGAAGTCCACTGAGCTCACAAATTATTCTATGCCAGTCCATCGCAGTGTTACTCATTTTTGCCAGCTGAGTGGACTGGAGCAACGTGAAATGAAGTGTTTTGCTCAAGAACACAACGCGTCACTCAGTCCAGGAATCGAAACCACAATCTTATGATCATGATGCTGACACTCTAACCACTAAGCCACGTGCCTCCACAAAATAACATTACTGTGTATTAAAAAAATGTTTGTCAGCTTATTGGAAGATAGTTGGTTGGCTGGATTTCAGTTTTAGCTGTAATCTTGATTTTCTTTTAACTTAATCTTTGTTATTCCTTTTGAAGCTCACTTAATTCTTCTTGTTTGGAAATTAATTAAAAAAATCTTGAAATATGTAGAAATATTCAAATTGATACAAACTGATGTGATTTTATATTTTGTTTCTTATCAGGTGTAGATTTTGATATATAAAGGCACAGGCATAGCTGTGTAGTTAAGAAATTTGCTTCCTAACCACATAGTTTCAAGTTCAGTCCTACTGTATGACACCTTGGACAAGTCTGTTCTATTATAGTCCTGGACTGACCAAAGCTTTGTGAGCAGGGGCATAGCTACAGTAAATGGCGCCCAGGGCAAGCTTCAAAATTGTTCCTCCCCCACTAACCAAAAAGTGGAGACATGCATAGAAATGGCTTGATTATAAAATGATCTTGGCCAAAATTGGTGCCACTCTCAAAGTGGCACCCAGGGCATGTACCCTGCTTGTTCCACCTTAGCTCTGCCCTTGCTTGTGAGTCAATTTAGTAGATAGAACTTAAAAAAAGCACTTTGTCTATCTGCCTCTCTGTCTGTCTATACACATGAATGTGGGTATGTATTATGTGTGTCTGTTTGTCTTGATATTGTGTGGTTGTTGTAAATGAATGTAATTGTCACATAGTCTACAAAAATGTCTGGTCATGGGGAAAGATTATCTTGCTTGGAAACAGGTGAGGATTAGCAACATTAAAGGCATCTGGCCATAGAAAATTTGCTGTAGTAAACTCCATCTGACCCATGCAAGCATGGAAAAGTGGATGTTAAAATGAGGATGAGGATGATTGTACATAAAATCAGCATTTCTTTGTGAGGAATCTGTGAGAAATAGTGATAAATAGGTTAATTATATGTTAATGTGTATTTGAGTTGAGAAGACCCATTTGTCACAACAGAATTGAGATCCTAAAACTAAGGTACCACATAAAAAGCATTGGTGTGGGTGCTGGTACCATGTGAAAAGCACTGGTGATGGTGCTATGTAAAAATCACCCAGTACACTCTGTGGAATGGTTGGTGTTAGGAAGGGAATCCAGCCATAGAAACCAAGCCAAAACAGATTATGAACTCTGGTGCGACCCTTGCCCTTGCCAGTTCCTGTCAAACTGTTCAACCCATGTCAGCATAGAAAATCTACATTAAATGTCTATGATGATGATGATAATAATAATTATATATTAAAAAAATCTAGTTTCTATTGCTAGTAAAGAAACGCTGTGAGAAGAATGTCTCTTCAGGAATTGTAGAGTATTTTTGTGTAAACAATGTTTTGGAAATTTCTTAACCTTCTTTATGGTATCTGATGGGTTTAGCATTTGCATCTTTTATCAAAGACAATTTTATGATTTAATAAAATTTCTCATGAGACTTAACTGATAAAAGAGAAAAAGGATTAGTAATGGTATATAATGATTTTTATGAAAGGGTTCCTTGAGACATGGAATGTATTTCAAACGCTCCCCAAGAGTAAGAAGGTTGGGAAATGGTGATATTTTAAGTGTAACAAAACCTACACCTGAGTAAAAAATGAAATATTGAATTACAGCAACTAGCATAAATGGGGGGGGGGGGGAATTGTTTCAAGATCTTGAACTATCTGCTAAATAAGAATTATTGATAAGAATCAGTAATATAGCAAAAGCTGAAATCCATCTGCCCAGCTCTTGATACATGTACGCGCGCACACACACACACACATGCACGCGCACACACGTGCACGCACGCACACACAGGCTTGC
>NC_068981.1:180846936-180847113 GCF_001194135.2 Octopus bimaculoides | reverse complement strand
ACGCGCACACACGTGCACGCACGCACACACAGGCTTGCTTACCAACCACATGGTTCTGGGTTCATTCCTACTGCGTGGCACCTTGGGCAAGTGTCTTTCTACAATAGCCGCGGGCCGACCAAAGCTTTGAGTGGATTTGGTAGGCAGAAACTGAAAGAAGCCTGTCGTATATATGTA
>NC_068981.1:180846716-180846926 GCF_001194135.2 Octopus bimaculoides | reverse complement strand
ATATATGTATATATATATGTATATATATATATGTATATATATATCTGTGTGTGTGTGTCTGTGTTTGTCCCCCTAGAATTGCTTGACAACCGATGCTCGTGTGTTTATGTCCCGTCACTTAGCGGTTCGGCAAAAGAGACCAATAGAATAAGTACTGGGTTTACACAGAATAAGTCCCGGGGTTGATTTGCTCGACTAAAGGCGGTGCTC
>NC_068981.1:180834728-180846706 GCF_001194135.2 Octopus bimaculoides | reverse complement strand
TGGCCACAGTCAAATGACTGAAACAAGTAAAAGAGTAAAAGAGAGTACCACACTTAGAAACAATTGGGAGCTGGAGACAGGAAAGGCCTCTGGCCATAGAAGACTATGCTACAGCATGACCTCATCTGATCCATGCAGGTATGGTAAAAAGATGTTAAAATGAGAATTTTGCAACATTTTTTTTTTTTTTTTTGCTTAATATTACAACTTTGTTTCTTGTACAAATTCGAAAGCTTTGTTGAAAACTAAACTGGTACTTCATTGGTTTTGACGATGAGGGTTCCACTTGATCTGATCAACGGAACAGCCTGCTCGTGAAATTAACGTGCAAGTGGCTGAGCACTCCACAGACATACATACCCTTCACATTGTTCTCGGGGAGATTCAGTGTGACACAGAGTGTGACAAGGCTGGCCTTTTGAATTAAAGGTGCAGCTCATTTTTGCCAGCTGAGTGGACTGGAGCAATGTGAAATACAACATCTTGCTCGAGGATAACATGCTGCTGGGAGTTGAACTCACAACCTTACGATCATGAGCTGAATACCCTAACCCCAGTGACTGTGATTATGACTCATTTTTGATGGATAAGTAGCAGTGATGGTGATAATGCCATTGTGTAAGTAGCCACCGGAGGCGCAATGGCCCAGTGGTTAGGGCAGCGGACTCGCAGTCATAGGATTGTGGTTTCGATTCCCAGACCGGGCGTTGTGAGTGTTTATTGAGGTCCTTTTTGTGGACCTCTGGAGAAGTGATATATTAAAGATGTGCTCTATAGATGACTTGTTTTTCTCTGAGACAGACACTCATGGCACACATAGAACTACATCAAAGAATGGGAATAGATATATGTTAATGGGTGATTAGGACTCGCATGTTAATGTAATGTATGCAGACACCCAATAGATAGATAAACTTACAGGTATGCTAGTAGATAGACAGACAGTTGAATTAGCTGACAAACCACCATAATTGTATGGATACAGAATGAGAATTGAAATAGTAGCTATTGCTGTTTATCTGCAGAATAACATTATCAAAGACATTCCAACCATGACCATCTGTCTTTTTTAGGAGTTATCTAGGACTGCTTTCTAACCTTGTTTTAGGGTAATTTAATAGATTGAGCTGCTATTTCTAACAAACCAAGGAGCCATGCTGAAGCTCTCTCAGTTGTTCATAATAATATCTTGTAGTAGTAGTCGTCGTTGTCATAATAGTAGTTTACCCAACAGGTAAATGTGAGGCCAGCAATAAGTGGAACCAAACTAAGAAGATATTGATTAGCTGTGAGTGATGTAAAATCACTTGAACAACCATTTATGCAAGCCTGTTCATGTTATACTTGTGAACAAGGAAGCAAATAATCAAAATGATTGGCGGAGAGAGAGTGATGATGATAGTGATTATAATGGTGATTTTGAACCATCAATTTATGAATCTGCTGTAATTGATCCATCAATTTTTGCTGATCTGCTTTTGTTTTTCTTTGCTTAAACCATAGCATAGGTTGGAAAGCGGTTTGATGGAACAATGCATTTTATGGTTTAATTGATAGATATCTGTTCCTTGTTAACACTAATCACTCGGGTGTGAAATAAGGGTGGTACTGTGTTGTTAGCTAAGCAGACTGACTACTAAATGTAAAAAAAAAAAAAAAAAAAATACTTTGTATGATCCAAATTCCCCAAAGATAATACATCATGAAATGTATACGGATATTTTTTCTTTCTTTTTATTTTACTTGTTTCAGTCATTAGATTGGTATATTTGCAGATGGTGTAATGTTTTTGTAGTAGTAATAGTAGTGTGTGTGACTGTCTGTCTTCGCATTTTATCTAAATTTGTAACAGAGTTACAAGCCACTTGCTGAGTGACAAGGCTTTTTGAGTTCAGAGAGTTTCTGCTGTTTGTAAATATATGGTTGAGTTGGTGTGTTGGCTGAGCTGTCAATGCATACACCCAAGTGTGTGCATCTATTTACCTAAATAATTTCATATAGAGAATTTTTAGAATGTCTTACAATCCTTCACTGTGCCACTAATAGATTGGGTTTGTGTGTGTGTGTGTGTGAATATTTAATCAAACGGTAAATTAAAATAATTTATTATAGATGGCCATAAGCTTCATTCCATAAATGCTGGTGAAACAAATGATGTGTTTGGTTCAGCTTATGAAATTTATTACTAAAAATAGAAGGGGCTGTTAGAAAACTATAGTTATTCTTAAAGAAAGGTAATAGATGATAAAAAATGGATTTTCATATATTGAAAGCCAGTGCTGATGGACTGGCTCCTGTGCAGGTGGCACGTGAAATACACCATTTCGAGCGTGGCCGTTGCCAGTACCGCCTGACTGGCCCTCGTGCCGGTGGCACATAAAAGCACCCACTACACTCTCTGAGTGGTTGGCATTAGGAAGGGCATCCAGCTGTAGAAACTCTGCCAAATCAGATTGGAGCCTGGTGTCGCCTCCTGGTCCACCAGTCCTCAGTCAAATCATCCAACCCATGCTAGCATGGAAAGCGGACATTAAACGATGATGATGATGAAAAGGAGCAGAGAGGGTTGAAGGAAGAGGAAAAGGGGTTGGAAAGAGAAAGTTAGATTACATTGATAACCAGACCGTTGTGGATCTATAATTAGTTACAAGGATGAAGCATTTAGTGTTAGAGAGAAATGTGGAAGAAAGCATGAGACTGAATGGGGTAGCTATCTCTTCAAAGAAGTGAAAGGACTCTCCCCACCAAATGTTATACTTTTAAGGAAGTGGAAGAGAAATAAACATTACAAAAAAGTGGTTAATTAACTAAGTTGATTAGCATCTGTAATCTGGAGTTTAAATATTTATTAAAGAAGCAATCAAATAAAACACCCATGCTTTTTGAAGAGACTAGAAGTCATGATAAAGTATTTTAGTAACACAAGTCAGCAGTGTTGGAAATAATGTACAATTTATGACTTAGTGGTTAGGGTAATCATCTCACAATTGTATGGGTGTGAGTTCAATTCCCAGCAGCACATTGTGACCTTGAGCAAGATACTTTACTTCATGTGCTCTAGTCCACTCAGCTGGTAAAAATGAGTTGTACCTGTAATTCAAAGGGCTGGCCTTATCGCATGTCATGCTGAATCTCACTGAGAACTATGTTAAGGGTACACGTGTCTGTGGAATACTCAGCCACTTACATGTTAATTTCAGAAGCAGGCTGTTTTATCAATTGGATCCACTGGAGTCCTCATCATCATCATCATAACCGACAAAGTGCCAGCGAATGGCTTCTTACATAACTATGAAAATCCTAAGAGGCGCTGATATTCAAAATAAAGTCAATCTGAGCAGGCATTGCGCCATGGTTTTAGATTTAGTCCCACTGTAAGGCACCTTAAGCAGATGTCTTCTACTATATCCTGGGCTGGCCAAAACCTTGTGAGTGGGTTTGGTAAATGGAAACTGAAAGAAGCTCGTTGCATATATATGTGTGTGTGTGTGTCTATCTGTCTGTCTCTCTTTGTCTTGACATTTTGTGTTAGTTGTAAATGAGTTTCACTGTCATACATGCAGTGTTACTTAAATACAATATTCTGTGAAAACAAAGCTGACCATAGAAAAATATTACTTTGCTTGGAAACAGGTGAGGGCTGGTGACAGGAAAGTGAACCAGCTGTGGAAACCTGCCTCAATAACCTCTGACCCATGCAAGCATAAAGATGATGATGATGATTATATGTATAGGTGAAGGTTAGCAACATTAAAGGCATCTAACCATAGAAGATTTGCCTCAGTAAACTCTGTCTGACCCATGTAAGCATGGAAAAGTGGATGTTAAAATGATGATATACATCTTCTGATGTAGTAGTATCTTTATTGAATTTGGATCATTCAAAGTATCTTTTTTTTTTTTTTTTGTACATTTAGTACTCAATATGTGATACAAATGTAGAGTTATAATTCTCTTCAGACTTCTCTCTCTATAATCATTTCAACCTACAAGAGGTGTTTTTAAGTGGTACTTGAAAACACCTCTTGTCGGTTGGAACGATCACAGTGAGAAGTCACAAATAGAAGATAAGTGCGTGTGACTAATGTAGCTCCTCAGGTGTAATAAAATATCAACTCCTCCACAATATGTACAATTCCTTTTCTCATATCTCTCTCTATATATATATCTATATATATATATATATATATATATATATATATAGCGAGAGAGAGAGCGCTTTCCTTTCTGTCTTTCTTCCCTTTACTTGTATGTTTTCTCTCTCTGTCTTCTCTTTTAAGCTTTTCCATTGAGTTGTAGAGCACTTGAACACTATACAATAAGCTCATATATACACGCATATATTCACGCATGGACACACGTGTACATATATATATATATATATATATATATGCATGCATGCATGCATTCATGCAGTTGCAATACTAATGTGAATACTCCTCACTCTGTCTTATTTCGTGAATTGACCTTGGTTTATCTGACACTTTAACATACTCATATGTGATAATCTATAAAAGATGTCTTAAATGATACTTCTTCATTATTTATTAAAATATCATTTTATCTCCATTTTATTACCATCTCTTCATACAATCCAGCTGTGTTCAACCACCTCATTAGAAATCACCTTTTAATCAATGAAATAATGAAGGTTTTGTCACTTAAGCATTTCCATATAGTTTCTCAAGGACTCTTTTCTTTTAAGTTTAATAAAAATAAAAATTCTTTATTGTACACTATAATCACCATTCATGTTACATAAAGTGAGCCACTATATGGTTGCTGGACTTGCTAAAAATAATAGCCAAATAGGACTTGTGCCAGTGCCATATAAAAAGCACCCAGAACACTCTGTAAAGTCGTTGTTAGGAAGGGCATGCTGCTGTAGAAACCAAGTCAAATCAGACTGGAAGCATTTTGCCCAGTGTACTAACGTTTCTGCTTGCTTGCCACCTTAAAATATTCTTGTCTACTCTAGGCACAAGGCCTGAAATTTTTGGGGAGGGGGCCAATCAGATCAATGTAAGTACACACCTGGTACTTAATTTATCAACCCTGAAAGGATATAAAGCAAAGTCGACTTCGGTGGAATTTGAACTCAGAACGTAAAAACAGACGAAATATTGCTAAGCATTTTGTCTGGCATGCTAACGTTTCTGCTAGCTTGCCACTTTAGTGTTTAACAAAATTACAAAGGCAAGATGGTGCATGCGTGCGTGTGTGTGTATGTGTGTGTGTGTGTGTCGAAGAAGAAATAAAAAAAAAAAATGAACAACTCTTTCTGAATTTTTGTTTTTAAAATTTCTTTTTCCCTTTCAGCTAAAGTTGATGTCAATGATTGCTATTCTTATCCATGTCAGAATGGAGGAACTTGTGTTGACCAGGACCAGGATTATAAATGTACTTGTTTACCAACATTTACTGGTCGGAACTGTGATTTGAATCTTGGTAAGCTTTATGATTAAAAACATTTTTGTTTTTCTACTTTCATAGTTTGATGTCTTATTTCTTCAGTATAATAGCAATAACCCATTAAACCATATCCTATTACTGTTATCAAAAGTAACCTTACTCTTAGAGAATTATAAACAAAATCTCTAGTATTTTTGAATTCTTCAACAAGTATGTATATAAAAGTGTATGTATGCTATGCATTTAGTTCTTTGAGTTAATTGTTTATTATTTTTTAACTATTGACCTATTCTCCATTCAAAAGGTTTCTCCATTCGAAAGGTTTCTCCATTCTTCTTTCCATCCTGTCGTTTTCTTGCTGTTATGAGCTCAAAATTGTAGAGGCACAATGGCCCAGTTGTTAGGGCAGCGGACTTGCGGTTATAGGATCGCGGTTTTGATTCCCAGACCGGGCGTTGTGAGTGTTTATTGAGCAAAAACACTTAAAGCTCCACGAGGCTTTGGCAGGGGATGGTGGCGAACCCTGCTGTACTCTTTCACCACAACTTTCTCTCACTCTTACTTCCTGTTTCCATTGTGCCTGTAATTCAAAGGGTCAGCCTTGTCACACTGTGTCACGCTGAATATCCCCGAAAACTATGTTAAGGTTACATGTGTCTGTGGAGTGCTCAGCCACTTGCACATTAATTTCATGAGCAGGCTGTTCCGTTGATCGGATCAACTGGAACCCTCGATGCCGTAAGTGACGGAGTGCCAACAACAATGAGCTCAAAATCCTAATTTGAAACGGCATCAAGTTCTCTCACTCATGCAAAAACCCAATACTTGTTATGATATACTGACAGTTTAATTGGGTTAGTGAAGAAACTCTACTGCAAGGGTTCATACTTTTACACCTTCATAACAATTTTTTTAATTGAAATGTGAAAACAATAGATTAATTACTGTAACCTTATCAACTAAAGTAAGTGGAATTTGTTGGAAAGACATAAGCAAATTGATATACTTCTGTTGTGTCTAGTTGTTGGATGATATCCAAAAGAGCTAACAGCTCACCTTAATAATTATTTGATGGACAAGTGTCTTCTACTATAGCTTCGGGCCGACCAAAGCCTTGGGAGTGGATTTGGTAGACGGAAACTGAAAGAAGCCCGTCGTATATGTGTATATATATATATATATGTGTGTGTGTGTGTGTGTATGTTTGTGTGTCTGTGTTTGTCCCCCCAACATCGCTTGACAACCGATGCTGGTGTGTTTACGTCCCCATAACTTAGCAGTTTGGCAAAAAGAGACTGATAGAATAAGTACTAGGCTTACAAAGAATGAGTCCTGGGGTCGATTTGCTCGACTAAAGGCGGTGCTCCAGCATGGCCACAGTCAAATGACTGAAACAAGTAAAAGCGTAAAAGAGTATATGTATATATTGAAAATGCAAATGGCTGAAATGGGGTTTTCCCAAAAGATCTCTTGAGTAACATTTCCTGACAGGTGCATAGCTCAGAAAATCTCTTGAGATTGTGCTGTTATTTCTCTGCATTGAGAGGTCTCAGCATTGGCATTGGGGACATGTGATTAGAATGTTGCAAGAAAGAACCACAAGACATTTTTCAAGCTGAGCCAACTGGCATGAAACTTAGGGATAGATGAAGGAAAAGATGATTGGATAATATCCATAGTTTTAGCTGGTCATGCTTGGGAATCCAGTCAAAAAATTCTAATGACAATTACTTCTAATAAGACCCTATGGAGGAGGTACCTGAGAGCTGTCCCCCATGACCCTCCCAAGAATAGTAGGTGGAAAAGATGGATAGATGGATGGATGGATGAATGTTTTTGTTAACCATGAAACTCAAAGTAAGTAAAGTTATAGCATGTAGAATGTTTGGTTTCAAAAAAACCCCAAAAAATTGGATGGAAAAATTGAAAGTTGCTTGTGATCAATTATCATTCTTAATAGCAATGATAAATTTTTTTGATATTTTCAGGTTGATGAGACTAGTATATTAATTTCACTTTCCATTTTACTATTTTGTCATCAATTTTTACAGTGAACAAAATGTCTTTGTTTTCTAGTTTTTCTATTTTCCCTATTTATGATAAGAGAACGAGCAGGAGTACCAATAGACATTATGCAAGTAAGCAGTAATTGATCTTTTTAAAGTTTAGAGTAAGATTATTTCTCTGATACATTGACTGGTTTTGTTGAGCAGTTTCCCCCAAATATTTCAGTGTCATCTCAGGTAAATACAGGTATATTATCATAAAAATCAGATAGATTTAAATTTGAAATACGTATGTCATTTCTGAAAATTGTCAAAAGGAATGATCTCACTATCAAACCATAAGTAACATCATAAGCTATGCTAGTTTCTGAAGATCTTAATTCACTAAATTCCAAGTATTCCATTGTATTCACCAGGTAAATTTTAATTCACTTTCTCACCATGTCTTTATATTGTGCTATTAAATCTTTTAGCAAAGTTTTTACTCTCACAACAAATTGCAGTAATCTCATCAATTTGTTAATCTTAGGAAAGAATTTTCTGTTGTTATGGTTACTGAGTTAGTGTTTTCCATTAGTGCTTGTAGCTTTCTTGGTCCTTGGTATGACTTTAAACTGTATTCGATAGTGGGGCCCTGCTTCAGGAGCTCCAGTGCTTTGAGGTGTGAGGAATCACCACCTCTTAGCCTCTGTTATTCCCAGGTCTGGCTTGGAATAATGTCACCTGTCTCAAACCTAGCTGTCGGTTAACCAAGATATTCTGGAAGAAACTGCAAGTACAAACCTTCACTGCCTTGGGAAAGGAAAAGGTTAGGGGAGTCAACCTTGACAATGAAACAAAGAGTGGAGTCTCTTACATGGTCCAGTTCCCTCTTTGATGCGCTTCTGTCAACTCCAAGTAGGTGAAGCTCTCCAGTCTTGTAAAGCAATTCACCTGGGAGACGGCCACTCCAATGTAAAATCTACAGCTTACTGGTCACTGCAGCTGTCTTAGCCCACTGAACCACTATGGTCAGACCTCCAAGTCTGAAGAGTGGGATGAGATAGCATGGACTGGCTCTCACTCTAAAACTAATAAATACAGGCAGGAAGAAAAGCTCTGCAACATCAATGTATGAAGACCATTCTCCCTCATGGTCTTCATACATGAAGAAACAGCCATCAAAGTAGCTTTCTAACAGTTGATGTGAAATTGTATTGTGCACCTAAGTGGAGAGCAGAGAAGTTAATGATTTATAAGCCTGCTCAGTAACCCTAAGATGAAATCATAATATAATTGCTTGACTTAATTTTGTTAAGTCAAGCGAAATTGTAGTTGTGGCTGATGCCAGTGCCACCTGACTGGCACCCGTGCCAGTGGCATGTAAAAAGCACCATTCAAGTGTGGTCAATGCCAGTGCTGCCTGACTGGCCCCTGTGCCAGTGGCACATAAAAAGCACAATTCAAGCCAGTGGCATGTAAAAAGCACTCACTACACTATCAGAGTGGTTGGTGTTAGGAAGGGCATCCAGCTGTAGAAACCTTGTCAGATCAGATTGGTGCCTGGTGCAGCCTCCTGGCTTGCCAGTCCTCAGTTAAACCGTCCAACCCATGCCAGCATAGAAAGTGGATGTTAAACAATAAGGATGATAGGTGGATAATTTAACACCAAAAAAAAAAAAAAAAAAGAAATATAGACACAGGAGTGACTGTGTGGTAAGTAGCTTGCTTACCAACCACATAGTTCCAGGTTCAGTCCCACTGTGTGGTACTTTGGGCAAATGTCTTCTCCTATAGCCTCGGGCCAACCAAAACTTTGTGAGTGGATTTGGTACTCAGAAACTGAAAGAAGCCCATTGTATATATGTATATGTATATATATGTGTGTGTCTGTGTTTGTCCCCCCAACATCACTTGACAACCGATGCTGGTGTGTTTACATCTCCGTAACTTAGCTGTTCGGCAAAAGATACTGATAGAATAAGTACTAGGCTTCCAAAGAATAAGTCCTGGGGTCGATTTGCTTGACTAAAGGCAGTGCTCCAGCATGGCCACAGTCAAATGACTGAAACAAGTAAAAGAGTAAAAGAGTATACTTGCACTCACTAATAACACTAAATGAAATGATGATCGAAGCTGAATTTCAGGAAGATCCAGATTTTGAAATTAATATATGCAGTGAATCTTGACATAAACTAGTTAGTTTTACACAATTATTATTATTTTTTTTTATTATTATATTTCTATTCTCAACAGGAGACCAAAAATGTGCCTTGATGCCATGTCTTAATAATGGTACTTGTGTCAACACAACTAATTCATTTGTATGTAATTGTCTGCCTGGTAAGTTTCATTCTCTCTTACATTATAAATTTCAAAAATAAAGGTTTTAAATTTTTATTTCTTATTCCCAAGTCAGCAACAAAAGGACAAACATCCATAACTTTATTTCCAGATCTTCAAGACTCGTGGTAACGGAGGATGGCTGGGTGGGGGTAAGGAAGGAATTAATTATAACTTATTCATAGCTGATCCTCAAACTGGAAACATGGTTGAAATGCTTGTAACACTGGACTCCATTAAATGCTTTGAGGAGCTTGCTGGTGGTGGTGGTGGTGGTGACGGCAGTGTTGTTGCTGTTGCGGCTGCTCTTGTTAAATCGGGTAACTGATTACGTTTACTACTCCAGGATGTAATAGATGAACTTGTTTAATATTGGTCTGGTAAACATTACTTATATACAAGTTATATGTGTAAGGTAAGCAACAGTTGAAAATGTCTGGCTATTAGCAACACCAGTGTCTGATTAGGCACTGTGGCTCTATGTGTATTGCTAGCAGCGGTTAGGCATCTACCATTGACAAGGCAAGGGAAGACCGAAAACATGTGATCTGGTAGTCTCAGTCATGATGATGGTGGGTGATTTATCTCCCGGCGTTACTACAATATAAACAAGAGTTTATATGCACCAAAAGCCCACATGAGATTCTCTCGTGGTAACTATTGCAGTATTGTGTGTTCTAAAACAATATCCATTTTTAAGTGGGGATAAATATTAGCTTTCTTCTATGATGTTCTTCAACTACCTGTGTACACAGCTATGAGCATCCTGACCAGCGTTAATTGTAACCTGATATGATGACTGCTCCAAAGACTAGTGCTCCTCTTCAGGCAGGAAAATACTTCAACAATTTAATAATTAATTATCGAAGATAAATGAAACTGACAATGAAGTTAATGCTTCCATGACTGTGATGGTGCTGCTACTAGACTCACAGACATCCAAAACCATATCTATGGAAAGGTTATCTGATTGATTCATATGAATTTGATCACTAATACACATGGACCTCTTGAAGCGATCTTCTCTCTCTCTCTCTCTCTCTCTCTTTTCTGATACCACTGTTGTGGCCTCTCTTCTTCAGAGCTGGTTGGTCTCATACCTTCTCCATTCAGGTTTTCCTGATTCACTAATCTCTCCTTCTCTTGTCAGCCAGATGGTCCCCCCCCCCACACACACCCCAGCTTCTCATTAACCACTATGCTAAGTCCTTCCTCTCCTAGATATCATCCTTCTGAAATTTGCTCCCAGCACTTATATTTTTCCTGTGGATTCAACTTACAGCTTTACAAGAAGAATATTAACCACATCAGTCTTACTTGGCCTAGAGAGTCTGCTAGGGCCTAGGATACATTACTTTCCTTCAGACTAAGCTAATGAAAAATTAAAAAAAAAAAATCATGCTAGAAAGTCTACCAGCAAATAGTAAAACCAATAACATAGCTTGTATATATTTCACCCTCCCACTCCCAAGGTCATGTAAGTGTCCACCTGTTTAATGCTGAAGGAATCGGAAATAAACTGGTCTTATGTGTTTCTATAACTTGTGGTGTCCGTTTCCTATTTGGTGACTCATGGAATAATTTGAGTCTAGAACTGCAAGCTAATAAAACACGTAAGTTGTAGTGTAATTTCTATTGTAGTAGCTATGTACTTTTACATGGTACCTATTTATAAGCAAGGAAGTCAGAACTAGTAATTGTTAAGTGACATAGCTATTACTGCAATGCACTGTTAGATGTTTATATACAAAGTATTGAACCATCAGTTAAAATCTTTTTAAATATAGTTATCAGAAAAGGCAAGGCAGAATCCATGATCCTTTTCCAGGGTCTCTGGGTAGTAAGTTAATCTAAAACTGGGAACATGACCCTACTTCTTGCAACAAAATGGCCAGGGGCTAGGTGGTACTGTTACACCTAGGGTCAGCACTGAGGTATTCAGTGCCCCACGTCAGTCCTACACAATGTGTCTCCTTCTTCCAAGTATGATTGTTTGGTGAACACTGCCAGTACAGAATGAGACAATTGGGCACGGTTGTTTGGCTGCTGATGATTTGGCATGGTTGACTGGAGAGTCAGTCTGTTTTGGTAATGGTAGTTTTTTGGTACTGGAAGCAAACACAAATGCATCTATGCGCAGAAATATACAGATGGAGGGCATGAGAGATAAGAGACAGAGAGAGAGAGAAAGATTACAATTTATTAATTGAATGCAACTGTCATAAATGCTTTTCATTT
>NC_068981.1:180828848-180834301 GCF_001194135.2 Octopus bimaculoides | reverse complement strand
AAATATGTTGAGAGAGAGAGAGAGAAAGAGAGGGGGGAGGGAGGGAGAGAACAAAAGAAACATTAACCCCTTAGCATTCAGATTAATCTGTCATATATAATACTTATTTATTCTCATAGTTTTGAACTAAGTGTACATATTTTGTAGTTGCAAGATTTCAATGATGTAATTGTTTATTTTTGGAATGACATTGTTGGGTAGGTGTGAGAGGCTGGATCTGAAACTGCAGAACCTTCAAATGTCATCTACGACAGGTGATTCCAGCTGTGTGGTAAGAAGCTTGCTTCCCAACCACATGGTTCCGGGTTCAGTCCTACTGTGTAGTACCTTGGGCAAGTGTCTTGTGAGTGGATTTCGTAGATGGAAACTGAAAGCAGCCCATCATATATGTATGTATATATCTGTGTGCGTGTGTTATTGCACCTGTTTGTTCCCCACCACCACTTGACAACCAGTGTTGGTGCGTGCTTGTGTCCCCATAGCCAGCAAAAGTGAATGATAAAACAAGCACCAAGCTTTAAAAAAAGTGCTGGGACTGATTTGTTCAACTAAAACCCTTCAAGGTAATGCCCCAGCTTTGCTGCAGTCAAATGACTGAAACAAATAAACTATAAAAGATATATATATATATATATACATATACATATATATATATATGTGTGGCACGTAAAAGCACCCATTACACTCCTGGAATGGTTGGCATTAGGTAGGGCATCTAGCTGTAAAAACCATGTCAAATCAGACTGGAACCTGGTGCAACCCTCTGGCTTATCAGCTCTAGTCAAACTGTCTAACTCATGCCAGCATGGAGAGTGGACTTTAAATGGTGATGAAGATGATATATATATATATATAAATTAAATTAAGCTGCTTGAAATGGTCGTACTGTATTACTTGATATCCTGTTTTGATTTTATTCACCTTACTTTGAGCTGTGCGGATAATACCAGACTGACTTGGTGCTCAAACTGAATTTCAGTTATTTTTTTTACACACACACACACACACACACACACACACACACACACACACATTCTCTCTCTCTCTCTCACTCACACACACACATAAAACCTAGTTATTACGAGTATTTATGCCATAAACTTCAATGTTACTTAAACGTGATGTGCTGATGTTATATTTTCCATTATAGACAGATCACAGTTTCATAAATGGAGGAAAGAATTTTTGAGTTCTCAATGCAGTTTTGGGCTACATCAGCTTAGTCTTTTGTTTAAACAGCGTTTCATTTTATCTCCTAGGTTTTACTGGAATGTATTGTAATCTCAACATTAATGAGTGTGAAACAAAGCCATGTACCTATGGCAATTGCATTGATGGGATCAACAGTTTCACATGTAATTGCACTGGTACAGGTAAGGACTTCTCTGCTTTTATAAATACTTTTATTCTGTTCATTAATGCTTTCACTTTTCCATTTAAATTTTGATAGATTTATTTATGAGAGAATCTACCTTTACTAAATGCTCTCTTTCATTAGAATTCACTTTGAATTCTTCCCCTTCACATTCACTCTTTTGTAACTTGAGGTGATGTCCTGACACCTCATCACTCCCATCATCTTTTCTCTTTTCCTAGCCAAGTATCTTCTCTACAGAAAACCCACCTATTCCTGTCTTTCTATCATACTCTTACACCGGGCACTATTCACCTTTCAGTCAAGGGGTTTTGCCTTGCAAATTACTTAATATCCTCACTAGTGCTGGTGACATGAAAAAGCACCCAGTGTGCTCTGTAAATTAGTTGGCATTAGGAAGGGCATTCAATGCAGACAACAAAATATGATGCTCTCCTTGGGCCCAGCAGATCTTGTCAAACCATCCAACCCATGCCAGTATGGGCTACAGAAGCTAAATGATGATGTGATGTATTTTCATCTCTTTAAGCTACTTATTAATTACAGAAACCCCATTTGTACCCTATATTATTTTGATCGCAATTGGCTGTGATCCCAACCAGTTACAGGTTGTATTTTCACCATGAAATAGGTTGAGCAAAAAAATTAAAAAAACTCCAACTTTTAAAATTTTAGTTTGGTTTACTTTGTTGTAGCATTTCACAAAAAAATTTAAAATGTGTGCTTTTCTCAAAATGAGCCAAATATCTATTTTGGCTTCATCAAAACATTTTGTAATATTTAAAACAAAAAAATGCTTTATTTAGATAAATTTCTTTTGAATCCAAATTTCTGAAAAGCATCACTTTTAAACATGTAATTCTTAGAAAATTATCCATGACTCATTTATTCTGAATTACTGAACAAACAGAGGAAAGGTGTGGTCTTCTGTGGGTGTTGTGCTTTACAAAATGTCAATGCATGATGTCATTTTATCAAATCTCTTTTGTCTTTCATCCATTTTTCAGACTTAGACACACATACATATGTGTATGTGTGTATGTGTATGCTTGTGTGTATATATGTATATATATATATATATGTGTATATGTGTGTATATATATATATATATATATATATGTATGCATACACATTCATATATGTGTATGTGAGTGTATATATATATATATATGTATGTATATATAGTTTTCATTGAAACTGAAGTTGAGTTTTATGCCACCATGATTCTTCCTTCTTGTGTGTTCAACATAAAGCAACATACGTACATACGAGAGGGAAGGGGATAAAGAGATATTTCATAATCTGTCTGGAGTTTGGGAGTTGCAGGGAATAAATGTTATTTGAAGTGAAAGGGTTAAACCAGTCCGTAAGTAAAAGTTATCAGTCAAAGATTTCTATAAAGTTTCAATGAAATTAGTTTGCTCTTTTTACAGGAAAATTTCTTACAGGATGTTAGTTACAACAGCAGCAGTAAATCTTTGAATCTGTCTTGCTATGTAATAATAATGGATGTAATATTTAATTTGTGAACTAGTTTTTGGTTTTCACTAAATTTTGATACAATCTACTGTATCTGGTGGCATAAAAGATGCATTTGCATATTAAATGCACCACAATTTTAACACACTTTCTAGGAAAAAAAGTGTTTAGGGTATTAAAACATGTAATGTTGGGCCTACTTCACTGGTGGTTTAAGACATTTTTAGGGTTAAAAAAAGCATGTATTCTAAGTTGTCAATTATGGTAACTTACTCTTTTAATTATTTCAGTTATTTGACTGTGGCCATGCTGGAGCACCGCCTTTAGTCGAGCAAATCGACCCCAGGACTTATTCTTTGGAAGCCTAGTACTTATTCTATCGGTCTCTTTTGCCGAACCACTAAGTTACGGGAACGTAAACACACCACCATCGGTTGTCAAGCGATGTTGGGGGGACAAACACAGACACACAAACACACACACACACACATATATATATACATATATACGACAGGCTTCTTTCAGTTTCCTTCTACCAAATCTACTCACAAGGCTTTGGTTGGCCCGAGGCTATAGTAGAAGACACTTGTCCAAGGTGCCACGCAGTGGGACTGAACCTGGAACCATGTGGTTCGTAAGCAAGCTATTTACCACACAGCCACTCCTATGCCTATACTTATTTCATTTTTTAAAAATCTTGTTTTAATTATTTCAGTCATTAGACTGTGGTCATGCTGGGGTACCACCTTGAAGGATTTTAGTTGAATGAATTGACCCCATTACCTATTTTTTTGTTTTTTAAGCCTGATGATTATTCTATTGGCCTCTTTTGTAACTAAGTTATGGGGACATAAACACACCAACACCAGTTGTCAAGTGGTGGTGACACACACACACACACATAACAAGCTACTTTCAGTTTCCATCTACCAAATCCACTCACAAGGCTTTAGTTGGATTGGGGCTATAGTAGAACACACTTACTAAAGGTGTCATGCAGTGGGACTGAAACTGGAATCATGCAGGTGGAGAGCAAACTTCTTACCATGCAGCCATTTGTTTTGTACTAAAGATATTGATCTGTAAATATTAGTGTGCATAAGTACATGATGTCCCTGTGTGCTCTAAAAGGATTAAATACAGGAACGCTATTTTTGATAGTAAAATGCTACTTCAAAAAAACCCCCCATCTAACCCCTATATGCATGGAAAAACATGTAAACCAATAATGAAAATGGTCTATATAGAAGAAAACAATCTGTTGCTTTGCCATATCAATCAATTCAGCATAGGTATACATATATATGTATGCACATACATTCATACATACATATAAATGTACATATATGTAGTGGTTGGCGTTAGGAAGGGTATCCAGTTGTAGAAACATTGCCAGATCAGATTGGAGCCTGGTGTGGCCTCCTGGCTTGCCAGTCCCCAGCCAAACTGATGATGATGATGTACATACATACTTATATATGTACATACATATGTACATACATACATACATATATATGTACATGCATATATACATACTTATGTATGTATACCTACACCTTTTGTACATAGAGGCGTATGTACGTGTATGCATAAAAGGTTACAAGCCTGGCCTTGTTAAGAAGTTTGTTTGCAACCACATGGTTTTGGGTTCAGTTCCAACATGCAGAATCTTGGGCAAGTGTCTTTTACTATGACCCCAGGCTGATCAGTGCCATGTAATTTAAGTTGGCTGAGAGAGATTGTGTGGAAGCCTCTGTGTGTGTGTGTGTGTGTGTGTGTGTTTCTTTGTATCAGTGTTTGTCACCCGACACTGCTTGACAACTAGCATTGGTTTGGTTTGCTTATATCCTCAGAACTTAGTGGTTTGGCCAAAGAGACTAATACAATTAGTAATAATATTTAAATAATATATGTACAAAGGTTCATTTGATTCACTAAACTATTCAAGGCAGTGCCCCAGCATGGCCACGGTTCAACAACTGAAACAGGTAAAAGATAAGACATGAAAACAACTGTAAATGAATGGCAGTGTCAGTCATTTCTAATAATAATAATAATGAACTTGTATACAGTGTTCAGGTGCACTACAACTCATCAGAGAAAGTAACCAAAACTGCAAGAACAGTTCTTAGAATATTCACGGGAAGTAAAGACTGGAAAAGTCTTTAAAAAAAGTAAAGGAAAAGGAAACCAGGATGGAGAGTATCTGAAAACGTGTCTAGTTGTTGTTGTTGTTGTTGTTGGTGGTGGTGGTGGTGGTGGTGGGGAAAGTATTATTACTTTGCTTGGAAACTGGCGAGGGTTGGTGACAGGAAGGGGATCTAGCAGTAGAACATTTGTCTCAGTATTTCAGCCTGCTTTGTTATATTTATTGTTCAGAAAAGCTGATGTGTTTGCATCTTCTGTTTTAGGCTACAAAGGTCAGACCTGCTCTGAAAATGTAGATGAGTGCAAGGAATTAGTTAGACCTTGTAATGGATCCAAATGTGTAGATACTTTTGGCTCTTATACTTGTCAATGTGAAGAAGGATATGCTGGGCCCATGTGTGAGGCCAGTATTAATTTTTTTTTTTCATTTTAAATTAAAAATTTTTTTTTT
>NC_068981.1:180821969-180828572 GCF_001194135.2 Octopus bimaculoides | reverse complement strand
TGTTCTTTTTCATTTTAAATTTTAACTTGTTCTTTTTCATTTTAAATTTTAACTTGTTCTTTTTCATTTTAAATTTTAACTTGTTCTTTTTCATTTTAAATTTTTAGTTATTCATAAAATACATCCATGTTAGCAGTCATTTATTGTAGTTTGTGTTGGTAGATAAAAATAAATGACCATAAAGTTTCAATGTGGCAGGGCTGGCTTGGTAGAAGACTGCAAACTGTCTGTTTTGGCTAGGATTTTTTGGCTGGATGCCCTTCTAACACCAACCACCTTAGAGTGGACTGAGTGCTTTTTGTATGGCACCACTATAAAATAATAATAATAAATGCCCTAAATAAACCAGGCAATGGTTCTCATGACTTCTGATTGGAAGTATTATCATGTCCATGTTTTCCTTAGTCATTGCGCAGTGATCACCATAAGCTTTAAGCTTATATAAAAATACCATTATTATTATTTACAAGATTGTAAACTTGGCACCCTGGCCTTCGTGTCGGTGGCATGTAAAAGCACCCACTACACCCTCGGAGTGGTTGGCATTAGGAAGGGCATCCAGCTGTAGAAACTCTGCCAAATCAGATTGGAGCGTGGTGTAGCCATCTGGTTTCACCAGTCCTCAGTCAAATCGTCCAACCCATGCTAGCATGGAAAGCGGACGTTAAACGATGATGATGATATATATATATATATGGCAATATTGATAATCTATATTGTTATATGATTAACATGATTGGTTGGTGGTGGCTAGTTTATAGGGAAGGGTCTTTATCTTTTTTTCTTTTTTTTTTTTACACAACTGATTGTTTTTTAGGAGATTTATTTCATTTGTTTAAAAGATAAAAAACATGAAGCTGATAGTTTCTCTAACTTCTGGATACTTTGTTTCTTTCTTTTTAGGAGATCAATGAATGCCTTTCAGGGCCCTGTCAAAATGGTGGTACTTGTACTGATTCAGTAAATAAATATACGTGTGCATGTATTAAAGGTTTTACAGGTGACAAGTGTGAAACTAACATCTTTGATTGTTCAGCAAGTTCCTGTCCATGGAATAATACTATATGTAAAGACAGAATCAACAACTTTACCTGTGAATGTAAACCTGGCTTTAATGGTAAGTGAAGTCATAATGCATTTTATCTGGTTGGAGCTGATTTACCATTTTTCTTTTCTTCCATTGTTATAGTTTTTGCATAATGCTGATGACACTTACCACCTTACAGTGTTTCTCTTGCATTTTGGTTTTGTATTCTTGTCCTTGGTGTTGGCTGCAGGCTGCTGGTGCCATGTAAAAGCACATGTTCTGGTGTCACTTAAAAAGCACCCATACCAGTTGCAGGACACTCACCACCTTACAGTGTCTCCCTTACATTTCGGTTTATATCCTTCTCCTTTGACTTGTAGGCTGCTGGTGCCACATAAAAAGCACACATTTTGATGTCATGTAAAAAGTGCTGGTACCACATAGAAAGTAATCATTTTGGTGCCACATAAAAAGTGTTGGTGCCATGTAAAGAGCACGTGTTCTGGTGCTATTTCAAGAGCACCTGTTCTGGTGCCACATAAAAAACACCCATACCAGAGTCAGCACCCATGCTGGTGCCATGTAAAAAGTACCATGTATAAGGCACCTGTGTTGGTACCTATGCACCCTTTCCTTCTTACAGTTTCTTTACTGTTCATGTTTGTTTTCTTGTGTAGGATGCATATACTTTGTCTGTCATTGCTGTTGTTCTTTACTTGACTTATTGCTAATTTCTGTCCCTTCTTTTACTATTTTCCAACAAGTTGTAGTGCACCTGAGCACTGTATACCATATCATTAAGCTTGTACACCACTCTCCCAGTCTATGAAACTTGCTTCATCTCTGACTACCTTATTAAAAATTACTGTGATTCTCTTTGACTGTCAACATTGGGCAACATTATTTTATTGTTTTTATTTTAAATAGCACTGCATTGTTGTTTTATTTTTTGCAAAAATGATGTGGAAATGAATTGTTATCACAAGTATATTACTGGTACTTATTTTATTAACCCTTTTGATTCTAACCCACCTGAGACTGCTTCTGGTTCCATGATATAAACTTCCTATTTTAAAGTGATTGAAATTAAAAATACTAAATTATGTTCCAAGCACCAGCTTCATTATGATAAAGTTAATTTAATAAATTCATCATTAATTTCAAAATTAATTGAAACAAAGACCATGTAAGCTTTCAGTCTTTATTTTCACCATTGTACTCTGGTTTAAAATATTTCCTCTCAAATTCTTAACCAAATTTCCCTTTATGTTCTACATTTTCTAGGTTCAGTAGAGGATTGCAAGGACATTAATGAATGTGACAGTGATCCATGTAAGAATAATGCAACTTGTATTAACTTGGAGAACAAATTTCAATGTGACTGCATTCTTGGTTTTAATGGAAACACTTGCGACAATAATATTGATGATTGTGAACCTTCTCCTTGCCAGAATAATGCTACGTGAGTAACTTATTTTTGTAGATAATGTTTTATTGTGTCATTTTGGTTTACATTGTCCTTATTGTTTAATTGATATAAGTTACTGAAATTGGATCAGGTTCCATTTTAGTCCTAGGAGAACCCTGATTGAGATTTAAAAGAGCTATAATTAAAGACATTCCCAGCATTTCTGCACCAGTCCCAATATATTTCATTGTTTTGAAGCATGTAGTCATCAAGGTAATGTGGCACACCTCCTCCAGTACCACATAAAAGAGCACTCATGCTGGCTCTATGTAGAAGAGCAACCACACTGGTGCCATGTAAAAAGCACCTGTGTTGGTGCCTCATAAAAAGCAGCCATACTGGTGCTTCATAAAAAGCACTCATGCTAGTGCCACATAAAAAGGCACTCATGCTGGCACTATGTGACAAGCATCTGTGTTGGTGCCTTGTAAAAAGCACCCATGCTGGCACCACATAAAAAGCATCCAGTAAATTCTGTAAAGTGGTTGGCATTAGGAAGGGCATCCAGCTGTTGCAGCTCCTGTCAAACCATCCTACTCATGCCAACAGAGAAAACGAATGTTAAATGATGATAATGATGAAGATTGGGCAAGATGCTTAGTGGCATTTCTTCTGGCTCTTTATGTTCAGTGTTCAAACCCCACAGGGGTCACCTTTGCTTTTCATCCTTTTGGGGTTGATAAAATAAAGTATCAATCAAGTACTGGGCTGATATAATTGACTTGTCCCCTCCCCTCGAAATTGCGAGCTTTGAGTGCTGCAGTTGACTAGTGTCCTGTTCAGGAGAATATTGTGATCTCAATCACTTATATGCTATGGAAATTGGGTGTCCAACCTTATGAATCTTAAGGCTCAAGAAAAAAATGTCATCAAAGTTGGACACTTTCATGGAAATTCAACTTATATTTGTATTAATTGGTAGAAACAAACAATTTATTTTTCATCAAAGAGAAGTAGCCAGTTCTGAGAAGGAGTGAGAGAATAAACTGACCCCAGTACAGTACTTTGATTGGTACTTTATTTATTGATCCGAAAGGGTTGAAAGAGAAACTGGGTCTCAGTAGAGTTTGAATTAGGAAACCAGGACAAATACCATGAGATAATCTCAACACTGTAATGACTGTGCTGTACATCAAGTACTGGAGATAAATCAGCATTAGCATGCATGTGCTCCAGAGATAAAAGTCAAGCCAACATGGAGGAAGACTCGACATGATAACTAGACATGATAGAACTTGCAGCCAAATCTCACTGATATTGTTTTAGTGGTTCTCAACCAGTCCATATAAATTCTGGGACTCCAGATAAGATTTGATGGGGAGGTGGTCCACACTAGCAAAATAGTAAACTGGGGGTCCACAATAGTATTTTATGGGTTCATATAAAGTTTTGATTGAAATGTATGTATTGCAAGAAACAACTTGGTTTCTTTCTCTAACGTTTTACATAATTTAACCTACACAAAGGGATTTGTAATAAGACAAAATAGGAATTTTGAAAGAAGTATCTATAAAATTAGTTTTTAAATATTGACTGGGTGTGATACGTAAAAGCACCCACTACACTCTCTGAGTGGTTGGCGTTAGGAAGGGCATCCAGCTGTAGAAACTCTGCCAAATCAGATTGGAGCCTGGTGTTGCCATCCGGTTTCACCAGTCCTCAGTCAAATCGTCCAACCCATGCTAGCATGGAAAGCGGACGTTAAACGATGATGATGATGATGATGATGTTGTTGGGGTCCACCAGAATAAAATAGTATTTCAAAGGGGTCTGTAGATAAAAAATGGTTAAAAACCTCTGCTTTAATTGTATGTATTGCAAGAAACAGCCAGGTTTCTTTCTCTAACATTTCATATAGTTCCACCTTTACAAGTAAATGAGTGAATAACAAAACAGGAATTTTGAAAGAAGTATCTGTAAAATTAGTTTTTGAACACTGAATGGCTACAGGAGTCCACCAGAATATAATAGTAATCAAAAGGGTCCAGAGAAAGAAAATGGTTGAGAACCACTCTTTTAGACAGTTGTACTTTGTCTGTGAAGGTAAAGGCGCATGACTCGGTGGTTGGAGCATCGGGCTCATGCTCATGAGGTAGTGAGTTCGATTCCTGGACCAGGCTGTGTGTTGTGTTCTTGAGCAAGTCACTTTATTTCACATTACTCCAGTTAACTCAGCTGTAGAAATGAGTTGCGATGTCACTGGTGCCAAGCTGTATTAGCCTTTGCCTTTCCCTTGGATAACATCGGTGGCATGGAGAGGGAAGGCCTGCATGCATGGGTGTCTTCTGGTCTTTCATGCTACAGCCTTGTCTGGACTTGTGCCTTGGAGGGGAACTTTCTAGGTGCAAAAGTGCAATCCCATGGTCATTCATGACCAAAGGGGCTCTTTTTATCCTTTTAATTTTTCAAGATAGATGGAAGGAAAATAGAAAAACAAATAAATTATATTACCATTGTGTTCATTCTCATTTTAATGCTCACTTTTTCATGTTTGCATGGGTTAGATGGAATTTGTTGAGGCAAATGTTTTCTACGGCTGGATGCCCATCTTGTCACAAGTCCTCATTTGTAAGCAAGTAACATTACATAGTCTTATAGAATATACTTCCCTGTTCTTGCACCTTTCTTCATTATTAACATCATCAATTAACGTCCATGTCACATGCTGTCACGTGTTGGACGATTTGACAGGATCTGGTGGGTCCAAAGACAGCATCATGCTCCACTGTCTACTTTGGCACGGTTTCTGCCCTTGTCAAGCCAACCAGTTTACAGTGTGTACTGGGTGCTTTTTCGCATGATACCAACAGTAGTGAGGTCACCATGCTGTAAAGCTAAAAACCAAGGGAGATGGGTGATGCTTTATGTGAGATGAAGGTTCAACATATGAGAGCAGGTGGAGAGGAAGTTTCTTGTTGTGAAGGAGCTACATGGTTAACATTTAGAAGAGAGGATGAAAGTATGTGTGTGAAAGAATGAAAAGTTTGTAAAGCTTTTTTACCTCTTGATGTTCTTTCAGTTGCCTTGATGGCATTAATAACTATACATGTAAGTGTGCCGGAGGTTTTAAGGATCGGAACTGTAGCACGAATATTGATGACTGTGCTGATAAGCCCTGCAAGAATGGGGGTGTTTGCATTGATCTGGTAAGTTTGTCTGTTGTTTCACATAACAACCTCCTCCTCCTCCTCCTCTTTGGCTTTTTCTCCCTCCTCTTCTTTGCTCCTCTTTCTTCTCTTCCCCTTTTCCTTCTTTTCTTAACTCACAATGAATACTATATGTAACAGTTTATATGTAATAATTTACCCTGAACATTTTAATGTTCTACACTTGAGCCTACAGTCAAAATTTAATATTGTACTCTGCATAAACCATATGGCTTCAGGTTCACTCCTGTTGTGTGGCATCTTCAGTCAGTGTCTTCTATAGTCCCAGGTCAACCAGAGACTTGTGAACAGATGGATATTGTAGACGGTGACTGAAGAAGCCTGTTGTGTGTGTGTGTGTGTATGTATGCGTGTGTATATATATATAGGTGCAGGTGTGGCTGTTTGGTAAGAAGCTTGCTTCCCAACCGCATGGGTCTAGGTTCAGTTCCACTACATGGTACCTTGGGTCAGTGTTTTTTTACTATAGCCTTGGGCTGACCAAAGCCTTGTGAGTTGATTTGGTCAACGGAAACTGAAAGAAGCCTGTCATATATATATATATAATATATATATATATATTAGTGAGAATGGAGGAGGATAGCTGCGTGAAAAAGTGCCACACCCTAACAGTTGAGGGAACCCGTGGAAGAGGTAGGCCCAGGAAGACCTGGGCTGAGGTGGTGAGGCAAGACCTTCGTACATTGGGCCTCACCGAGGCGATGACTACTGACCGAGACCTTTGGAAATGTGCTGTGCGTGAGAAGACCCGGCAAGCCAAGTAAGATCGTTGCCAGTGCCCCTGGACTGGTTCTTGTGCGGGTGGCACATGAGATGCACCATTTTGAGCATGGCCATTGCCAGTACCGCCTGACTGGCTCCTGTAGGATTTTCGAGCGAGATCGTTGCCAGTGCCCCTGGACTAGCTTGTGTGGGTGGCACATAAAAGACACCATTTCGAG
>NC_068981.1:180817192-180821857 GCF_001194135.2 Octopus bimaculoides | reverse complement strand
TTTCGTGCGGGTGACACGTAAAAGCACCCACTACACTCTCTGAGTGGTTGGCGTTAGGAAGGGCATCCAGCTGTAGAAACTCTGCCAAATCAGACTGGAGCCTGGTGTTGCCATCCGGTTTCACCAGTCCTCAGTCAAATCGTCCAACCCATGCTAGCATGGAAAGCGGACGTTAAACGATGATGATGATGATGATGATTTGTGTGTGTGTGTGTCTTTGTGTTTGTCCCCATCACCATCGCCTGACACCCAATCATTTTGTGTTTACATCCCTGTGACTTAGCGGCTTGGCAAAAGAGACCAATAGAATAAGTACTAGGCTAACAAACAATAAGTCCTGGAGTCGATTTCTTTGACTAAAACTCTTTAAGGTGGTGCTTCAATTCAAATGGCTGAAACAAGTAAAAGAATAAAAAGAATATATATACACACACATACATGCTCAAGGGTGTGCTGAAAAGTTCCTGACTTTGGATAAAAGTAAATACAGGAGGATCAGTTAATTATGATTTTATACAACATATTCCTCTCTCAGATTCACACACAGCAGTCTGTCAATTTTCCTAAGCCATTTAAAAGAACTCGGAAGGTTGGGCTTCCAACCAGGTTTATTTGCAACACCCAGGAAGTTTTCAACATCTCCTCTATATAGCGTGTGTGTGTGTGTGTTTGTTGGTTCTCCTTGTCTCTTCATTGCATCATCATCATTGTTTAACGTCCGCTTTCCATGCTAGCATGGGTTGAACAATTTGACTGAGGACTGGCGAACCAGATGGCTGCACCAGGCTCCAGTCTGACCTGGCAGAGTTTCTACAGTTGGATGCCCTTCCTAACGCCAACCACTCGGAGAGTGTAGTGGGTGCTTTTACATGCCACCGGCACGAGGGCCAGTCAGGCGGTACTGGCAACAGCCATGCTCAAAAAGGTGGTTTTTATGTGCCACCTGCACGGGAGCCAGTCCAGCGGCACTGGCAACGACCTCGCTCGAATGATTTTCTAACGTGCCACCAGCACAAGTGCTTGTTATACATGCAGTGTCATTCTTTTCCAGTATTTCATGGAAACATGTCTGGTCATAGAGAATTATTACCTTACCTGGAAACAGGTGAGGGTTGGCAGACAGGCAGGGCATCCAGCCATAGAAAGTTTGCTTTGACAAATTCAGTCTGACTTATACAAGCATGGAAAAGTAGGCATTAGAATGATAATGATGATTATGGTGACAACGATGGTGGTTTTGATGACAATGATGATGACAAGTAACATTTTACACCAACCAGTACCCTGACAATACTGTATCGTATCAAACGACTGATTGAATGCAGCTTGCTGCATCTCATTCTTTAAAGCTTTAGATCTACAATTAACTGTAAACTACCTCGAGACATCGTGTGTAGGCACTAGGCATATTGTTGCTGAGGTGTGATGCCTTAACTAATGCCAACATACACATTATCACAGCAGCTTGTTGTAGTTATGATCATTGCATGTCCAGAAGAGCTTATATCAGCATGTTTATTTTCAAACTAGGGTTTATCTCTGTCCATCTATCTCTCTATCTGTCAATCAACTAGACAAGCTCCATCTTCCACTATATCACCATCAACTGTAGTTTTCTCTATGATAAGACACAGGTAATCTCACATCTACACATACAGGCACGTACAAGCACATGTGCATATGCATGCAGGCAAGTTCACATATGCACACACACACACACACACACACACACACACACAGAGGCACATATGTTTAAAAACAGCTGTTAATCTTTTTTTTTATAAACTGTATTTTTCTGTCAGATACAAAACTACAAATGTAATTGTGCCCCTGGCTGGACTGGAGTAAACTGTTCTAAGGACTTTGACGAATGTTCGTTGGGACTGTGTCAGAATGGTGCTCAATGCAAAAACCTTCTTAATGATTACAATTGTTCCTGTGTACCTGGATATGAAGGTAGAGTTTTTTATTATTATTATTATTATTATCATTATTATGTGGAGAGCTGGCAGAACTGTTAGTACACTCTAAAAATGCTTAGTGGCATTTCGTCTGTTTTTCTGTTCTGAGTGCAAAAGCTGTCGTCGAGGTACCGGACAAGGATTCTGGATTATTTTTCCTAATTTGTTTTACTTAATTTTTGAGATTGGTCAGGTTCATTTTTAGTATTCTTGTTTGTGAGAGCAGTCGAGTTTATTTCAGATATTCTCATTTTAAAAGTCATCTCTAGCTAATTGTTGAGAGGACGTTGGTGTTGCCTTGGCAGAGGTTTGCACTCTCTGAATGCACTTGTTATTATTGTTATTATTTTTATTCAGTTGTCCTATTTTTGTTGTGCTTTCACTGCACTACCAAGGGCAGTTCTGTGTGCTTTAGGTGTGTGCTGTGGTTTATTTTGGTAGTGTTATTTTTACTGTATTAAAAGTGCTCTACATAGAATGTGTGTTATGACTAGCATTACCTTAAAGATATATATTCCTTTTTGTTGATTTTCTTTTCACACAACTGCTGTTTAATAATACTAAAATGTCTTCTTGGCGATTCTTCTATTCAGAGATATTGTGTAACACTGTTTAACTTATATTTCAGGTAAAAACTGCAGTATAGATATTAATGACTGTCTGATCAACCCTTGTCAAAATGGAGGAAAATGTAAAGATTTAGTGAACGATTATTTTTGCAATTGCACATCAGAATGGATGGGAAAGAATTGCAGTGAGGAATATGATGCATGTTCATTTAAACCTTGTCAAAACAATGCCACGTGTTCTTCACTAAAACGGTTTCGGGACTACAATTGCTCATGTGTATTAGGCTTCGATGGTGTCAACTGTGAGAATAATATTGACGACTGTAAAAATGTGACGTGTGAAAATGGCACAGTCTGCTTTGATGAAATAAATTCCTATCATTGTGCTTGTCCAATAGGTTTGTAAATTTTTAATATATTTTCTTAGATAAATATTTTTGCATATCAATGGTAATACCATACCACATTGGAAGCAGTAACAGCTGTTAGATGGGATGCAGTCTATTTGCATTGAATTAATAAATAATAATTGATGTAAGTCAATTGCTATTCATTAGTACTCCATTTTCTGTTTTCTTTGAATTCTGATTCTTGATAATCCCATGTTTATCCTTGTCTTTACCTATAGTTTATGAGAATAATATGTTTGCATATGTATGCCCATGGTTAAACATAGGTAATATACCAGTAGTGTAATGGATACTTCTATCCCTAGATGGTTATTTTAACCTCTAACTCAACTAACCTTTATTTTCTTTAATAATGGTTTCTTTTGTCATGACTATGTTGAAATAAGTCTCACTCCCCACCCTCGCTTTTAAAATGCCAGTAGTCATGTAGCTGCCCAACAGAGAGAAACCTGTTTTATTCTGGCCCTTTTCTCTCATACTTTTAACCCACTCCCCTCCACCTCATCTTCTAGTGTAAAGGGTTCATAGTTTTGCAAGCTGTATGGTAACCTCACTAAACCTGGTAGCATGAAAAAAAAAAAAGCACCCAGTACATGTAAATTGGTTAGCATTAAGAAGGGTATCCAGCTGTAGAAACCATGCCAAAACAGCGACGCCTCATACATTCCTTGGTGGTGGTGGTGGTGGTGGTGGTAGGGGCATCAGATCCTGTCAAACTGTCCAACCCATGCCAGCATGAAACATTGATGTTAAATGACGGTGATGGAAACTGGAGCTGCACTCACATCATCAATGCTGTTTTAAATCTTTTCATGCTTGCATGGGTTGAACTGTTTCCATCTAGTGCAATAGTTTTGCATGATTAAGAATGTTTTTCACAAAAGATTGGATATGAAGGATACTGCTTGTGTGACAGTGGCACTCATTTACAATTATCATGCAAAGTCAAGGCAAGGTGACAATAATAAACACACACACACATGACACTACAGGCTTCTTTCAGTTTCTGTCCATCAAATCCACTCAAAAGACACTTGCCCAAAGTGGCACTCAGTGGGACTGAACCTACAACCATGTGGTTGGGAAGTAAAATTCTTACCACACAGCCATATCTGAGCATATAGATAAAATTTCTAATTCGTACCAGTGTGCACCAGTTTTAACCAGTAATTTGCAAAGTATAAATGAAGAGAAGCAAATTGCAGGTTATAGTCTCAGAAATTTTATCTTAACAACTGGTAATCTCTTTATATCAAAGACCATCACAAAATAGAATGGGTTTAAGTAATAGGAGATGGAAATGTTTTGTAAAAAAGCTGTATTTTTAGTGACCTTTTAGCATATTTTTCATTTCTTCTGTAGTATTAACACATTTAATTTCAGGAACTTGCTGAAATAGTTTCTAATTTTTGCCCACTTGGACACCACTCAGTTCCTTTGACTATGATAATTTACTTTGTTTTAAAGAAAACATGTTGCAAAGGCACAAGTGTGGCTGTGTGGTAAGAAGCTTGCTTCCCAACCACATGGTTTCATGTTCAGTCCCATTGCATGGCCTCTTGGGCAAATATCTTCTCCTATAGCTTTGGGCTGGCCAAAGCCTTGTGAGTAGATCTGGGAGACAGAAACTGAAAGAAGCCTGTTTGTGTATGTATGTATGTGTGTGTGTGTGTGTGTGTGTGTGTGTATATATATATATATATATATATATATATATATATACAC
>NC_068981.1:180808414-180817182 GCF_001194135.2 Octopus bimaculoides | reverse complement strand
TATATATATATATATATATATATATATATATATATATACACACACACACACATACATGGGTGGGTAGTTGTCTGTTCCCTGCCCCCTGCCCCAAGCTATTGCTTGACAACCATTGTTGGTGTGTTTATGTCCCTGTGACTTAGTAGTTTGGCAAGAGACCAATAACATAAGTACCAAGCTTAAAAAAGATAAGTACTTGGGTTGATCTATTTGACCAAAGTTTGTGCTCCAGTATGGTCATAGTCTAATGACTGAAGCAAGGAAAAGGTAAAGAGTAACTTCATTTACCATGTTTGGGCTCTTGAGTCTGCAGGATCATTAGCATGAAGGTTTTCTCAGTTTCTTTGGTGTATAGATGGAACTGAGAATACGATACTCTTCACTGAATAGGTCACCAGTTTGTAGTAGGGCTATTCCTCCAGCTATTACAGGTACCTATTTTCAGCTGATTGCACCAGAGCAACATGATATGAAGTGTTTTGTTCAAGAACACAATATACCACCCAGTCTGGAAGTTGAAACTATGGCCTTATGGTCATGAATCTAACACTCTAACCATCAGGCCATGTACCTTAATTTTTTTTTTTTTTTGGTGTTGGGGTGGAATTATGGAACCAAGCAGAGTCATTTGGCTTGTCTATTCTTGTCAAACTGCCCAACCCATTGCCAACATGGGAAAAGAGATGTTAAATAATGATTATAATATTAAGACTAGGCTATTAAATGTAATGTAATAAAATAAATAATATCATTAGTTCATAAATGTGTATGGAATAATCTTTTTCACTTTTTGTATTTTTTCATCTTCATTGCTGTATTTGCAATAATAATGATAATAATAATGATGAAAAGCAAAACAATTCCTTACTTATAAATCTAAAAATATTGTTCATTTATAGGAATGAAAGGAAACAACTGTTCAGAAGACATTAATGAATGTGAAAAGAAACCTTGTCAACACAATGGCAAATGTTTAAATAGTATTGGAAGTTATAAATGTGAGTGTGATTTTAAAATAGAAACAATTGAGAACAATGTGCACTTAAAATACCCAACTGGTTACAACGGCACCAATTGTGAGAATGACATTAACGAATGTAATTATATATTTCCTGGTGAAAATCATGGTATCTGCTTGAATGGTGGTCATTGCACTAATCGACAAGGAAGTTTTTTATGCACCTGTGACAATTCTGGAAGTGAGGGCAAATATACTGTAGGTAAGTTGGTATAATTTTTCAAAATAAATTTTAAGATCATATTTAAGATGATAAACTCTCTCAATATTAATGTGACATAAAATTGATAAAAATAATAATAATAATAATAATTTCAAATTTTGGCACAGGTCCACCAGTTTTGAGGGAGGGGATAAATCAGTTATAGTTACATCGACCTTAGTATTCAACAGGTATTTATTTTGACCCCCGAAAGGACGAAAAGTGAAGTCAACCTAGGCTGAATTTGAACAGAATGTAGAGATGGATGAAATACTGCTAAGCATTATGCCTGGCGTGGTAACAATTTTGCCTGTTCACTGCCTTAATAATAACAACAACAACAACAATAATAATGATAATAGCCCTGATACCGTACCACTGACTCTCGTGGCTTCTGATCTTAGCTGATTGGAAATGTTAACATGTCTTGGTCTAAAATATGGGCCACAGCAAAATACTCCAGATTTGCTTATCAATTGCTTGATCATAACCAGTTGAACATGTCTCTTAGTGGCCGACAATATGTGCATTTCTGATCATGAGTAGGAGTAGTGAAGGAGAATCAGAACTATGTGTTGAGAGGAATTCTTTTGAGTTTGAATAGTTCACTCCTGGAAATAGGGGTGTTTCAGTCATCATCCTTAAACGATTCTTATTCAGGGACCTTTTTTGAGCATGATGGGCTACTCAACCTGAAGAAAATTTTAACTGAGACCCACTTGCAAAGTCATGTACTGTTTATCTCAATATGAGGTCACCATGTTGCGCACATATGGTTGTGATGCATGTACCTGATGTACCCATATCAGGCCGGTAGTCATGATTGGGCTTTGTATATTTGTACCCCAGCATTATTTTGATGGTGTGTACTGTCCTGTTACTCAATATTAATGACTTGTAGGGACATGGTATTTCATTATGCAACCATAATATACTAAAGAGTATATTGAATAATTTTATTAATCTATACTTTGTTCTACTGTGTTAGCAGTGTGTTTTACATCACTTGTTAAGGTTATCTCTACAGATATTCTATAGAAATTATAACTGATTTTTGTTATGACATTTCAGCATCTCAGATATGAAATGTCATAACAAAAATTAATTCTAGCTATAATTTCTATAGAATATCTGTAGCAATAACCTTACCAAGTAATGTCACTCAGTAGTAGTAGTAGTAGTAGTAGTAGTAATAATAATACATCTATCCTTGTTCATCATGAGGATTTGGTACCCAAAAATACTGTGATCAATGAATCATCTCGATGCACTTCGTAAATGGAATGAATTGTGGATTGGTTGACACCAAACTCACAACCAACAACAGTGATGCTTCTACTACCACGCATTTTCTGGATCATCTCTACCTTTTCCTGTAGAGAAGACAATCATCTGCACTGTTTGTTAGGATCAGGTGCTTTTGTCTTTTGTCTCTTCACTGGTCCCATGTTAATAGGTATATGTATGCAAATACATGTGGAAATACACAGCCTCGCAGCATGGCCATGTAAACACATGATATTCAGTGCATTTTAGATAACTGAGCATTGTGGGTAGTTGATGGGGCATGTTTTTGTGGTACAAACAGAATCTTTGATTGATCATTGACCCATGTTACGAAGGTGGGCTGAAAAGTTCATATTGCCGACGATGAAAGAGTGATGCTTGAGCTATGAAATTCTGCATGCAATAATGCTTAAAGAAGGCTCTTAAAGTAACTAGTTGTGGCATCTCTTGAAAATGGACAAAATTTGGCAACGTTGTGTTTATCAAGTACCTGCAGAAAAAGGGTTTAACTCTTAAAGAAATTCATGCAGACATGGTTGCTACATTAGGGTATGACTCTCCAGCTTTATCAACAGTGCAAAGGTGGGCAGCTGAATTTAGGAGGGCAAAGGAGTGTCTTGAAGATGACCCAAAGTTTGGACATCCTGCACCTTTCACCACTGAGGAAAACATTGTGTGATGAACACAATGTTGGACGATAGGTGATTGACTATAAATCAAATAGCCAATGCTATTAGCATATCCCATGAGAAAATTGATAACATTCTGCACAACGAACTTGGCATGATGAAGGTTTTTGCATCAGTGTTGCAGTACTTGGATCTCATTGGTGAAGAAACTTTCATCCTGTTAGTCAAAAAAGCCATCAACAACAGATTTGATGTTGCCATCACTGCAACACTGGTTCCCAACCAAGTGTTTTTTCATAGTGGGGAACAGATGATAGTCAGATGTAGTCAAATCAGAAGAATAGGGAGGGTGATCAACCAGCTGAAAGCTACAGTCATGCACAACAGCTATTGAAAGCAAGGACTTGTGTGCTGGAACATTGTCCTGATAAAACAAGACCCCTTTCATCAGTTTTCCTGGGCGTTTGGTCGTGATAAGCTTTTGTAATTGCCTCAGCAAGTTGGCATAGTACTCTCCATTGATGGTGTGACCCCTTTGAAAATAGTTAATAAATACTATGCCTTTTGCATTCCATTGGTGAAAAGGGGCACCAGGCTGATCACATCACAGGAAAATCTGACATTTAAGGCAGATCCGTCTGGTTTCCTTGAATGTTTCTTAAGCCAAGATGAGTGTTGGGTTCATCACTTGGAACCAGAGACAAAGAGACTATCCATGCAATGGAAACACCCTTCTGCATCTGCTCCAACATCATTTTGTCTGCAAGGAAAGTAATGGCCTCAGTTTTTTGGGGGATGCAAAAGGCAGGAGTGTGTGGGCTGCAAAGGGAAGTATGTTGAAAGTTAAACCTCATTCAGTCACATTGCATGAGAGTATCTTGGTCAGCATATGAACTTTTCAGCTGACCCTCATATCATAGATCAGTTCATGCTAGGCATAGCATACTGTGTTATCCTGGATCAGTGATGAATGAATCTGTGATAAACGAGGCACATGTAATAATAATAATAATAATAATAATAATAATAATAATAAATAACAATAATTTCTTTATGTCATGATTTACTATTCATTTCTATCTCATTAGGTCGTAATTGTGAATTATTTTTTGACTACTGCACCAATTCAACTGGACGCTGTCAAAATGGTGGCACCTGCAAGTCTGACCCAAAAGAGAAATTTGTATGTAGTTGTAAAGTTGGTTTTACAGGTATTTACATATATATATTCAGAAAAAAATTTTGGAAAAATGTTATTGATACAGTCACAATATTTAAAAAGAGATTTTCTTAAAATATAAATTATCAAATATCTAAAAACATCTTTAAAAAAAAAATGGCATTCATGTTGCGCTTAAGTGCGTTCTTGTTTAATAATCTGTGATTCTGTTTTCTTCAAATATTTCTTAAAGAAAATCTTTCTGAATATTAATAAATGAATAAATATATATATATATATATATATATATAAGATAGCAGAGATCAATGAAAACTAGTCAAGTTTTTCTTGGGTTTGCTCTACAGAGAGAATATAAATTGCAGTTTTGATTGATTTCATTTCAAGATACAATTTCCTCAAGAAATAAGATTTAAAGTTCTGATTTGTTTTGTAGTAAATTCAAAGGTTCGACTTTTAAACAGCATAAGCTAGACACGCCTGCAGGATAGCTTATCTCCCTTTATCTTGATCTGGGAGGCCTCATTCTCTCAAGATCTCTGGCTATCATCAGTATCAATGTTGTGGAGACAATTGACCTTGTCTGGTCAGAATAAATTAATATTTATAAAACTTTTTGAACTAAAGATAGAGATTATATTACTGCTAGTTTATAGGAATATAATTTTCTTCTCATCCTACGTTAAGAACTTTTTTCCTAGTCACCAAGAAATTCTACTTTTGGACACAAGATAGATATAATGGACTGACCCAACCATACTCTATTACTAATATTTATATTATTGACTCTAATGTAATGAAAGGCAACATTGACTCATACAGCTGCTCAAAACTAATTTTGTCAAAGGATCTAATAGCCATTTCTTCATGGAAATTATAATTATTGTAACTGATTGTATTTTCATCATAAATTTGTTTATCACTTCTAACCACTGGAAGATGTCGAAGTTGTTTTCAGTTTTTTTTCTCCATCTCTCAATGTTATAGTCACTTGAAAAAGATATAAAGTTTGCTAGTCTATTTTAGCATTATCGGATTTAAATCTAACATTGTAAGCTGATGCAACACTATGAAATTTGTACTTAGTTCCTATTTATATCAGTTTAACCTCCTGTCAGCTTTGATCTAGCAGACTATGATCAATGGTATTCCGTATGTCATTATCTTCTTCTTTTTGTATATTTAAGACTGTATTGTTGAATGCATTGTTGCTTTTTGAAAGAGACTAGGGTGCTATTTGAGGGAAACCTGGCATCTGTGTCTAGTTAACTGCTTGGATGAATTTATACATCAAATGACATATTGTAACCAATGTGAATGAGGAGTTGCAAAATTTTTCCACTGAATCTGAAATTTCTTATCTTCTCTGACTTAGGTAAAAACTGCGAGATTAACATCGATGACTGTGTCAACAATCCGTGTCAGAACAATGGAACATGTGAAGATGGCATCAATTCATACAACTGTTCATGCATCAATGGAACAGAAGGCAAGAACTGTGAGATCGATATCAATGAATGTGAAAGCAATCCTTGTAAAAACTTTGGTCAATGCAAAGATCTTTTGAATAGGTAAGGTTACAAGTTTTGATCTTCATTAACCCTTTAGTATTTAGATCACTTTTTCCATATTAGCATAGTTTGACTGAGAGCTACTGAGGTCGTAGTCCATGTCCGTCTTGTTACCAGCCCTTGGTTTTTTTTAAGTAAAATATCTTCTGTCCACTGGTCTTCTGATGTACAACTAGTACTTATACTTACCAACACATCAAGACACCTTCAGTCAGTGACACAGAAACACAATCAAGTATCTCAGCATGAAGAATACAAATTCTTCTGAATTTCGGACAAGGATTTACCCTCAACAGTGTTTTTACTATACCCCTCTAAGACAATTACCCCCACCCCATTGGACAGTTCCCCCTAGGACAATTACCTCTCTTGGTTAATTACACCCCCACCAATATATTAAGAAGTTTTAAATCATCTGTTGTCCTCAGGAGTAATTGTCCTTGGGGGAAGGGCAGTTATTATCTTGGGGGAAAGGGCGGTTATTGTCCATGGGGGTTAGATGTCCTATACTCGTTTTTACTCTCTCCTTTTTATAAATAAACAGTGCAATATTAGGGCTCAATCTATCAGCTAATATTTCTAATTTAGGCACAAGGCCAGCAATTTAAATGGGAGGCAGTTAGTTGATACCATTGACCATAGAACTTGACTGGTATTTTCTTGGGAGCATAGACACATATTTAAAGAATTAGTATACCTACTAGGAACAAATGCATATATTAACTTAGAGTCAGTACACATGCCTACTCATACATTATGCATGGTTGTGTGGTAAGAAGCTTGCTTCCCAACCACATGGTTTTGAGTTCAGTCCCGCTGCATAGCACCTTGGGCAAATATCTTCTACTATAGCCTTGGTCCCACCAAAGCCTTGTGAGTGGATTTGGTAAACGGAAACTGAAAGAAGCCCATCATATATCATCATCATCATTTAATGTCTGTTGTCCATGCTGGCATGGGTTAGACAGTTTGACCAGGGCTGGTAAGTTGAGGGGCTGTACTAGACACTAGTCTGATTTGGCATGGTTTCCACAGCTGAATGCCCTTCCTAATACCAACCACTCCGAGAATGTAATGAGTGCTTTTACAGGCCACTGGCACAGATATCAGTTAGCATGACACCAATATTTGTCACAACTATGATATCACTTGGCTTGATGGGTTTTCTAAAGCATGCCATTTGAACCCAGGTTCAAAATTTCCCCAAGACACCTGATGAAGGCTGGAGGGTATATCAGCCGAAATGTTGTGTTAACAACAAACAAGATGAGGACAAATATCCATCATATGTAAATAATGTATATCATTCCTCATCTCTTAAATATAAAACTGTATTATCTAAATGAATAGTATATCTCAATAGCAACAGTGTGCAATAAGATCCATGATGGTAGAGTCCAAGAAATGTAAAGTTCCAATGATAAGCTGAGTGGAATGATGGTAAAGTGGATAAGGAAAGGTAGAAAAGGTCTGAGAAGAAGGTAAGAGAGATAAGGGTCTATGAGAGGAGGAAGTTGAGTCAGGCAGGATCAAACTGGGTTAAAATGTACAGAAAACAAAAGACAAAGACAAGTGAGGGACAGTCATTTCATCATTCAAAACTGTTAATCCTGACACATTTTTTCTCTCTCTCTCTATCATAATCATCATCGTTTAACATCTGCGTTTGATGCTGGTATGGATTGGATGGTTTCATGGGAGCTGGCCTGGCAGGATCCTGCACCAGACTTCTGTGTCTGTTTCAGCAGGGTTTTTATGGCTGGATGCCCTTTCTAACACCAGTGACTCGATAAAGTGGACTGAGTTCTTTTTACATGGCACAAGCACGGTCAGTTTTGGCATGGTTTTTACAACTGGATGCCCTTCCAAATGCCAGCCACTTTACAATGTGGACTGTATGATTTTTAAGTGGCACCAACACTGGCAGGGTCACCAAGTAACTTGCAAAACAAAGATCTTTTGAGAGGGGAGGGGGCATTGGAGGAGGTGATGAAAGATTATAGTGAGACAAAGAGATAGAAACAGGTTTCTTGCTGTAGAGAAGGTACATGGCTACCCAGCCAGGGAGAGAGAGAAGAACGAGGACAGAAACAGGTGTGCTGCTGTAAAGGAGATACATGGTCTCTCCATTTTATTTTCTTCAAAGACTTTTCTGTTCTTCTGAGCATCAAACTAATACACCTGCTTGTTGTTCCCTCACCTGTCCTTAGTTTTCTGTACATTTGAACCAGTGTATCTCATTGGCTGGTAGTCAATGGATAGCAGTGAAATGGAGTGTGAGTAGACAATGAAAAGACTTGCGAAGCTTGTTATTATTGCAATAAATGAGTGATGCCAATGCCACCGACAGATCAGATGTTTGTGATAATAATATCTCATTTTCTTTACTTCAGATATCAGTGTAATTGTACAGACACTGGCTTCACAGGACCAACATGTTCAAAGAACATTGATGATTGTCTCAGCAATCCATGTCAAAACAATGCATCTTGTATTGATGGTGTGAAGGTATTAAATATTTCATAATTTCACTTTTGTCTGTGATGTTGTGTTGTGTGATGTGTAATCCAGTGTGGTGTGTTGTTGTGTAGTGTATTGTATGGCAAAGTGGTTGTGAGGTGCAGTGTGTAGTACTGGGTATTCTTTAGTTGTCTTATACTGTTATGTTAATTACTAACATTGAAATATGAGATCACAAGAATCCTGTGCACTAGGGTGACTATATATATATATATATATATATATATATATAATAATATTCGGGACAAAATCCAAAATTACAGGTAAAAAACTCAATTAAAATCAATTTATAAAAAATTAAAATTAAATTGAGCCTTATAGATAAAGTATATATAAAATATATAGTTTTATTAATTTTTCTATA
>NC_068981.1:180787296-180808320 GCF_001194135.2 Octopus bimaculoides | reverse complement strand
AGTCACAAGGTGTTAAACCTAAAATCCTGTGGTCATGAGGTGAACTTCTTAACCACACAGTGATGCTGCAGTGAGGGAGGCTAAATGGCTGGGAAGTCATTAGAGGAAAATACATAAAAATAACAACCAGGAGTGGCTGTGTGGTAAGTAGCTTGCTTACCAACCACATGGATCCGGATTTAGTCCCACTGCGTAGCATCTTGGGCAAGTGTCTTCTACTATAGCCTCGGGCCGACCAAAGCCTTGTGAGTGGATTTGGTAGACAGAAACTGAAAGAAGCCCATCGTATATATGTATGTGTGTGTTTGTCCCCCCTAGCATTGCTTGAGAACCGATGCTGGTGTGTTTATGTCTCCGTAACTTAGCGGTTTGGCAAAAGAGACCGATAGAATAAGTACTAGGCTTACAAAGAATAAATCCTTGGGTCGATTTGCTCGACTAAAGGTGGTGCTCCAGCATGGCCACAGTCAAATGACTGAAACAAGTAAAAGAGTAAAGAGTATTTATTATTCTTGTGATCCTTTTGTGTGATTTAATTAATTTCAATTAATATTATTTTTCAGAACTATACCTGCAAATGTTATAAAGGTTACAAAAGCGAGCATTGTGAGACAGATATCAATGAATGTTCAATTAATCCATGCGTCCACTCTTATGCATGTCTTCAGCGTTCCAACCAATCGCTATATGGTCAGAATCCTCCGTATTTTGACTCTCCTCAGTTTTCCTATGCCAATGCCTCTGGCTATAAATGCTTATGTGAAACTGGTTATGAAGGTGAGAAGATATTTAATTTATCAGTAAGGAACCATGCCCTACTGTATTTCATTAATGATAAAGACAATTAAATTTGTATTTCCTTTGAAGAGAGTTCTCAGTAGTAATGTCAAAAAAAACTAACATAGAAAGTGTGTTAATATTACTCAGACTGGTGTTCTCATCTTGATTGTTGCTTTCACTACATTACAGCTGTTGCATGCTCCACCCATCTTCAGGTGTCTTGTGTTGAACTTGGTTGTTGTATCAGAATTTTGAACCTAACACTGTATTTGAATAAGAAGGCAAAGAATAAGAGAAGAGAAAAAATAAACGAGAGAAAGAGAATATATAAATAGATATGTAAAGTAATGGTGTTAATTTTGTCATTAATTCTGTTGAGGTTTTTATCTTTCATCCTTTCGGGGTTCATATAAGAGCACTGGGGGTTCGGATAGTATTGTTTAACTCTCTCCTAAAACTACTGGCTTTGTGTCAAAATTTGAAACAATTTTATCATTAGTTTAAGTAAAAACTTATGAATTTTTTTTTCTAAAGGGAGACTTACCTGCTAGGTTGTGTGTGTGTGTGTGTGTGTGTGTGTGTGTGTGTGTGTGTGTGTGTGTGTGTGTATAAACTGTTAAAGAAATAGCAAGAAGCTGTGAAGCCAGATCTCTTTGCTGGGCCTCCAGATATTTATAGTGATATGGTGTATGAACATCCAGCCAGCCTATACAAGTATGGAAAAACAAATGTTTAAATATGTCTGTGTAGTAACATGCATGCATGATTATGATCAATCCACATCACTCCATAAGGTGCGTAGGGCCAGTTTCCCAGCTTCTCTGGCATCTGTATTCCTCTCTGGACAAGACACTGGTCTCTTGCAGCATTACTCATTTTTACCAGCTGAGTGGATTGAAACAATGTGAAATGAAGTGTTTTGCTTAAAAAACACGATGCATCACTCAGTTCAGGAATTGAAACCACAATCTGACAATCATAAGTCCAACACCACTAAGCAAGTTATCCATGCACCTCCATGACTTACAATTAGGACTATGATATATATACTATGCTATATATATATATATATATATATATATATATATATATATATATATATATACTATAGGTGGTGAACTGGCAGAAACATTAGCACGCTGGGTATAATGCTTAGCAGTATTTCATCTGTCTTTACGTTCTGAGTTCAAATTTCACCAAGGTCGACTTTGCCTTTCATCCTTCCGGGATTGATAAATTAGGTACCAGTTGCATACTGAGATCAATCTAATTGACTGCCCCCTCCCCCAAAATTTCAGGTTTTGTGCCTAGAGTAAAAAAGGATATATATATACTATCTGCTACTATTCCTTGATTGCACTGAAGGAATCCTTCAGATAAGCTGGCTAGCACAATATTAGAAACATGAACTGAACTCAGAAAGTAATGCAACATGCACATATTATTGCTTAATTCACCTTTACTCTGTTATGAGTATTTTTTTTTTTTTACCATTTAGTAAACTGTTTCTATCAGTTGATGTATTTTGGGAGTTAAAAGAGATTGTGGCCAGTCATGAAAATAATTAATGACATCTTTTCTTTATTTCTCTTTCAAGGTCATAACTGTTCCCAAGACATCAACGAATGCTTGAGTTTAAACTGTGTCCATGGTAACTGTAGTGATTACATAGGCTTTGCAAAATGTGATTGTGATGAAGGATATGAAGGTAAACTTTGCAATACAGATATTGATGAATGTTCCAGAAGTTATTGCCAGCATGGATCAAAGTGTTACAATGGCGAAGGAGTCTATAATTGTACCTGTTTAAAAGGTCCCTCAAAACCTTGGTATGGTGGAAAGAATTGTTCCATTGAGTTGACTGCATGCAATCATAACTCTTGCTTCAATAATGGCACCTGCAATCCATTCTTTGATGAAAATAACTCACAACATTATTACACATGCAGCTGTTTGCCTGGTTTTAAGGGAAAAGACTGTCAAGTCCTTACCACCATGTCTTTCAATGGTTCTTCTTTCTTAGAAACAAAAGCTCTTGCCACCAATAAACTGATAATAGAATTTCAATATCAAACAACATTGGGAAATATTCTTGTTTCCACGTTTGTATTACAAAATAACAAATACCTCACCTTTCAGCTGAGACAAGGTCAGCCTGCTCTTGTGAATGATAACATTACCAATTTAAACTTTGATACGGTCAATAATTCTGCTTGGCAATTTATTAAGTTTGAGTTTAATTCAAAAGAGCTCCTTGTACAGATTGGTGGCTCCTTGAAGAAGTTTGAATTGACAGAAGAAACAACTGGAGAAGTTTCATTTGGAAAACTGCACAGTAACTTATCACCAAATTTTAAACATTCAAGTGCACCGTTTATTGGTTGTCTACAAGATGTTTCTGTTAATGGGAATATCCTCTTGGCTACCAATGCTTCAAAAGTTGAACATGTCACCATGAGTTGTCCACGCCGTGACCAGTGCTTAAGTGATTCCTGTAATAAAAGAGGCGGCTGCATTGATCTTTGGTTTCAAAGACAATGCATATGTGACCGACCATATATTGGAGATACTTGTCAAGGCGGTAAGTTATGATGAGAGATGTTTCCATATTCTTTTTCTTGTTTCAGTCATTGGACTTTGGCCATGCTGGAGCACCACTATGAAGAATTTTTAGTCAAATGAATTGATCCCATTACTTATCTTTTTTTAAGACTGGTACTTATTCTATAGGTCTCTTTTGCTGAACTGGTAAGTTATAGGGATGTAAACACACCAACACTGGTTGTCAAGCAGTGGCAAGGGATGAACACAGACACACATACATTCATGTCTGTATGTCTGATTGTCTGTCTTTCCTTCCTTTTTTCTTCCTTCTTTCCTTCCTTCCTCTCTCCCTCCCTCCGTCCTCCTTGCCAGTAAGTAACCTTACAGATATGAAAAAGTAAATTAACAATCATCCCATTGCCTCCAGTAGCAAAGAGAACATAGCTCTTGCTTTTCCCAGTCAGTCATATCTGATGATTGCAAATTTATACCTCCAATTCTGCCAAGTTATCAGTATGAAACCATTCAGTAACCTGCTGTTATGAGACTAATAGTACCTCATATATAAAGTGGTGAGCTGGTAGAATCATTAGCATGTTGGGGAAAAATGCTTAATGGCATTTTGTCAGTGTTCATTGTTCTTAGTTCATATTCTGCCGAGGTAGACTTTGTTTTTCATCCTTTCAGCACTGGGGTTGATGTAATTGATTTAATGCCTCCCCCAAAATTGCTGGCCTTGTATCAAATTTTGAAACCAATATTGCATCATATATGAGTGCCCGAGTTTTTTTTCTGACCCATGAAAATTTATTGGGCAACTGCACACACACACACAGACACACACACTCACTCACTGTCTCTCTCTTTCTCTCTCTCTCTCTCTCTCTATCTATCTATCTACCTACCTATCTAGGTATGACTATACAGTTTTAATATGTACATTATCAATCTTATTTTTGCAGAAGTTACGGCAGGAACCTTTGCATTCAATATGACATTGAGTTTTTCTGAATACAACTTAACAACAATCCAAGACCAGTTACAATCAAACCTTGAGTTGTCCTTTTACTTCATCACTCGCTATAGTGATGGTCAGGTGGCATATTTTAGTGATTCTGACCAAACAGGAAGCACTTCTGGATCATTCTTCAGTCTGAGACTACAGGATGGCAATATTGTCACAGAATTGAAACGTTGTAAGGATTTCATTTATAAAACCCCAACCAAATATGATGATGGCCGAAAGCACTTTTTGGAAGTAAAGGTGTTTCTTGAAAACATCACCTTGGTTGTTGACTCTTTCAATATAACAAAGAATTTAGATGATCGATGTGTGTTGAACACGAGTATATTGACTGTAGGTAAGAAACCTGACAGTCCAAGTACTCGAAAGCGCAGAAGTATACAACCTGTTGAAAATTTCCGAGGAATTCTACAAGATATGGCATTAAATAACATGTCAGTTATCTTTAATGATAACTCCAGCAATATTGTGAGGTTGTCAAACACTTTACTACCAACTGCCACTAAAAACGTTCAGTCAGGGGCTGTTAAAAATGATCCTTGTCAGCTAGTTAAACCATGTGGCAACAATTCTACATGCCAGTATTTTGAATTTGAAGATTATATGTAAGTATAAATTCCGTATTCAGAATTTGATTCATTGGTTTTAGGTTCAGTCCATTGCTGTAGCCTCCACACTGACCAAAACCTTGTGAATGGGTTTGGTAAATAGAAACCGGAAGAAAGTTGTGTGGTTAAGAAGTTCACTTCACAGCCATGTGGTTTTGGGTTCAGTCCTACTTCGTAGCAACTTGAGCAAATGTCATCATCATCATCTAACATCTGTTTTCCATGCTGGCATGGATCAGACAGTTTGATAGGAGTTGGTAAGCCAGAGGACTGCACTAAGCTTCATTGTCTGTTTTGGCATAGTTTTTTAATAGCTGGATGCTCTTCCTAATGTCAACCACTTTACAGCTTAGAATTGTGCTTTTTACATTTCACCAGTACTGGTGAGGTTGCCTTTGGTATAGCTTTTATAGCTGGATGCCCTGTAAATGGAGTTGGGAGACCAAAACTGTAAAGAAACCCACCATTTATATATTTGTGTGCCCCTATGAAATTTTGGTGGGTTGGGGTGGAGGCTAACCAATTTTATTGACCCCTACTGCTCAGCTGGTGCTTATTTTGTTTACCCTAAAAGGATGAAAGAAAAAGTCGACTGTGTCAGAATTTGAACTTAGAGCTTAGAGTCAGAAGAAAAAGCTCTAAGCATTTTGTTCAACATGTTAACAATTCTGCTATATTGCTGCCTTCAATGATTTTAAATTTTGGCACAAAGCCAGCAGTTTTAGGGGATAAGTTGATTACATCAATCCCACAGCACTGAAAGAATGAAAGACAAAGTTGACTGCAACTGAATTTGAACTCGGAATGCAAAGGGCTGGAAGAAATGTTGCAAAGCATTTTGTCAAACATACTAAAGATTCACAGCACTGGCATAGGTACTTATACATGGCACCAGCACTTACAAGCCTACAAGATTACGTAACTTTGTAGGTGCAATCCCATGGTGAATATGTATCCTTCATTGCACCAGTTGGTATGTTCAAGTTGGTCAAGGGATAAGAAGAGCTATATTCCCTTGACCAAACTAACATTGATGATCCAGTATTCAGCTTCATATGAGACACCACAGCTGGGTTTTAGTTATTTACAGTCATTACAACATCATTTCCTTCAACAACTACAAACAAGGAAGCTTATATGTGGCCACTTGACTTCCTAAAATTAGCAACCAAATCTCCTTCAAATTACACCCTATCATCTTAGAAGAAGGATATATTTGGCATTGTAGTTCTTGATATACAAAGATAAACAATACCAGCTGATTATGGAGTCAATGGAATTGACTTATTCCTCTCTCTTAAATCGCTAGCTTTTGCCAAAGTTTGAAACAGTTAAAACCCCAATCACAATCTAGAAAGCTTTGTACAAGCATAGGGTCTGATGTGAGCTGTCAAATCCATAAGGCTCAAGCTTAACTCAGTTATGATATACAAGTGACTGAGATCATTGCACTTCTCTCTGAACAGAATATCAGTGTATTTGGGGTTAAGTTCCCAGCTTTTTACTGCAACTCATTTAGAGCTGAATGAACTGAAACAACATGAAATGAAGTGTTTTTTCTTCTCAAGAACACAACTCACTACTTGGTTTGGGAATTGAAATCATGATCTCAAGATGATGAACTCAACAAACTTAACCACTAGACAATATATCTTCATTGGAATTTTAAATGAATGTTAAATTGGCTCCACTACTTGCTTAATACTTTATGAAACTGGGTTGATGCCAGTGCCGCTTGACTGGCCCCCATGCCGGTGGCACATAAAAAGCACCCACTACACTCTCGGAGTGGTTGGCATTAGGAAGGGCATCCAGCTGTAGAAACTTTGCCAGATCAAATTGGAGCCTGGTGCAACCTCCTAGCTTGCCAGTCCTCAGTCAAACCATCCAACCCATGCCAGCATGGAAAGCGGCCATTAAACGATGACAATGATGACCTCCTGGTAAGGATAAAAGGTAAAGTTGACCTCTTCAGGACTTGAACTCAAAAACATTTGTCATTAGCAGTTAGTTGTCACGATTATGGCTGTTCACGGCTTTGACATGATTTGCTAAGTTTTCTCCATATTGGTCAGTTCTTCATTTGAGTTTTACCTCTTATTTATGATCAATTCCTTTCCACTTCATATTCCTTTTTGCAGTATCTTTTAATCTCAGTGTAGGTCTTCCATGGTTTCTTTATATCCTTGCTTAGTTGCAAGTAAGGGAAGTAAAGGAGTTGTCTGGAGAGTCTGTTGTTGTCCAACCAACATAAATTTCTATGAATGAAAATTTCCATCATTGGAGGCAGACCAGCGTAAAGGGCCATAATTAAATACTGTAGGCATTTTATCTGATGCACTAATGATTCTACCAATTATTTTCTCTAACAACTTTACTGTTTACTATATTTTTTTCTTCTTTTGTAGTTGCAACTGCACTGCTGGTTTTACTGGTAAGAACTGCACAGATATAGACTTCTGTTACTATGCCAACTGTCCTAATAATACTCATTGTGGAAATACTGAAGATGGATATGAATGTAGGTGGACTCTGACATTTTTTCCCTTTATTTAACAGTAACCCCTCTCTCAGCAATAAAACATGTTTTATGTCAGTATTATTACATAATGATAATAATAATGAAAATAATATCAAGGCGGTTGTCTGGCAGAATTGTTAGCACGCTGGTTGAAATGCTTAGCGGTATTTCATCTGCAGCTACATTCTGAGTTCAAATTCTGCCGAGATCAACTTTGCCTTTCATCCTTTTGAGGTCGATAAATTAAGTACCAGTGAAGTACTGGGGTTGATGTGATCGACATACTCCCTCCTTCAAAATTATAAAATTAGTGAAGCAAATGTCATTTATCTCACCCTTGATCTCTGACATCTGACAAACGCCAACCAAGATGGTGTGAATCAGCCAAGCTTTACCTTCTAGAAATAGCAACCCAAATGCTTTTAAATCGGATCCCAATGGTGGATGTTCAAGAACCAAATGAAAGGTAAATTTTCAATCCCAGGATCACCCTGATTCCAAAAAGGTATTATATGTCTGTGTAGAGCAAATGCTGACTGAGATACAGGGATCTCTGACAGACAGAATTTCGAGTTTATTATTATAGAAGTTACTTTTATAGACTGACGAACAGTTATCATTTCCATGATTGTTTTAAATGAATAAAATATTAGATAAATCCTTACAATTGCTCAATGCTACTTGTTTGTTTTTGTCATTTTAGGTTATGTAACAGCAACATTCAACATAACATCAAGTGTACTCTATGAACCAACCCCTTATATAAACGACCCTCAGAATTTCAGTGTACATTTCCGAACAAGGGAGGAGCAAGGCTACTTGTTTTCTGCAATTGATACAACTACAAATTCAAATTTTTCTGTGTATTTGCATAATAATATTCTGAAGATAAATGCTGGAAACATCAGTGGTGATGCTTCTGAAAATGTTACTGATGGTGATTGGCATTTTCTTGTGCTTGCATGGAATGAAAATAACACCTGGATTACAATAGATGGAGTAAAAGTTGTCAGTATTTCGAATGTTAGCATGAACTATACAACTTTGTTCACAAGAAATAACTTTACTGTTGGTGAAATGTTTGTTGGTTGCATGAAAAATCTGAGTGTCAATGGTAAACATCTTCCACTGTTGCTTGGCACAAGCAATAGCAGCCGTTCACAGCAGTATCGACTATTGCAGGAAACAAATATACAATTGGGATGTCTGAGTGCAGATGTTTGCCTCACCAATAAGTGTGAGAATCAAGCCACTTGCAAGGACATTTGGAACAAATATAAATGTAACTGTGTAGCTGGTTACACTGGGGAATTCTGTCAGCAAGATATCGATGAGTGTAAAAGTAATCCCTGTATGAATGGTGCCGCATGTAAAGATTCTCTTAATTCATTTACTTGTGACTGTGTCGATGGATTTGAAGGTTTAAGGTAAGTCTGTTTATATAAAAAAGGACTTTTTTTGTTAAAATTTTGTTACTCTTCATTCCTTTAATGAAGGTCTATATTCATATGCTTCTCTTAAATGTTATCATCATCATCGCCATCATCATCTAACATCCGTTTTCCATGCTGGCGTGGGTTGAATGGTTTGACTTGAGCTGGAAAGCATGAGAGCTGCACCAGGTTCCAGTCTGACTTGGCTTGGTTTCTATGGCTGGATGTTCTTCCTAATACCAACCATTTTACAGTGTGTTCTGGGTGGTTTTTGTGTGGCACCAGAACTTTCTTAACCCTTTTGTTACTATATTTCTGTTGAAATACACTGCCATTGTTTCACTTAATTTTGAAATTAATGAATAATTTACTAAAAGAGCTGTGCTATTATTAAGCTAGTGTTTGGAATATAAACCAACATGAAGTTTTGAAGGAAGGTTTTATTTTAAATCATTTTAAAACAAGAAATTTTTATAATAGAATCAGGGTCAGTCACATGTAGGGTGATCATCATGGTCGTTTAATGTCCACTTTCCATGCTAGCATGGGTTGGACGATTTGACTGAGGACTGGTGAACCAGATGGCTGCATCAGGCTCCAATCTGATTTGGCAGAGCTTCTACAGCTGGATGCCCTTCCTAACGCCAACCACTTTGAGAGTGTAGTGGGTGCTTTTAAATGCCACCGGCACGAGGGCCAGTCAGGCGGGTACTGGCAACGGCCACGCTCGAAATGGTGTATTTTACATGCCACCTGCACAAGGGCCAGTCCAGGGGCACTGGCAATGATCTCGCTCAGATGTCTTACTGGCAAAGGCCACACTCGAAATGGTGTATTACGTGTCACCTGCACAGGAGCCAGTCCATTGGCACTGGCAACGATCTTGCTCGAATATATAGAGTTATTTGTTGGTGAACTCCATATATTTTGGAGTTCATCTGACTTAGACAAATGTTTTTATAGAGTATTTATGACTATGGCTCAGTGGTCAGAGTGTTCAACTTACAATCATGAGGTAATGAGTTCGATTCCCGGTTTAGGCTGTGTGTTGTGCTCTTGAACAAGACACTTTATTTTTCACGTTCCTCCAGTTCGCTCAGCTGCAGAAATGAGTTGGGACATCACTGGTGCCAAGCTGTATTGGCTTTTACCTTTCCCTTGGATAGCATCGGTGGCATGGAGGAGAAGGCTGATATGCATGGGCGACTGCTGGTCTTCTATAAACAACCTTGCCCAAACTTGTGCCTTAGAGGGGAACTTTCTTGGTGCAATCCCATGGTCATTCATGACTGGGAGGCGGGGGTGGGGTGCTCTTTACTTTTTATAAATGGATTCAGGAAACAACTGATGATTAAAGACATTAATTGGTACTCAGAAAAGAAAAAATTACGCTAGAATGGACATATGGTTTAAAAACACACGCAAAAATAGCTATAGGTGCAAGTATAGCTGTACAGTCAAATCATTGTTTCAGTCATTGGACTGCAACCATGCTGGGGCACTGCCTTGAAGAATTTTACTCGGACAAACTGACTCCACTACTTATTTTTAAACCTGGTATTTATTCTGTTGGCCCCTTTTACAGAACTGTTAAGGGATCTAAACAAACCAACACCAGTTGTCAAGTGATGGTGGCAATGGCAGTGGGACAAATACAGCACAAACACAAAGACTCACACATTCATACACACACACACACATGGGCTTCCTCACAATTTCTGTCTACCAATTTCACTCACAAGGCACTGGTTGGCCCAGGGCTATAATAGAAGATACTTGTTCAAGGTGCCACATGGTGGGACTCAACCTGATACCACCTGGTTGCAAAGCAAGCACTTCTTAACCACACAGCACCTGCTCCTAGTGGAATGAAGGGAAGAATTTATTCCCAGACTGGAAGTCTGGCTTCAGTACTTGCAACAAAGGGGACTTTGCAAGAGGCACTCACAGGCTAAGCTTGGTATTAAACTGAACGAAGGATGAAGTCTATCACCCATATTGTACAAGGGTAATCTCAAAAGTAGGGTCTCCAAAAATATTTAGAAATCACAGAAACATTTATTATCAATGATGTTTACATCATCAATTTCAGCAGCACATATTCAAGAAAATGGTTTTTAGTACCTTAAAGCTTATGAGAGGCCCAATTTTGCAGAGAGGAGCCAGGGTGATTTTTTTAAAGACTTTTTTTGAAAAAAAGTGCACCTTTTATGCTATCCAACATAGGTCTTTTCTATTGGTTGACTATTTTGGAAGTTCATTTGAATATTACTATATACATGTCTCCTTGGCTACCATTGATTGGCAAAGATCGTGGAGAGGACCAGCAATAGCCATCACAGACTTGGACTTTGCAGATGATAGAGCACTCGTATCTAATGAAATAGATCAAATACAACAGCTACTCAGCAGAGTAGATACGTCAGTTGCTAAAATAGGATTGCATACAAATATCAAGAAAACCGAATACATATCTTTCAACCAATCAAATGATGCTGAACTTTTTGCTCTGAGTAGTTCCAAATTGAATGTTGCTGAAGACTTCAAGTACTTAGATGGTTGGGTGAGTAGTTGGGAAGCAGACATCAAGATCAAGAAGGCACAAGCATGGACAGCCTGTCATAAACTAAAGAAGGTCTGGAAATCCAAATTGCCCAGGTAAATCAGAATCAAGCTGTCCATTGCAACTGTTGAATCAGTGCAACTATAGGGACACTGACAAAGAAATTATCAAATGGGATAATCATCATCATCATCGTTTAACGTCCGCTTTCCATGCTAGCATGGGTTGGACGATTTGACTGAGGACTGGTGAAACCAGATGGCTACACCAGGCTCCAATCTGATTTGGCAGAGTTTCTACAGCTGGATGCCCTTCCTAACGCCACCCACTCTGAGAGTGTAGTGGGTGCTTTTACATGCCACCAACACAAAGGCCAGTCACACGGTACTGGCAATGGCCACGCTCAAAATGGTGTATTTTATGTGCCACCCGCACAAGAGCCAGTCCAGGGGCACTGGCAACAATCTTGCTTGAAAGTCCATTACACATGCCACGGGCACAAGTGCCAGAAAGGCGACGCTGGGCACAGGTGCCATCCCGATTTCGCTTTCGCTTTCCCCAATAAGTATTAAGGATGCTACAAATGGCCCTAAATGTGAAATGGCAGCAACATATGACAGAAGAACCTATTTCATTGTGATGTAAAAAGAGGAAAATGTTGTTACACTTATGTTGGCAACTTGATTGCAGACACTGGCTGGAATGTATCCAGGACCTTGAGGCAGTGATGATAGACCAAGAAGTGTGGCTGGTGGACTTTGTTACTATGGCCCAGGTCGGAATCTTTTTATAATACAAAAGTAATAAAATAATATCCTTCATTATTTGTCTTACTGCAATGGTGTTGTCTCCTCTTTCACTGTTTTCGGTAAAGTTTATTGAAACCCCCATCCACCCACTTATCTGTTGCTCCAGTGCCAGGTAAAAGAAATTGTTGTTGTTGTTGTTGTTGTCATCATTGTTCTCAGTAATAGCTAATGTATTCTCCATGATATTTGGAATATTATATTTGAACCAAAGGATGTTAAGTACTTCAGATTTATCCAGTTCATTCTTGCATATTGTTCATCATCAACATCATCCAGTGTTTTAAATCTGGGTTTTGTCCCTGTTAACGGGAGTGGCCAGATCTATCTCAATGTCATTGCAACTGAGGCAGGCAGGTGCAGCCCACCTCAACCTTTGGGCTGGCTGGTGCCCATTCTCCCTTGTTATCATGAGGCTTTTTTGGAGCTGGATTTTCTACGGGGAGCATGCCCTTGCTTACCCTAACCTCAGTTTCTAGACATGAGTGGTCCCGAGACCAAAGCCTCTACCACGATTTTTAAGAAATGTGGTGGAAAACTAGCTCAGGAAGGCTGGGATGCCACTCCCTGAGACCCCTTTTGGAGCCCCCCCCCAATCTGTTGAAGCTTATTAATTGTCATCATCATCATCATCAATTTAATGTCCATTTCTTCATGCATGCATGGCTGAGCTTGAGTTTAAGATGGATTTTTTTGTAGCTGGATGCCCTTCCTGTCATCAACACTCACCTACTGCCTAGTAATACTTCTCAATGGCCAGACATGATTTTACAAAAGATTGAAAATGGAGACTGCTTGTGTGATGGTGACACTTGTTTACAACTATCATACACTGTCAAGGGGTCAGTAACACACACTGACACACACGTGCATGCATGCAGATACATACACACACATACAATCTCTCTCTCTCTCTCACTCCTTTTCCTTACCCTTATCTCTCAGACACCTCATCCTCAACAGTGTTCTACTCCCTAATTTTCATCTCCCTTTAACTCTCAATCCTTCCGTTTACTGTCCCCTATTCTCCACCCTCTCTCCATTACTCTCTCTCCAAACCCTCCACTACCCCAGTCTTTTCCCTGTATTACCCCTCCCCCCACTACTAACACTGCTTCTCCTATTTAAAATGTAGATCGGTTTCAATGTTAGGGATTATCTCATTTCTAGTTGATCCTGTCCACTGATTGAAGGATTAAAGTTTATTGCTGATGCTTCTTCATCTAACTGCTGTTGTGGCTTATTAGGCATCAAGCAGATTAGCAATTTAATTTCCTTAGCTTTGAATATAGATTAAAGCAGACATATACATAAGTTTCTGTGTTTGTCAATACACACACACACACTTGAATGTGAGTGTATATGTATATATATTCATATACATATACATGCACATTATTCACACATATGCACATATATACACACATGTACATTTACATGAGTACACATAAATGAAAGTATATTCACATGCACTTCTATCTGTCTGTGCATGTATGTATACTTATGCACTCATATACATGTCTATATGTTCACTTGCCATCCCCACCACACCTAGATAAAACAAAAAAAAGATATTCAATTATTAGAAATGGTAAAATGATGAGGTTGTGGACTAAATTCCTCACAGTTTATTATAAGTTCCTGTTTTTCTGGACTGGACTGCATGCAGACTCCTTTAGCAAGGCCAGTTTAAAAGTTGACCTTGTGTCAAGATGAGACAAACTGTCTGTAGCCTTGATATGAATGAGCAGATATCAGTTTAATCTTAATCCATAACTAACACTGGCCTGTTTTACTGCTTTTATGGTGGTTTAAGACCCAGGATAGTATGTCAATGTCTGACAGATATAGTTCAACTTGTTGGGAAGTTGGTTTATTTTTTGTTCTTATCTTATCACTTTGTGAGAAAGGAAGGGCAGAGCTCACAACCAATTAAAGGGTCTTTTAGATTGGTTGGTAAGAAGGGAGAATGTATCTTCAAACTGGAAACATGGTCCAGATGCTTGTAACAGATTCAATGAATTCTGCCAACAGCATACACCCCACAAGGACCATGCAGTGATGTTAAACAGAGAATGTGTTGTATGTGTTGCTTTTCCTTGGGTCCTCAACTCTTTGAAGGAGTCTTGTGGGTGCTATCATGATATGCCTTTCACCAAAATTTCACATTTATCTTTGTTCCAAACATCAGCTTGTGTTATTTTACTAAATTCTTCATTACTTTTGAAATTAATTAAAACAAAGGCAGTGAGTTCAACAGAAATATGGTAACTAAAAGGTTAAAAGAGGAGATGGAGTGTTGTCATATACATATGAACAAAGAGTAGGGATTAACAAAAGGTCCTTGAAAAAGGGAAGACATTTATAGGTGTAGCCATGGCTATGTGATTGAAAAGCTTGTTTCCCAACCATGTGGTCTTGAGTTTAGTCCTTGGACAAGTGTCTTCTATAGCCTTGGGTTGACCAAAACCTTATGAGTGAATTTGGTTGTTGGAAACTGAAAGAAGCCCATCATACGTATGTATTTATATGTGTGTATATATATGTATGTGCGTGTGTGGTCTATGTGTGTGTGTGGTCTGTGTTTGTGTATGTATGTACACCCTTGTTTCGACGTTGGTTGTAAATAAACATCATCAACATCATATGAGCGAGGTTGTTCATTTCCAGTCTTCAAGGAAAAATTTCTGGTCAGGGGAAAATATAACCTTCCTTGGAAACAGGTAAATTTTGGTGACAAGAAGGGTTTCAACAAGGAATCCAGATCAACAAATTCCGTCTGCAAGCATGGTGAAGTGGATGTTAAATGATGATGATGATACAAAGGGCTTCTTTCACTTTCCATCTAGCAAATCCATTCACAAGGCTTTGGTTGGTCCAGAGCTGTAGTAAAATAACACTTACCCAAGGTGCCACACAGTGAGACTGAACTCAGAACCATGCGGTTGGGAGGGAAACATTTTAACCACACAGTCATGCCAGCACCTATCCATACCTGCTCCTGTTCATTCCAGCATGTGCATGAAATATAATGTGCACAACCAAAAATTGAAACCACATTGCATATTTTCTTGCTGGGAGCTTATCCTTGCTCTGCAGGAAATACCTGAAGACTTGTGTTCTTTCTAATGAGTATTATCATAATTCCTATGCTGTGAACATCACAAGTGTCTTCCTGCTTTTTACTAGAAGAATTACTGTTAAGAGGTTTAAGAAACTCTTGTTGGATTCTTTAAAGCTTCAAATATGTAAAGAAAGTCAGCTTTTGATTATGATGTTAATTATTCAGGCATTAGTATCTTTCAAACTGAATACATGTATAATAAACCTTCTATTTGTGTCTATACTTAGCTAAAAATATACAAATGTCTTTGACCAGTTTCAGATTAATCATTAATTAATTTATGTATTGTAATTCACCATTCGTTTCTTGTTCACTAAGAAAAGAAAATAATTTACTGTTTTGTTTTATTCTTATTCTTATTCTTAATATTTAAAAATTCTTTTTCAGCCTCAACTATTCCTCAAACTTCTATCTACTTGTAGATCAGTCACATATCTTCATTGTGGCTAGTTCTTTCTCTCTCTCTCTCTTTCTCTCTCTCTCTCTCTCTCTCTCTCTCTCTCTCTCTCTCTCTCATTGTATTGATTGCCACAGAGTTGCAAGGTTAACAGGCAGGATAAAAAGTAGAGGTGTAGGTGTATGTGAGGTCTTAAAGTGAATGAACACATTCACAAATAGGTCACTGACTGAGACAAGCCTACTCTAGCTGTTCCACCTGTAGTATGTCAGTATTAGCTTAATAGCCCCCTCCCTCCATTTACCCTTATTGTATGTTATTTTTACCTGTAGTAAGAGGCCTGTAACACTTTCATAATAACTTCCTTTAGCTTATATTTTGTCATAAAAAGTTTTTTCTGTCCAAGAATTATATCTCTGTGTCTTTCAGTGTTTTAATTTTCATCTGTGAGTAATTTAGAAGCTGGTTTTCTCTTCTCTCTTGACAACTGTCTCAGAACAATGGACTGTTATGCCTTATTGTACATGACATCTTTCATAAACCTGACTTATGCCATAACAGGTGCTGCTTGCTGCTACAGGCTTTAAAAGATATCACTTGCCTCCTTAGACTTCACAATCCTTGCTATTTTTGAAGTTTCGGCCTTGTGTGACTGCTGCTGCTGTTTCTGCCTGCCTGTCTGCCTGCCTGACTGACTAGTTAGCTGGTTAGCTGGCTGGTTGGGTGGCTGGTAAATTTACCTGTGACCACCTGACAGATTTACTTCATCCTATTAAGGTGTAGGAAACCCACACTGTTTGTAAGCATAGTACTTGTAGCTAAGCAATCTGATGGTTTTGTAAAGTTTGTCGGAAGAATTTGGTAAAACAAAAACAAGCAAAAACAGGAAGCTAAAACCAAAACTTCGTTCCCTCTACCTGTGATGATGATCTAGAAATATGTATAGTCTCCAGGAAACATGCTATAGTCATGCCAACTACTGACGGCCACCTCGGTATCTACTTTAACTTGGAGTATTGTTTAAAGAAATGGCTAGGGTTGATCTATCATTTACGGATAGATATCCCTACACAATTTTCTGTAGAAAAAGTATTTTCATGATTATTCTAATATTAATGGCTTTCGTCCCTGTCTACAGATGTGAGAACAATACTGATGACTGTGCTAACAATACAGTCTGCATAAACAATGGTACCTGCAATGATCTTGTAGCCGGCTACAACTGTACCTGTACTAACGAATACACTGGAGACCACTGTGAATTTAAGGTAGGTATTTAAAAAAAGTTAATTAATATCTAGCCTATTTATTTTTCTTTCCTCCTTTTCTTTTTATAAATTTTTATCTTTCTTTTTTCTCACTTTTCTAGAGTGAAAAATGTTCAGTTTTTGTGCGTGTGTGTGTATCTCTCTATTTCTCTCTCTCTCTCTCTCTCTCTCTCTCTCTCTCTCTCTCTCTCTCTCTCTCTCTCTCTCTCTCTCTCTCTCTCTCTCTCTCTCTCTCTCTCTCTCTCTCTTTCTCTATCTCTCTCTCTCTATATATATATTCTTTTACTTGTTTCAGTCATTTGACTGCAGTCATGCTGGAGCACCAGCTTGTCCAAGGTGCCACACAGTGGGACTGAACGCAAGCTACTTGCCACACAACCACTCCTGTGCCTGACACACATGCATGCATGTATACACTGACATACACACACACACACACACCCCCTTATAAAAGTTTGACACTGGAAAGAAAAGTTAGCTCCATTGGCTACATGTGTTTCATTCAATGCATATCAAACATTTTTTTTCTTCCCTACATCCATGTAAAGTTCTTTTGTTTAGACAATTTTTTTATTGTTCAAAACATGTTTTCATGCTGACATATTTTACTCCCATTACAATGTGAACATGTTAATATTTGTCGAAGTACAAATAAGTAATTTGACGTTTTATTTTTACTTCCTTTTTTCTTTTAGAATTAGTAGATGTACCAGATTACATATACTTGTTTTGTTTGTTTTAAAGATTCTGGTGACTTAGGGATTTTTGTAACCAAATAACATATGCCTATGTTTATGGGTGTGTTTGTAAAAATACAACTAAAATACCCTTGTGATATTTCAGTTATGAATTTAATGTAATACATAGTTTTAGCTACCTGACAGACAATGAACTAAGTTGTGTAAATAAGTTGTGTTCAAATAAAATTTTAGACTATGGGTGATGCCAGTGAGTAAGTCTTTATGCAGTTACTTGATCTGCTAGAGAGACCAAATAAATCTACTTCTAATCATACATAGTCTTACAGAAAGGAGGGAGAGATTGTATGGATTGTTTCTGAGTACATTATTGTTGTTGCCTTGGTAGTTTTGTGGGTGAGAAAACTTGTGTAGACAGCAGCATGGAACCTCCTGAAACAAGGTTCAATCTTTCCCAGGGCCTACAACTGTGGGGTTGTACTAAATTTTGCAATCAAGCTACTTCAGCATGACCACAGCCTGTAGCTGCGGCCATTACTAGAATAATAGAATATACTCGCAGTAAAGATGGGACAGTCATGGCTGGAAAGCCTTTGAACATGGTTTGCATAGCCAGGCTAACCTTTACATTAAATATCAGTATCTGCAGTGGGATTAAACTTATGTTTGAGGGTTTAGGTCTTTAAGCATATAGCACAACTATTCTTTAAAATTAATTTAAATTTCACAGATAGGGTTATAATGGTCTATTGCTCTACTGGTTTGTTATAAGTTTATTGTTTGTATATTGAAAGCTAGCTTCTCCACTTTGGTTAAAGTAACCACAGGTGAATGATCAGGGGATCTTTACTAGCACAAGGTATTTAAATATAGTCTCAAACTCGGTCATAGTTCCCAGTTTTGAAAGTTTTCTTTTCTGTTCAGTAGTGTATATGTGTGTATATATGTGTGTGTTTGTGTGTATGATATAGTTACGGAGACTCACATACAGGACTTCAAGTTTCTGTTCTTCCTCAGCTGTCACAGCTCTAGTGCCTATAGAACCATCAGTTACTTTGATGGTGCTAAGGGCACCAGGTTTACAACATCTGAAGAAGTGTGATCATCATATCATTGACATAGAAACATGAAGTTCTGTATGTGAATCTTCATAACTGTATCATTCAACAATTATGGTCCTCCATTTCCAACAGTATTGAGGTCTACCTCTTTTGCTGTCACACACAGTTTGTGTGTATGCATGCATGTGTGTGTGTGTGTGTGTGTGTGTGTGTGTATTTTATTTGTCTCAATCGTTGAACTGCAGCTATGCTGGTGCACTGCTTTGAGAGGGTTTAGGTGAAGAAATCAACCGAAGTATCTATTTTTAAATCTGGTACTTAATTCTGTTTGTCTCTTTTGCTGTTGTTCCACTGAGTTATGAGGGTGTAAACAAACCAACATCCGTTGTCAAGCAGTAGACGGGGACAAACAAAGACACGCGCACACTCATGCACATTAACACTCTGTGGCTTTCTGGTAAGAAGCTTGCTTCCCAACCACCCGGTTCCAGGTTCAGTCCCACTACATGGCACCTCTTTTGTTATGGCTTCATGTCGACCAAAGCCTTGTGAGTGGATTTGGTAAATGGAAATTGAAAGAAGCTTGTCATATATATATATATATACATATATATATATATCTGTAAAAATATGTGACACTTATTCAGTAGCCATGATAAAACTCTGAGTTTCCGATGCCCGGGCGGTGTTCCGCTCCGACCATCTCTTCAGTTATCCAGCCACCGGAGGTTCTATTTGAAAAACAACCGTTATGGGAGCCTCTTCAATTCTTCTGTGGGGCAGAGTCCTCAACCGGTTACTGGTGATCTTCCAAAAATAAGCCGTAGTAGCCCTTATGGAAAAAACCTTCGTACGGATACATTCCTCTATTTGCATAATATCGAGGTCTCTTTCTTTCTTTTGTTGCCATTCCTGCCAAATATATATATATATATATATATACATGTGTGTTTGTGTCTGTTTGTCTCTCAAAAGAGACAGATAGAATAAGTAGCAGGTTAAAAGGAAAAGTATTTGACGAAAATGTTTTCAAGGTGGGGCTTCAGTATGGCTGTACCCTAATGACTGAAATGGGTAAAAGACAAGATAAAAGATGTATATGCATCCACGCTTGTGCCTAATTTGATGACGAGCTATTCCAAAACATTTTCTGAATCACATGAAATCTGACTGCATTGTGAAGGAAAAATAAAGTTGTCAAATAGAAGGGTCTAATCATGATTTTCTGTAGCTATTATGTCTGTGACATAACTGGATACAGATGCAGCAGTGTGCTTAAAAAGTTCACTTCACAGCTACACGGTTCTAAGTTTGACTCTCACAGTGCAGTACCTTGGGTTAAGTGTCTTCTACCATAACTTTGGATCAATCAAGGCTGTGTGAATGAAACTTGGTAGATGGAAACTGTGCAGGAGCCTGTTGAAAGATCCATTCCTGTTTTGGTTAATAAATTTAATCTACCATCGAATTTAACAACATTGCCTTGCTATTTGCTGATCTACAGCCCAGCCTGTTGCAAGCATTTGGGCCAGTTCTCTGCTCTTAGGGTAGTTTCCTTTCTGTCTCTTCCACTCCCACCATTCACAAAGGACCTGAAAAGTGTCATGGAAGCTGCCTTTCCTACAGTAACTATACGTTAAAAACAAAAAAACAAATAATATGTTAGTTAATTCACAAAAAGGTTCCGGCTGTTACTCTTGCACATCCATTTTTCAGGAAATATACAAGCCAAACTCAACTTTCCTGTTTTCTTGGTTTGTGATTATAAAGTAGATTGTAATGAATTTTGTTACAAGCTTTGACAAAGTTAAGGCAGATGTAATCTACCCTTGAGCTAGAGACTACTAATAATTAGGGGAACTCAACACATAATAAAAAAAAAAAAAAGAAAGAGGGAAAGAAAAATGGTGTTAATCAGCTTCAGCTACAGGGAGATCTGTATTGTGTGTTATTCAACTATCTGTTTTTTAAAAAAAGGACAGAAAAAAAAAGACTCAAACGTGGCTGTGTGGTTAAGCAGCTCACTTCGCAACCATGTGGTTTCTGGTTCCATCTCATTATGCGTACTTCAAGCAAGTGTCTTCTGTAACCTTGGGGCAACCAGTGCCTTGTGAGTAACAAAAACTGTGTGGAAATGTATCACACACACACATTCCTATCTGTATGTCTGTGTATATATATATATATATATATATAT
>NC_068981.1:180786307-180786923 GCF_001194135.2 Octopus bimaculoides | reverse complement strand
TGAAGAAAAGCAACAAAAATTCAATAGGTTATAGCAGTACGTACGTTTCATATTGAATTTTTGTTGCTTTTCTTAAAATTTTATTCACCAAATCTCTTGATTTTGTTTTTGGTTTATACCCTACCAAATTCTGGTGCCTCAAACATTTTAAGTACCACACTTAATCTTTTGATTAAATCTATATTACATATATATATATATATATATATATATATGGGAGAATATACAAAAAATAACAACAGACGAGGACAGGTGGTGTAAATAACAAAAGTATATATTAGTATGACGCTCGGGAATATATATATATGCTGTCATATAAAATGTGCCTGTGCCCCATGGAGAGCACTTGTGCCAGTGCACATAGAGAGGACCTGTTCTGGTTCCATGTATGTGCTGGTGCTACATAAAAATGTACTCATGCCAGTGCTGTGTAAAAGCACCCAGTACACTCAGTAAAGTGGTTGGTGTTAGGAAGGGCATCCAGCCATACAAACTATGCTAAAACAAACATTTGGAAACTGGAGCAGCTTGCCAGCTCCTATCAAACCATCAAGCCATGCCACCATGGAAAGTGGACTTTAAATGATTTTATATATGTATATATATATATATATAT